>NC_068928.1:25379469-25682500 GCF_023091745.1 Budorcas taxicolor
AGGATGTGTGGGTTTGATTCCTGGTTGGGTAACTAATAGCCCATATGCCCTGGGGCCACAAAAAAAAAAAGAAAGAAAGAAAAAAGAGAGAAAACTTGACAATGTCAAGTCTAAGATACCTAGTTCAGGGCTCCATAAAGCTGATGTTTCCAGGTAGTACAACATAGTGCTTCCTAGTGGATTGATGTCCCAAACACATACATGATTTTTGACTGCTCAACATTGCTCTAGGGCTTCCCTAGTAGCTCAGCTGGTAAAGAATCCACGTGCAATGCAGGAGACCCCGGTTCGATTCCTGGGTTGGGAAGATCCGCTAGAGAAGGGATAGGCTACCCACTCCAGTATTCTTGGACTTCTCTGGTGGCTCAGCTGGTAAAGAATCCCCCTGCAGTCGGGGAGACCTGGGTTAAACCCCTGGGTTGGGAAGATCCACTGGAGAAGGGAATAGCTACCCCCTCCAGTAAATGCTTTGGGTGACCTTATGATTTGACTGACCCCATTACCTGAGATCCAAGACCGAGCATGTGACCCAAGCTGGCCAACCAGAGTGTTTCATGTCCTGTACCCCAATGATTGGTTCAGACGTGACCATGTGAACTAAGCTTGGCAATTGAAATCCTTCTCTGGGATTTTTGCTGAAACTCTTGGAAAAAAGATTCTCTCTTTTGTAGTAAAACAGCAGATAATGCCACTCTGGTGTCACAAGACCAATGTCTTCAAGCAACTTCAAAAAATTAATCTAATAAATTACTTCCTCTTGGAGAGTCAAACTAAAAATTCTCTAATAAGTGATAATAATTCTCTAATAAGGGTGTTAATTTCTCTTCCTTTGTGGTGCTGTTAGGTTCTGTGACAGCTACAACATAAATTTGTATAATCTCACACTCTCAGCAGGAAATAATGAGGGGAAAAGTGGTTTTGACAAATAATTATGAATGAACTGATCGGAGTACACAGAAGCTGTGAATACACAGAAGCTGTAAATTGAGGAGTATGTGAAGGGTAAACAGGGAACTCTGAAGGCTCTTCTGAGTGTCTCCTGTCTGTCGAAGGCTCAGCCTGTCTGGTCTACTGTGACACTCACACTCATGAACTCTCCCTGCTGTGATCACTTCCGTCTTGACATTTCTTGTTACTCTGATGAGTCTTCTGACTCTGCCATGGGCTGGGAGCTGGGCCTGGGGCTAGGGCAAGCGTGTGATGTGTGTGCACTTGGGTTCATAGCAGAGACCCTAGAGAATATTTAGGAGACCTTGGGGCTGGGGACAGAGCTTGGGATTTAGTCTGGACCAAAGATCAGCTTGTTTGGGACATCAGTCATAGCCCAGACAGAATGCATATGGCTGGAGGGTGTAGGCTTCAGGCAAAGAACGTGTTAGCATATGTTGGTGGGGGTCAAGGAAGGGAAGACAGCCTTGTTTGGGGAAAGACCAGTACAGGACTGCCAGCTTGATGGAGCAGGAAAAACCTGCACTGTGTTTGATATGAGGTCTGTCCTCAAGACTGTGACCCTCCCAAGTCTAAGATACTAGAGTTCTCCTGCTTTGTGAGCCTCAGACAGTCCTCAACATGGTCTTCCTCTTCCAGGGTGGGGAAGGCAAAACTGATATTGAACTCATCACCTGTCTCCAACCACATTGCCTTACCTTTGACTACATGACCTCTCTCTTGGGTCACTACAATCTTGAAAGCCAGGAGATATGCTGAGTTTCATTCATTCTTTTGCCTAGCTAAGCCTGTCTCTGATTGCAGGCGTGCATGTGTGAGTATACGCATATATGAATGTATGAGGCAGATCTGTCATGCCCTGTTTATTTGTTTGCTTCTCCTGAAGATCCTGTGGGCTCTTTCATTACCCCAAGTAGTCACAGGCTCCATAATGCTGAGTGCCCACTAGCATCCATTCTCTCCTTCCAAGCAGTAGCTGGGCACACAGCCACCAAGCTAGAAACTACATTTCCCAGACTTCCTTGTGGCTGGGAAAGCCAAGTGACCCATGTGACAAATTTGGGCCAGTTAGAGGTGAGTGGAAGGGTACACCATCTAGCTTGTGCCTTAAAGGTAGAGCCAGGTGACCTAGATTCTCTTTTGTCTTTGGATTCCCCAGTGACAACCAGTGCCAGCAGACACCTTGGATGTAGAGATGGAAGCCCCTTGTCAAGGACGCTGGCACTGAACACCCTAAGTTCCTAAATGACCTTGGAGGGAGGAGCCATTTATCCTTTCTAGACTCCCACTTGCCTTTGTGAGAGAAATAAGTTATTTAAGACATCGCATTGCTGAATGTCTTTGTTATGGTGACAAGTCTGTACCCTAGTGAGTACCCCATGTTTCCACTGTTAGTGTATGGTGAAGCTGGCAGCATCCCTTCCCCCAAAGAATCTTCAGAGCAGTCCTCTCATCTGATCTGAACAGTAGCCCCCGTGAGTCAGGGAGGGCACCTGATAGGCACCACCTTTTGCAGATCGGGAGACTGAGGTCCAGAGAGGGCTGGATTTTATCCTAAGTCGCAGGCGCCGAGCAGAGACAAGAACCCAGGTCCCTGGGCTCCCAGTGGAATGGCTGTTCAATACGCCAGACAATTGCCTGGAACACTCCAAATCAAGACCATAATGTTGTTATTAAAATATTTACTTGCATGAAAAATTTCTATTACCTGAAACTCATGTATTATAGATGGAATCAGTAGCTTAGAAGGAAATAAACAAGAAGAATCACTTTAATAACAAAAGCTATGCAGATAAATTCCTCATTTCAGCAAGCTCTTGGCGGGCCCAAATAAATATATCATTTTTATCAGGCAAGCGCTCTAGAAACAGCATCTTCAGGAAATATGTCAAAATAATCTCTCTGACTATGCTCCTTTCTGGAGGAAAGAAATAGGACGGTGGCAGCAAAAAGAACGATTAAAAGGAGTTTCCTCACTACAGCACGAAGTGTCATAAAGTAGGGTGATGAGAAGGCTGTACAAGCTGATCTCCAAATTTCTTTCCAGCCTCACCTGGCCATAACAGGAAAGTGAGACCGCAAGTCAGAGGTTAAGACTGCACTTTCTCATTTTATGACTGGGTGACATTAGGCTAGTGGCTTGCCCTCTCTGAGCCTCCATTGGCCTACCTCACGGAACTGTTTAGGTATTGACATTCTTATCAAGTGTAGAGTGCTATTTACAAATAATGTGTGACCCTACTTAATGTTTTCATTACTTTGTTAGTTAAGTCATAGATGGCAGGTGTAAGGGAAGAGAATTCTGGAGAATGAGGGTCTGATAACCATTAGCTGAAGAGTATGTACATCTGTGTGTGTGTGTGTGTGTGTGTGTGAGCATGCACCCTTGCACACTCCTATCTTTGTCCCCTCCTGTGGAAGCATCACTATGCACCCAGAACTCTCTAGTGGAACCCAGAGCCATCTCAACCTCTCTCTTCTCTTCATCTCTTTTCGTGAGCTGTCAGTTCCCAAGGGGCCCTGGAGTATCTCTGTCTCTCACTCCCTTTCCCTGCGACACCCCCCGTTCTTTACCCTCACTGTCACTGCCTTAGACAGGATACCACCACCGGTGATTGCTGCCTCAGTCTCTGCGTAGAATGCTCTGCCCTGGTCTTACCCCACACTTGTGACTCGTCTGAAATACCCACAGCACAAGTTATGTCACTCCTCTGCTCTGAAACCTCCCATTGCCTACAGGAAACCATCCAGATTCTTCACCTTGACACTTCAATTCCTTCATACCTGTCCTGCCCCAGGGCTGCCCAGCAGTGTCAAATAACTCAGCAGTCCCCCACATGCCCTGTCTTTAAAACTTCCACATCTGCTCATGGTCTGATCTGTCTGCAACTTTCTCTTTTTCTGGGATAGCAGCTCTTCTTTTAAGAAGCAGCTCGAGTGTGTCCTCCACCTGAGCCCTTCTGGACCACCATGGACAGAGGCACAGGCTCTCTCGCCTGTGTTCTTCTCATGGACTCCAGTCCATACCCAGTGGTTCAGACACGCCCTTTGGGGTGTAGTTGTCCAGCTGGTTCATTCCAGAGTCAGAGACAGGAAGGGGAAGAGGGAGCAGAGAGCCTTCTGTTCTACTCTTAAGGTGCAGCAGCCCTGCCAGCTAGTGAATCGTGGGCTCTGATCAGCCAGGCCAATATCTGCATGCTTGGGATGGACTAGGAAGTGGGCATGCAGAGGCATGAATTTGGGGGAAAGAGGTGAAAATGTCCCTCCTTTTTTGCAGTAGTCTAATGTTGTTTAGTGACTTGGCGACTGAGCAACAAACATTTAGTCGCGAAGTCGTGTCTAACTCTTATGGCTCCATAGACTGTGGCCTGCCAGGCTCCTCTGTCCATGGGTTTTGACCAGCGAGAGTACTGGAGTGGGCTGCCATTTCCTTCTCCAGGGGATCTTCCCAACCCAGGGATTGAACCTGTATCTCCGGCATTGGCAAGTGGGTTCTTTACCACTGAGCCACCAGGAAAGCCCAGCCTAACAGTTCAAGCCCAAGCCAAGAAACAAACTTTCCCCCTTTCTCCTGAGCTGCCTTTATCCACCTGATTTGATTATAGCTCATCCACATGTGCTATGCTTAGTGGCTCAGTTGTGTCCAACTCTTTGCAACCCCATGGACTGTAGCTCGCTAGGCACCTCTGTCCATGATGATTCTCTAGGCAAGAATACTGGAATGGGTTGCCATGCCCTCCTCCAGGGGATCTTCCCAACACAGGGATCAAACCTAGGTCTCCTGCATTGCAGGCAGATTCTTTACTGTCTGAGCCACCAGGGAAACCCAGCTCATCCCCAGAGTAACCCCCATTCCTCACCAAACCATTAGACTCTTTATCAGGAAAGGAAAGAAAAGTAAGATTTTCTTTTGGAATCTCATGTAGTGCTCTTGTGTTCTGATAGGCTCCCAGCATTTTTAGAAATAAAACATCTGACTGTTAATAGTGACTCTATCCTTATATGTCCCCACATGCATTCCTCCCACATGAAGACAACACAACTTCCAAATACGCGTGTATGTCTTTGCCACAAAGATTAACAATGAAGGATCTAAGCTCTGCTCGTATTAATGTTCCTGACCCCAGTAGGAGGCTGTAAATAAGCAAAATGTCCTCAGGTGGCTCCATCTCCAAGTAGGAAGATGCCCCAGGCATGAGGTCAGAGATTCAGGACTGTTCTCCGGACTTGAATGCTTTGTTCTCTGCATACCATCTTCTTGTGTCTGTGTGGGTATGTGATGCACATGCATGCATGCGTGTGCACACGACAGAGTGCATAAGTGTGTCTGTGTCAGTGCACATGTGTATGTATACAGACACTTGCCCTGTGTGCTCACAGGTGTGATCGTGTGTGTGTGCATGACCTTGTAGGTATAGGAGTACATCATTAGTCATTTTCAGCCAAGGGCCTGCAGGACCCCAGAGAGGGGCTGAATTCCTGTGTAGAGGCCCATGTACCTCGAAAACTCATCTGTCAAAAGCAGAGGGAATTTCCAGTCATTCCTCTCAACTCATGCACTTGACAGAGGAGGGACTTGGAAACTGTCATCAGTTATTCTATTAGATGTGCCCAACAAAATTGTCCAGCTAACACAGTGATCGTACCATGCGTAATACACCCATAATTAATCCTGTAAACTTACTTTCTGAACAACCTTCATCTATATTCTACGATTAATTAGGAGACCCACAAGGGATTGACTCTGAAGAAGATAATTACGCAAGATAATTCTTTCCAGGGTTAGAGGGAGCTTTACTAGTCAAGAAGCATCTTATTTTCCCCGGGAAATTAAACCAGGGCTCCATTATCTGATTGTTTCTAAATGAATAAAGGACTGGGTTTTGACATCGTGGTCTCATTTCGGCAAGAAAGAGACAAACTGACAAGCTGTTTTGTCACATGCTTGTTTGAGCAGAACATTTTGAGAAATGTGTCTCTGGGTCTGTTTGGGAAGGGGAGCTGCTGGGCAGGAAAAATGTCCAAGATGACCAAAAGTGACGGGGCTATTTGCCAAGTAATCACCCCACACTGGAGCCCAGGGAAACAGGAAATGTGTTTCTATTTTCTGCTATTGAGCCAGAGGGGGGCTTGTTCAGGGTGGGGAAGCAGAGTGCATTTGGTGAGAAATTATGACAATTCTATATGGCTATTGATGTTAGTATCCACAGCGATATGAAAGCAACCGGTTCTGCCTAATAAAATTTGCTAATCAGTAGTGGACTTAGCAGCAGCAGCAGCGGCAGCAGCAGTGGGCTTCTATTGGGATGACTTTCCAACTCCCACATCTTTCATATTCCCTAGAAGCTGTCCTCCTGACTCAGTGGTTGCTGACAGCCTTTGCTAATCCTGGACAGAGTTGGTTGGTGCAAGAAGGCACAATTGATCTGACCAATCAGATTCTCTCTACCAGAAACTGGTACTTGTGAAACAAGGTATTCAGAAATTAGGAGCCCTTGAACTTGAATGGCACTTGGTGAGGACAGTCCAGTGATGGGCTCCTCCTTTTAGGAATAAAAAGAGGAAAAGAGAAAGCCTGGAGGCAGGCTTTGTAGCCAGACATTTCTAGGTTTGAATCCTGGCTCTGACTCCTGGGTCTGATCTTGTGACCTTGAGCGTGTGACTTAACCGCTCTGATGTCAGCTTCCTTGTCTGGAAAATGGAAATTTGGTAAAGAGAAAAAAATTGCTATTTCAGCAACTGCCATAGAATCACTCTTGCTGGTTGTGAAATTTGTCTCTAGGAAAAGTAGATGTTGATGAAGTCATAGGATTTGAAAACATAGGCTTGATGATATGACTGGACATTCACAGACCAAGAGAAGGAGAATTGCTTTGTCTTGCTTCATGAGCTAAGAATATTAGTGTTTCTAGAAGGCCTGGGCTTAGGGGAGAGGATGCACTTCATGGGAGCAAGGAGAGGCGCTACAGAAGATGGGGCAAGCTGGGGTTTCTGCAGAGCTTTTTCTGGTTTCTTTTTCTAATGCTGCTCTCACAGAACTCAGAAAACCAGAACCTACAGGTCAGTAGCTCTCATGATATTTGCACGTCCTTTGCTCTCAAAAGCAGAGGCAGGGGGACTCTGGGTTGGGCTTTTGCCAGAAAGACAGAAGCCTTGAGTGTGAGCTCCACAGTCCTTGGCAAGCTTCCAGCCCTTAGACGGGCCACGTCTAGCGCCTTTAGTGGAACTTCAGCCAAGAGGCGAGTCCCTTTGGTGGATGGACCACCAAATCACCCTGGTAAAAGGACGTTCTGGTCTCTTTCAGGAGTCTTCTCTCTTGGAGAAGTGAACTTATTCTTTGGTTCATAACTCAAGGGCTCTCAAGTCCCCTCATCAGCAAACAAATTTAGGGTCAGTTGCCTCTGCCTTTTCCACCTCCATCCCCCATCACATCACCTCCTTAATTTTTTTCCAAATTCTCAAGGATAGAATAAAATCCCTCAAATTCGTCTCCCTCCCTATATTTCCAGCTTTTTGCCCCAACTTTGACTAAATGCTTTCTAGGCATACTGCACAGCAGCCATCTGAGAACTGTCTCCTGGATCTCTTCCTGTTTCATGATTTATTCTTTCATTTACCCCAAGCACATCCTCAAATAACTTCCTAAGAAAGGATACATGGGAGGTAAATCTTCTGAGTCCTTGAATATCTTAAGAGGCCTTTACACTCTTCTGGCATCTGATAGATGCTTTAGCTGAGTGTAGAACTGTAGGATAAAAATTATTTCCCTTCAGCACCATGATGGCATTTCCCCCATTGTTTTCTGGCATTTGATGATGCTGATAAAAAGTTTTTGATGCCAGGTTGCTTTTGTTCTTTTGTGAGTGAACTTTTGTCTCTTTCTCTCTCTTTTTCTGGAACAAAGGTCAGCATTTTTTTTTTTTTTAATTCTGTTAAGGGCCAGATAGTAAATATTTTAGACTTTGTGGGCTGTATGGTTTCCGCTGCCACCGCAGAACGGTTCTACTGTTGTACTGTAAAAATAGCCAAAGATAATATACAAATGACTGGGCATGGTTATGTTCCAATAAAACTTTATTTACAAAAACAAATGGCAGGCCACATTTGGTACATGAACTGTAGCTTGCTGACTTCTGCTTTAGAAGAGTATGCCTTTTATCCTTGACATTTTGAAATTTCCTAATGAATTATCTATAGATTGTTCTTTTTTTCATTGATTATACTTGACCACCTGGTAAACAGTTCCGATACTCATATCCTTCAAAACTGATAAATTTTCTTGCTTTATTAAAAAAACATATTTCTCTCTCCATTTTCTAGGAGTTCTGTTAATTATCCAATATCCGTTGGACCTACTAGATTTCTTTGCTGCTATTGCTGCTGCTAAGTCACTTCAGTCGTGTCCGACTCTGTGCAACCCCACAGATGGCAGCCCACCAGGCTCCCCCGTCCCTGGGGTTCTCCAGGCAAGAACACTGGAGTGGGTTGCCATTTCCTCCTCCAATGCATGAAAGTGAAAAATGAAAGTGAAGTTGCTCAGTTGTGTCCAATTCCTAGCAACCCTGTGGACTGCAGACTACCAGGCTCCTTCGTCCATGGGATTTTCCAGGCAAGAGTACTGGAGTGGGGTGCCATTGCCTTCTCTGAGATTTCTTTAGTATGCTTCTTATTTTATTCTCTCTCTCTCTTTTTTTTTTCTGGGGTATTGGATTTGACTTTTAAGAACAATCCTTTTATATATTTAAAAGATACTTTTGGAAATATATTTTTAATTTCAAAGTGTTCCTTATTGTTCTCTGATTTTTCAAATTTTGAAGAAGCATTTTATTTTTATAAAAGATGCAATATCTTCTGGATTCTCCTCAAATGTACTAGAGTTTTTTTTTTAAATTTATCTTCTATCCCTTGAATTATTTTTGATCCCTAAGGATAGGGTTTTCTCTTTAATATTGTTGATTCCTTCTCCTATACAAATTTTAAAAAAGTATCTAGTGTTGTTGTTGACAATTTAGATTTATAATTAGATAATTCATATTTAGAATAAACTATATACAGTTGTTCAGGTGCTTTATAAATATGAGGAAGGCATGTCGAATTGTGGAATTTGCTTGATCCCTAACTGCCAGATGTGGAGGTCTGTTTCTCTGGAGTGTAGTGGCTTTATAATACATCCACAGATTTTTTGGCATGCCATCCTTCAAGAAGTCAAACTTAATTCTGCTCTTTTTGAGTGAAGGCTGGGCTTAGTGAATTGTTTCTAATGAATAGAATATGGCAAAATGACTACCTGTGACTTCTAATGTTAGGTCATAACAGGCGTTTCTGTTTCCTCTTTGATCTCTCTGTTGGAGGAAACCGGCTGCTATGTCAAGAGGACACTCAAGCAGCTGGTAGAGAGGTCCAGGTGGTGAGGAACTGAGGCCAACCAATGCCTGGTGGAGTGAGCCATCTTGAAAGCTGATCCTTCAGCCCGAGTCAAGGCTTGAGATAGACTGTAGTCCTGGTATCACCTCAGTTGCAACCTTATGAGATACCCCAAGCCAGAACTGCTAAGCTACTCTTAAATTCCCAATCTGAAGAAGCTGAAAGGTAATTATTTGTGGGTGTAAGTGGCTAAACTTTGGGGCAGTTTGTTATGCAACAATAGTTATGCGGCCATCATTTTTCCTTGAGATTGACTCTTTAGTGTTTTGCCTAGATATATGTACCTGGCTGGTAAGTTTTGTTTCAGGAGTGAGTTCAGATGTTCTCTATATAGATAGTTAGCTAATCCATGCTACTTTGGGTCCATATCTCATTTTCATTTATATGCAAAATTTCTGAGTCCCAACTACCGGGTTCTGGAGGGCAGATTGTTTCCTGGGCTCGGTCCTTTTTCATGCACACCCTGTATGGGGTCCTCCACGCTGCTTCACACAGTGAAGTTACCCACATGTGCCCACTTTCCAGCTTCCAGAAATTTATTTATGTGCTCGTCTCCTACTGTCTTTATGGATGTGGATTTTAATGGGATCTCAGGTGAGACAGGAAATAAATGATTGTGATTAATCTACAATTTTTGGTGCCACCTTGATAGAATAGTATAATGTCTAAAACTGGAAGTATATCAAGAAGATCCATGCAAAAATCAAGATAATAAGACTCCTGGCTAATTTTCACATCACAAACATTTTGTATGTTTTCCTTTCTAACCCCAGAGTTTACAGGTCTCAATGAGAGGGTTGGCCCTGGTTACCACAGAAACCAAAGCATAGTTCGCCTCTGCTAAACCTTTGATTTCATACCCACAAGTCAAGTTTGTCAGCTACTTCTGTGTGACAAAACCCTTGACGAAGACCAGGAATCTTAATGAAGAAATAATTAGTTTTAAGAACCTAAGTTGACACACAAGCACAACTAATGCCTTTTTAATTGCTTTTGCTCTCACATCTTTAGCAAACACATATCCTCTCATCTCCCAGAATCACAGTTACCTATTCTCTGCAACACCGGCACTATGGGGAATGTCTTAGGAATGCTGCAGGGCAAAGACCCCAGCCTTTGATTAATCCTTTTGCTAATGTTCAGACCACCTCTACAATTCTAGGGACAGGAAGTCTGATCCATGGACTCTTGAGATATTTATAAAAATGGGGTCTCCTGGACTAGAACTTAAAAAAATAACAAGGACACAAAAGATCCAGAGATTTCTAAGGAGCAGACTTGGGAGAAGGGAGAAGAAGGATGGAACTAGAAATATCTTTTGTTACTCCTTAGTTGAAAAAAATCTATAGCTCAGTCTCCAAACTTAGTCGTTAACTCTATGGAGTAAAGCTCATTTTCTTTGTTCTTTAGTTTCAGTGTGAAGGTTATATTTCTTTGTTCTCATGTATTTTTTGTGTGGTGTGATACAGTGAACAAGTAATCCAATAAAAAAGAAATTGTGCAATTCGACGGGTGTATAACATGAGTAGATAGGGTGCTGTGACTGAGTAAAATGAGAGAAACCTTTTGGGGAAGCGAGGTTGGGTGTCTAAAAATTGTGCATGAAAGGATCAAGAATTAGTTCTGAAGAGTGGGGTTATTTAGTAGGGGAGTTTCACTCTCTATAGTCCTAAATTGTTTCAGTTTTTCCTCTCGAGAATGTTGCTTTTGTAATAAAAATTAAAAGTATACTTCCATTTGGGAAAGTAAAGTATCTTCTTCCAAAAGCAGTGTATCTTGTTCCAAAGCCTGGTGTCTTTTGTGTCCCTTATTTTTCACTCACTCATTCAATCAACAAATATTACCGATGCATTTACTTTGCATCTGCCCTGGGCTCAGTTATGAATAGGGAGGCTGAAAGAACCAGCGCCTGGCTGTGAGGGTCTTACGGTCCAGAGAAGGGCCCAGCAAGTGCCTGGGCAAGAGGAGCTGCTCAGAAATTAATGGTTGAACGAAAGAATAAACAGGTCATAGTATGCACAATAGTGCTACTGCATAACCTGCTTTCCCATATATCATGGTTTTGTAGTCATCTTCCTAGATGAATGGAAGTAACTTGAGGGCAAGGATTTCCGTCTGTGTCATCAGCATCTACAATAGCACCTGGAACATAGTAGGAACTCAACAAAGACTTGTTGCTTAAATAAGTGCTTTAAAACATCTCTATAGTATGCCATTGTAGGGTTATACTCTGTAACAAAAGCAAGCTTGTCCAGTAGTCTTGCTGTGAGTTTGGACATGTTGCTTCAACTCCCTTGAGTCTTAATTTTTTCAGCTCTGCAATGTCAGTAACAGCATATATCCTATGGAGCTGACAAGGATGAACTAAAATGAAGCCTTAAGTGATCTGTTGGTGTCTGGTACTTGGTATTGTTGTTTAGTTTCTAAGTCGTGTCTGACTCTTTGCGACCTCATGGACTGTAACCTGGCAGGCTCCTCTGTCCATGGGATTTCCCAGGCGAGAAAACTGGAGTGGGTTGTCATCTGCTTCCCCAGAAGATCTTCCTGACCCAGGAACTGAACCTGAGTCTCTGAATCTGACAGGCAGATTCTTGATCACTGAGCCACCAGGGAAGCCCAGGCAAATGATAGGAGTGGCCATTTAGCTGGTTTTCAGCTTTCCACCTTCTGGTAAATACATGTTCACACTTTTCCAGTTATTTCCCTCAATAGATTTGTATGCATGGAGCTGCTGAGTCAGGGAACATGTGCAATTTAAAGTTTGATGTATAGCAACAGGTCAGACTTGGGGAAAGTTGGTGCCGTTTACAACACCACCAATCCTGGCATAATGATAAACCTTTTCCATCTGGTGGGTTCAGACAGCTTGGCGATGCCATGTTATTCTGCATCCCTTTGATCTCAGGGGAGGCTAAACATCACTTCATCTGTGTAACCTGTGTGAAGGCCAAGGTCTTGTGGCCCAGCAGGAGGGAGTTTCATCAAAGAAGCACAGACAAGTAGCCCAAAGTAATTAAAAGGGAATCAGGCTTTATTGATATCTCTCAGAGAACATTAAAGGGGCTCTAATTCATAGCTTAAAAGGACTCTTCTCAAAAGCTATTCCCTTTCCTCTCCACTTCTGTCACCCCTGCAGACAGAAGTGGTTCTCGAGGGCTGGGGGTTGGGGGAACATTCTTTAACTTAATAAGCTGTGTCCTTGTCATACGCATTTCACTTCTTTTGTAAATTGCTAGTTCATGCCTCTGGATCTTTCTCCTATTGTGGCATTTGTGTTTTTCTTAAAAAATTTTTTTAAGTTATTTTTTGCCTGCATCACATGGCATGCAGGATACCAACCAGGGATGAAACCTGTTCCTCCTTCAGTAGAAGCTCTGAGTCCTAACCACTGGACTGCCAGGGAAGTCCCTGTGTTTTTCTTTTTGATTTGCACAAATCTCTTTACACATCTGCTGGGACCAGATCATGTAGGGGCCTCCCTTTCAGCAGGTACGAGACAAAGCCCCATGTCTTTGGCATGCATCCTCAACTGTGGGCGGCTGGGAATTCTTGTTTCTTGGAAGAGTCCCTGAAGCCTGTACATTTTCTTCTTTCTGACTCTTCCCTGCCTCTACCCACCTCTTCTAGCCTCTTAGGGATATCTTAGGATCTTAGGGGTATCTGTGTGTGGAGAGTGGTAGAGTTACCATGGAGACCTAAGCTACATTAAATCACATTAGTGGATTGTGGCCTGCATCTTTTTTTTTTAATTTAAATAAAGCAGACTAGACTAGATTAGAAAATATCAGAATGTAACACAAGTCGTAAGAACAAGCATTTAAGAATTAAAAAAAAGTTTATTTCTTTATTTTTGGCTGTGCTGGGTCTTCGTGGCTGCTCACTGGCTTCTGTAGTTGTGGCGAGTGAGGGCTATTCTTTGCAGTTGCAGGCTTCTCATTGTCGTGGCTTCTCTTGTTGTGGAGCACAGACTCTAAGTGTGCAGGCTTCAGTAGCTGTAGCACACAGGCTCTATCAGTAGTTGTGGCTCACACAGGCTTAGTTGTTCCTTGACATGTGACATCTTCCTGGACCAGGGACTGAACCCATGTCCCCTGCATTGGCAGGTGGATTCTTCTCCACTGTGCCAGCAGGAAAGTCCCAAGAATAAGAATTTTTAAAAATGAAACATGCATATATGCATGTGCTGGGTCATGCTGTGAAAATATTGTTTTTACTTTGGGTTTTTATAAAAATAATTGGAATCCAGTGAATTGATGCTTGTGGTACTGGGCTAAAGGTTTGGGGCTCTAACTTTTGAGATCACACTCAGGGAGCTGACCTACAATCAGTCCTCCACTATCTACTCTTATTGCCACACCAGCATCCTCTTTCAGTAAGCCCTCCTCTCTTCCTACCCAATTCAGACCATGTCAAGAGATTGTTGGAAAAACCCGGGTCGCCTGTTCTTCTTGCAGCTCACACATGCACTGTCCTGGCTGCCCAGCTGGTATGTCACCTACCACTCATACCACTTCCTTGCTCTAGGCCTCTGTTGCCTTGAGTTTAGAGATTTTCCTAGGCTCTGTTGAGAAAAGTTCCCTCCTGCTTCTCAAAGGGGCCCATCTTTTTTTTTATCTGGATCATGAATTGCTCTTTTACTGACCATTTTCCCTCCATCCATTCCAAGGAGAGGCTTCAGCCTCCCAGGCGTTCTTCCACTGTTCTGTCTCTAGCTGGCATTGCTGGCTGTTGCAGAGCTCTGCTCAAGCCTGAATGTTATGTCTGCCTCCACCCCAGCCCCCTCACCAGTCCATTTGTTGAAATCTAATCAACGGGATAGTATTTGGAGATGGGGTCTTTGCGGGGTGCATAGGTCATGAGGGTAGTG
The DNA here is from genome assembly GCF_023091745.1 of Budorcas taxicolor. Classification (NCBI taxonomy): domain Eukaryota; kingdom Metazoa; phylum Chordata; class Mammalia; order Artiodactyla; family Bovidae; genus Budorcas; species Budorcas taxicolor. The sequence goes on from NC_068928.1 coordinate 25,393,709, forward strand.
CCATCATGAATGGCATCAGTGCCCTTAGAGACCCCAAAGTGCTCCCTCAAACCTTCTGCCATGTGAGGGCACAACAAAAAGCAGTTGACAGTGAACCAGGAAGCAGGCTCTCATCAGACTCCGAATCTGCCACTGCCTTGATCTTGGACTTCTCAGCCACCAGAATTGTGAGAAATCAATTCTTGCTGTTTATTAGCCACCCCATATATGGTATTTTAGTTTTAGCACCCTGAGCTCAGACAGACTCTAATTTTTCTCTTTCTTTGGTCATTTCAATACAATTCTGAGAAGATGAAGGACTTTATAGGATTCTGGAGGCACTTTAACTTTCCCATATTCATTGCTTTCTCTCTCCCTGTCTGTTTCTGCTCAGTGATCACTAGTAAAACTCTTAAAAATGCAAAGGACCCATGCCTGTCTTTGGGGATATCAAGAAAAGAGGTGGCTGTCAAGGCTGATTCTCCAGCTGCATCAGACAGAGGAAGAGCCTGAAAGAAAGGAGCAGGGTGGGGCTATTGCAGGGGGCTGTGTGCTGGCTCCTGTACTAGGAGTCGGGCTTCTCTGGTGGCTCAGTGGTAAAGAACCCTCCTGCCAATGTGGGAGACATGGGTTCCATCTCTGGGTTGGAATGATCCCTTGGAGGAGGAAATGGCAACCCACTCCAGTATTCTTGCCTGGGAAATCCCATGCACAGAAAAGCCTGGTGAGCTATATAGTCCATGGCATCACAAAGAGTCCCCCATGACTCAGCAGCTAAACAACAACAACTACAAGTTAGATTCCAAGATGACTTAGATGAGTGGGAACAATGGGTTGAAATTAAGGAAGAAAAGTAGAAGTTCAAGGGGTAAGCGCAAGAAAGACTTAAGTCTTAAAACTCAACTGCATACATATAATGAGGATGAACAGGTTTGAAGCATTTCACATGAAGAAGACTCATGGTTTTGCTCGTTGGCATGACAAAGCTGTTGACGCTTGGATGTCATGGAGAGACAAATGATGCAGGTCCAGGGAGGCTGGAATCCTTGTCCTTCCTGCACTTGAGCTGGTCTCACATGGAGGGAGTCATATATGCATTGCTTGGGGCCACCATGTAAAGACACATACTAGATATGGAGAGCTTGCAGAGCAGAATGACAAGGACAGAAAAAGCCGAGAAGTCATGTCTTGTGAGAGGTGGTTAAAAAACAGTATTTCATTTGGAATGGAGAATAGTTGGAGAGAGGGGGACAAGTGTAGCCATTGGCTTTACCTCCATCAGAGACTGCCATGAACATGACGGATCAGTTTCCTATTGCTGCTAGTTACAAAAAAGTGACCACAAACCTAGTGGCTTATAAGAGCATCCATTTATCATTCAGTCCTGGAGAGCAGAAGTCTCAAGGGCTGAAATCCAGGTGTTGATCGGCAGAGCTTTGTTGCTTCTGGAGGCTCCAGACGACAATCTGTTCCTTGTCATTTCCAGCTTCTGGTGGTTTTTGTTGGCTTCTTCCCTATTGAAAGGTCAGGGCAAGGTCAGGATGAAAGGTCAGGGCGAGGTCAGGACGAAAGGTCAGGCGTGCTGTGGCATGCCCGGGCATGTCGGGACATGGCCCGGCAGAGGGCGCTGCAGACACACCCCGGAGACGGGCCGGCAACCAAGCCAACCAATCAGGAACCGACACGGAGCCCTTGAACACCAATCACCGCTGAGCCCGCGTTTTCTTCCTTATATGGGAGCCCTGGCCCGGGCTATAAAACCCCTTCCCCACCCCTCACACCTCGCAGACTCCACAGACTCCCTTTACCCCGCAGACTCCCTTTGCTTCGCAGACCCCCCCCCCCCCCCTTTCCTGCTTACCCGCCCAATAAAAGGCCCTGTTCAACAGTCCATAGGGGTGGTTCCTTCTTCCCGCGGCGTTTCTTACACCTATTCCACCTGCAAAGCAGCAATTTTTTAAAAAAAGGGGGAAAGTAATATTTTATTGTTTTATTTATTTAGTTGGCGCCACTGGGTCTTAGCTGCGGCATGCAAGATCTAGTTCTCTAACCAGGAATTGAACCCGGGGCCCCTCCACTGGGAGCATGGAATCTTAGCCACTGGACCACCAGGGAAGTCCCAATATTTTGTTGCTTTAATTTAATCTTTATTTTATATTGGAAGTATAGTTGATTTACAATGCTGTGTGCTTGTGGGGTGGAGGACACCAGGACAGTATGTCCTATTTGATGTGCCAGGCTCTTCTTCCACAGACATCATCCTGCAGCCCTTGGTGGCTTGCAAATAACAGATTTGAACAGATGGCTGTGGCTCTCCAACATCCTAGGTCCCGGAGGTGAGTCTAGCCATAAGGAGAGCAGGGTCGGAGTGGCCACCACACAGTCTGCCATGAAGACTCTATCCTGCTGCCCAGAAGGCCTGGGGCCCTAACCAAGAGGTGTTCACTGGGAATACACTCTGCTTGGAGCTGAACGGCCTCGCCTCAGTCACTGAAAGCATGTTCTAAACACAGCTCTTAATTGCTCATGCACGGGGCATACTCGGTTTGGGGCCCGTGACAGATGGAGAGGTGGACTTCCCAGTGGGTCTGGAGCGTGGGCTTTAGAGAGTGCTAATGTTTCTCAGATCTCCTCTGTGAAGCGCCAACTGTGGCAACACTGTAGCTCAGGCCAGGAAATGGAAACACACCGCCAGGTGGTGGGACAGGCTACTTCTTAATTAAGGAGCCTCCCCAGTTTGTGGGTGGCAGGAGTGGTTTGTAAATAGTTTGGGCACCTGCTGTGTCCATGTGCTGTGGGAATGCTCCTGCACCCTGTGTGAGGGGGTCCCTAGAATGATGGTAGCAATATGTCTTTATTGAATATTTATAATCCACCAGGTGCCATGCACTCTCAGGTGCTTTACCCTGCATTCCTGTTCAATTTTCTAACAACCTTGTACATAGTTGCTCTTATTAAGCCCGTTTTATAGAGGGGAATGCTAAGGGCAGAGGTAAACTAAATGGCTTAGTCTCACATAGCTGGTAAGAGTAAGTCAGCTCTCAAGGCTTATAGATAGCCAACACTAAATTCAAGGTATCAAACCAGTCAATCCTAAAGGAAATCAACCTTGAATATTCATTGGGAGGACTGATGCTGAAGCTGAAGCTCCAATACTTTGGCCACTTGATGGGAAGAGCTGACTTATTAGAAAAGACCCTGATGCTGGGAAAGATTGAAGGCAGGAGCAGAAGGGGACAACAGAGGACAAGATAGTTGGATGGCATCACCGGCTCAATGGACATGAGTTTGAGCAAGCTCTGAGGATGGTGAAGGACAGGGAAGCCTGGCTTGCTGCAGTCCATGGGGTCTCTGAGTTGGACACGACTGAGCAACTGAACAGCAGCAACCCTGAATTCTGAGTCTCAGTTCATCATGGGTAAAGTAGGGTAATTCTATGTACCTCACAGGATGATTGTGAAGATTAAATGGTATGTGAACAAGTCTACCAGTTTAGAGTTTGCCATTTAGAAATGATTCAGTGCTTTTTGAGTACCTATTGATGGTTAATTTTATGTATCACCTTGGCCATGGCACCCAGATATTTGGTCAAACATTGTTCTAGATGTTTCTGTGAAGGAATTTTTAGAAGATATTGACATTTAATAGACTTAAAGTAAAATGGATTGATCACCTTCCATGATGAAGGTTGGCCTCATCCAATCAGTTGAAGGCCTTAGCAGACCAGAAAACTGACCTTCCCAGAAGAAGAAGGAATTCTGCTAACAGACTGCTTTTGGACTTAAACTTTTCCTGGGTCTTCTACTTGCTGACCTAACCTATCAGATTTTGGACTCACCAGCCTCCACAGTTGCACATACCTATTTCTTAAAATAAATTTCACACACTCTCTCTGTATATGTATGTATTCATACACACATCCTGTTGGCTCTGTTTCTCTGAAGAATCCTGACTAAAACACATATGCATAGGAGGCTGTTTTAGTAATGTATGGTTCATCCAAGTGGAATAATATTCAACTCTTAAAAAGAATAATTCAGAACTGTGTATTTTGATGTGGAAAAAATATTCATTTAGAAACAAATTTTACTAAGTACATGATTACATATGTGTGTGAAACACATATGTGTGTACATGTTTATGTGTGTCTCTGTGTTTAGAGAAGGGTGTGAAGCATATACATCAAGTTGTTGATGATCATCTTGAAGGATGATGATGTTGGCTGTGGAGGTGTTCTTGGGGTAGGGAGGGATATTTGCTTTTTCTTTCTATACTTCTTTAGGGTTTGATTTTAGCGTATCTTATATTTTTTTCTTTGAAAATTCAATACAGTAGATAAGAATAGTATGAAAAATGTGTTAATTTTGAATCTGGCTACCTGTATCTGTTGGCAGTGGGGACATCATAGCATAAGTTGGTCTATATTCATTTTATGCTGTTCTGTATTGAGGGGCCATTCTGTCTGGAGGAAACTGACTTGAGCCAACTTTGATTACTAAGGGCCCTTCCTGCACAGTACCCTAGTCTAAACAAATGTCCAAGGCCAAAAGTGGTTCCAAAGGAATCTCCTTCCACAATTCCTGGACCTGGTTTCTGGGGTTTGGGTAAGTTTAGTGGCTCTCCCGTGTGCAGCTGGAGAAGCCAAAGGTTGAGCTCCCTATTGCTGAAAGGTGCTAAAACTAAGTCGTCCCACCTCACAGCAAACCGCGTTGAGCAACGGAAACCTAGTGCTAGACGCTGTCCAGGGTGCTGAAAAGTCAACTGTGACCAAGTTTCATTTCACTATGAACTCTGACTAAAGGTTTACCTGGGAGGAGCCATTCCAGCAGCCTCAGTTAAGTTCAGTCGCTCAGTCGTGTCCGACTCTTTGCGACCCCATGAATCGCAGCATGCCAGGCCTCCCTGTCCGTCACCAACTCCCGGAGTGCACTCATATTCATGTTCATCGAGTCAGTGATGCCATCCAGCCATCTCATCCTCTGTCCTCCCCTTTTCCTCCTTCCCCCAATCCCTCCCAGCATCAAAGTCTTTTCCAATGAGGCAACTCTTCACATGAGGTGGCCAAAGTATTGGAGTTTCAGCTTTAGCATCATTCCTTCCAAAGAAATCCCAGGGCTGATCTCCTTCAGAATGGACTGGTTGGATCTCCTTGCAGTCCAAGGGACTCTCAAGAGTCTTCTCCAACACTACAGTTCAAAAGCATCAATTCTTCGGCACTCAGCTTTCTTCACAGTCCATCTCTCACATCCATACATGACTACTGGAAAAACCATAGCCTTTACTAGATGGACCTTAGTAGGCAAAGTAATGTCTCTGCTTTTGAATATGCTATCTAGGTTGGTCATAACTTTTCTTCCAAGTAGTAATTAATTTCATGGCTACAGTCACCATCTGCAGTGATTTTGGAGCCCCCCAAAAATAAAGTCTGACACTATTTCCACTGTTTCCCCATCTATTTCCCATGAAGTGATAGGACCAGATGCCATGATCTTCGTTTTCTGAATGTTGAGCTTTAAGCCAACTTTTTCACTCTCCTCTTTCACTTTCATCAAGAGGCTTTTTAGTTCCTCTTCACTTTCTGCCATAAGGGTGGTGTCATCTGCATATCTGAGGTTATTGATATTTCTCCCGGCAATCTTGATTCCAGCTTGTGTTTCTTCCAGTCAAGCGTTTCTCATGATGTGCTCTGCACAGAAGTTAAATAAGCAGGGTGACAATATACAGCCTTGATGTACTCCTTTTCCTATTTGGAACCAGTCTGTTGTTCCATGTCCAGTTCTAACTGTTGCTTCCTGACCTGCATATAGGTTTCTCAAGAGGCAGGTCAGGTGGTCTGGTATTCCCATCTCTTGAAGAATTTTCCACAGTTTATTGTGGTCCACACAGTCAAAGGCTTTGGCATAGTCAATAAAGCAGAAATAGATGTTTTTCTGGAACTCTCTTGCTTTTTCCATGATCCAGCAGATGTTGGCAATTTAATCTCTGGTTCCTCTGCCTTTTCTAAAACCAGCTTGGACATCAGGAAGTTCACGGTTCATGTATTGCTGAAGCCTGGCTTGGAGAATTTTGAGCATTACTTTACTAGTGTGTGAGATGAGTGCAATTGTGCGGTAGTTTGAGCATTCTTTGGGATTGCCTTTCTTAGGGATTGGGATGAAAACTGACCTTTTCCAGTCCTGTGGACACTGCTGAGTTTTCCAAATGTGCTGGCATATTGAGTGCAGCACTTTCACAGCATCATCTTTCAGGATTTGAAATAGCTCAACTGGAATTCCATCACCTCCACTAGCTATGTTTGCAGTGATGCTTTCTAAGGCCCACTTGACTTCACATTCCAGGATGTCTCGCTCTAGATGAGTGATCACACAATCGTGATTATCTGGGTCATGAAGATCTTTTTTGTACAGTTCTTCTGTGTATTCTTGCCACCTCTTCTTAATATCTTCTGCTTCTGTTAGGTCCATACCATTTCTGTCCTTTATTGAGCCAATGTTTGCATGAAATGTTCCCTTGGTATCTCTAATTTAGAACTAACACCTAAAAAAGATGTCCTTTTCATTATAGGGGACTGGAATGCAAAAGTAGGAAGTCAAGAAACACCTGGAGTAACAGGCAAATTTGGCCTTGGAATGCGGAATAAAGCAGGGCAAAGACTAATAGAGTTTTGCCAAGAAAATGCACTGGTCATAGCAAACACCCTCTTCCAACAACACAAGAGAAGACTCTACACATGGACATCACAAGAAGGTCAACACCGAAATCAGATTGATTATATTCTTTGCAGCCAAAGATGGAGAAGCTCTATAGAGTCAACAAAAACAAGACCAGGAGCTGACTGTGGCTAAGATAATGAACTCCTTATTACCAAATTCAGACTTAAATTGAGGAAAGTAGGGAAAACTGCTAGACCATTCAGGTATGACCTAAGTCAAATCCCTTATGATTATACAGTGGAAGTGAGAAATAGATTTAAGGGCCTAGATCTGATAGATAGAGTGCCTGATGAACTATGGAATGAGGTTCATGACACTGTACAGGAGACAGGGATCAAGACCATCCCCATGGAAAAGAAATGCAAAAAAGCAAAATGGCTGTCTGGGGAGGCCTTACAAATAGCTGTGAAAAGAAGAGAAGTGAAAAGCAAAGGAGAAAAGGAAAGATATAAGCATCTGAATGCAGAGTTCCAGAGAATAGCAAGAAGAGATAAGAAAGCCTTCTTCAGCGATCAATGCAAAGAAATAGAGGAAAAGAACAGAATGGGAAAGACTAGAGATCCAGCAGCCTAGAGAAGGGGAACTGGCTGGTCAGAGTGGCCTGGCTTTTGGAATGTGGCCAGTTGACATTCTCAGAGAAATGTTAAAGAGTTTGAACTTCTTGCCTTCAATCATTTTGCAATGTCAGCTGCTTACAATTGGAATTAGCTGTTGGTTTGAGTGACTTAGTTGAATCAATGTGTGGTGTGTTCCTTCTGCCAAAACCCATCGCCCAATTCTACATCCAGTACAGACCAGGGCCTTCTCACCCAAGACTATGCGTGCATGTGTGCTAAGTCACTTCAGTTCAGTTCAGTTCAGTCGCTCAGTCATGTCCGACTCTTTGCAACCCCATGAATTGCAGCACACCAGGCTTCCCTGTCCATCACCAACTCCTGGAGTTCACTCAAACTCATGTACATCTAGTCAGTGATGCCACCCAGCCAACTCATCCTCTGTCGTCCCCTGTCCTCCTGCCCCCAATCCCTCCCAGCATCAGAGTCTTTTCCAATGAGTAAACTCTTTGCATCAGGTGGCCAAAGTATTGGAGTTTCAGCTTTAGCATCAGTCCTTCCAATGAACACTCAAGACTGATCTCTTTTAGAATGGACTAGTTGGATCTCCTTCCAGTCCAAGGGACTCTCAAGAGTCTTCTCCAACACCACAGTTCAAAAGCATCAATTCTTCGGCACTCAGCTTTCTTCACAGTCCAACTCTCACATCCATACATGACCACTGGAAGAACCATAGCCTTGACTAGATGGACCTTTGTTGGCAAAGTAATGTCTCTGCTTTTGAATATGCTATCTAGGTTGGTCATAACTTTCCTTCCAAGGAGTAAGTGTCTTAATTTCATGGCTGCAATCACTATCTGCAGTGATTTTGGAGCCCCTCAAAATAAAGTCTGACACTGTTTCCTGCCGGGAGCCAGTGTGAGGAACTCCACCCGTGGCAAAGGTCATGAGGAAGGAGGCTTGGCATTACACAAAGGTGGGATTGAGCCTCAGGAGACCCCCTGTTCCTGAGCATCTACCCCCAAATCCAGAGTCTGCCTACTTTACTGTTTTATGCTCTCACCTACACCTCTGACTTTATGGGGGGCTGCCCCCCATCACCTCTCTCAAAGAAGGAGTTAACGTGCAGCTCCAATCAATAAAAACTCCTGGGTGTGACAAGAGTGTTTCAATTTACAAACTCCTCTGGAGGTTCTCTAGCCTGCCTGAGCAGGTTCTTCTGGCCACATGTGATTGTTTTCAGCCTCCCAACTGTGAGAGGCATGAGATGCTGTAAACTTTTTAAATACAGATTCTTATAAGAAGTTAGAAAATTATTAGTATAGTATAGTGGGTTGATTAGAAATTATATTGGTGAAGGGTTTTTCATTTGTTGAGCCAATATTTGCTGCTAAATCTCCATATTCTCTGCCCTTATAATGAATATAACTAGCATGTGGGAGAAATAAGTATTAACCTTTGATATTAATCATGTTAAACCTTAGGCTAAGTAAATTCTTTTTCTTGATTATAACCCCCTGCACCCTCACCCTATAGGAACGCAATTTATCTGGTACCTTCAGAGGGTGGCGCCTGGTTTAAAAAAAAAATCACCCCTGGAAAAAATAAGTTTTCTGGTTGACTGACCATTATCAGAAAGCGACATAAAATGTCAGCAGGCCTCATGGCCATAAGATGATGTAAAGCCCCTAAGACCTTTGTATACTTTCATATGAAGCACCTGATTTTGATAAAGGTCAGGTCTGCTGACCCCACGTGACTCTGTATTCATCCCTATGTATAACAAAAAGTATATAAGCAAACCTGAAAATAAAGAAAACGGATCAGTTTCTGGAAAGACTGATTCCCCGGTGTTGTCCTTTCTTTCCCCTTCTGGCTGAATTCCCATCTGAAGCGTGGATGCTCTATTTACTTGCCCTGGCTTCTAAGACGCACGCGAGAGGGAGCCCAGGGCGGGGCACCCTCTGCTATTCAAGTGGGTGCCGGTGGCCTATGTGCTGCTGCTGCTGCTAAGTTGCTTCAGTCGTGCCCGACTCTGTGTGCCCCCATAGACGGCAGCCCACCAGGCTCCCCCATCCCTGGGATTCTCCAGGCAGGTGGCCTACGTAGATGGTGCAAATTCCTTGTCTTGGAGTTTTATTGGTATTCCACGTAAACCAAGTTATTCAGCATCTTTTTCTCCACTAATATTTCCTACTACACTATCCTTTTCTAATCTCTCTATATATCTGTAATTAAACAAGTTATTTCCCAGGATGCCTACTCCGTCTCCTCTTCGAATTACCCTGGATCCGGACCCCGGCAGTTTCCACTGTTTCCCCATCTATTTCCCATGAAGTGATGGGACCGGATGCCATGATCTTCATTTTCTGAATGTTGAGCTTTAAGCCAACTTTTTCACTCTTCTCTTTCACTTTCATCAGGAGGCTTTTTAGTTCCTCTTCACTTTCTGCCATAAGGGTGGTGTCATCTGCATATCTGAGGTTATTGATATTTCTCCTGGCAATTCTGATTCCAGCTTGTGCTTCTTCCAGCCCAGTGTTTCTCATGATGTACTCTGCACAGAAGTTAAATAAGCAGGGTGACAATATACAGCCTTGATGTACTCCTTTTCCTATTTGGAACATCTGTTGTTCCATGTCCAGTTCTAACTGTTGCTTCCTGACCTGCATATAGGTTTCTCAAGAGGCAGGTCAGGTGGTCTGGTATTCCCATCTCTTGAAGAATTTTCCACAGTTTATTGTGGTCCACACAGTCAAAGGCTTTGGCATAGTCAATAAAGCAGAAATAGATGTTTTTCTGGAACTCTCTTGCTTTTTCCATGATCCAGCAGATGTTGGCAATTTAATCTCTGGTTCCTCTGCCTTTTCTAAAACCAGCTTGGACATCAGGAAGTTCACGGTTCATGTATTGCTGAAGCCTGGCTTGGAGAATTTTGAGCATTACTTTACTAGCGTGTGAGATGAGTGCAATTGTGTGGTAGTTTGAGTATTCTTTGGCATTGCCTTTCTTTGGGATTGGAATGAAAACTGACCTTTTCCAGTCCAGTGGCCACTGCTGACTTCAGTTGTGCCCAATTCTTTTTGACCCTATGTACTGTAGCCTGTCAGGCTCCTCTGTCCATGGGGATCCTCCAGACAAAAATACTGGAGTGGGTTGTCATGCCCTCATCCAGGGGATCTTCCCAACTCAGGGACTGAACCCGTGACTCTTATGTCTCCTGCATTGGCAAGAGGGTACTTTACCACTAGCACCACCTGGGACACTAGTCTGGGCAAGCCAACTCCAGACTATGGAGGATGCCAAAAGGAAGCAGAAGCCCCCACACCATCCCCAAGCCAGCCACCTTGGAGCAACTCAATCTGACACAGTTTCACCTGAGTATGATTCACTGTTGTCAATTACAGGCAAGGTCCTCCTCAAGAATCATAGTTTGAGGAAAATCAGATAGTTCAGGCAAATGCAGAATCCCAACATCCACATAATGAATGCATAGGCATGAAATGCCCATCGGAGCCACTTGAGGAGGTTTAAAACATGCAGGTGGCTGAGCCCAGACCCTTGTGTTTTCAAAAAATTCCAGTTGAGAAGCACTGTGCTAGTACCGTGGGATGGATGTTTGTTCTGTTAGCTATGCCTTGTGTCTAAAATGCTGGGTGCAAAGCAAGGAGGGGTGAGTGCTGATGCTAGTGGCACTGGTCATGTCATGGTGGGGCTGGCACTCTGCAGACCCAGCTACAATGGTTTCCAAAAGGGTATCCTCCTCTATCCCACATCTTTTTTTTTAAGGCAACAAGACCCAGAGACATATTTTCAATTTATTTCTTTAAAAAGTTTTTAAAATTCATTTTTGGCTGTGCTGGGTCTTTGTTCCTGTGCACGGGCTTTCTCTAGTTATTTTGAGTAGTGGCTACTCTGTAGTTGCATTGCACAGGCTTCTCAGTGCCGTGGCTTCTTTTGTGGAGCACAGGCTCTAGGGCACACTATTAAAACTCTAGGCTTGAATAGTTGTGGCTCTTGGGCTTGAAAGCATAGGCCCAGTTGCCTCGCAGCTTATAGTATCCTCCTGGACCAGGGATCAATCCAGTGTCCTCTGCACTGGCAGGTGGACTCTCAACCACTGGACCACCAGCGAGGCCTATATCCTACATCTTTTCTATATCTCGGGGAACAGCTGATGAGAGAGTGACAATAACTCACTCACTGTAATTATTACTCTTGTCCTAGAGAAGTCAGGGTGTGTCTGGATAATAACAGGAGTCTAGGTGGTGGCTAGCAGGCACAGGTGGTTGAGATGTAGGTCAAGTTTCTGAACCAGAGCTGATCTTCAGGATGATACATGCTGGGATTGGTCCTTCCACATTTCCTAGATGTGCAGAGAAGCCAGTGGCTGAGATAGCCAGAGCTAGGGCCTGCAGTTTTTGTAGGGAAAGAGCAGTGTCTGGGTATCAGGAGATGAGGGCAGTTAGCCCTGGTGCTAATAGTAACTTGCTTTTAGACTGTCGAAACTGCTTTCGTCCCAGCTCTCCCATGCCTGGGCTTTCCTTGAACTGTGAGGAAATTGTTAACACAAGTCTATGTGCTCAACACACAGAGAGACCAAACTGAAACATCAGAGTCTGGAGCAGAAAAAGATTTATTGTAGGGCCATTAAGGAGTCAGGTGGCTCCTGCCCTTAAAAGCCTTGATTTTCTACAAGGGTTTTGGCAAAGCACTTTTAAAAGCCAGGTGAGGGAGAGGAGTTGCAGGGTCTGTGATCAGCTCTGCACAGTTCTCTGCTTAGCTGATGAGGTAGCAGGGTGGTGTCACAGGGGGGAACATTATCAGTCCTTGGGCTCCAGGAAGCCTAGGGGTATGTGCTCATGGTCGTCAAATCAAGTAGTTAGCATCTTCGATTTGTTGGAGAGGGTGGGAGGTTTTACATCTGCAAAACAACTCAGGAAAAGTGCATCAAATACTATTAGCTAGGTACTACAGAAAAAAGCTAAAGCAGAGGATATTGGGGAGGGCCTGTCCTAGGAAGGCCCCCTGGAGTCCTGCATGCAGTCACTTAGTTGTGTCCAACTCTTTGTGACCCCATGGACTGTAGCCCACCAGGCTCCTCTGTCCATGGAATTTTCCAGGCAAGAATACTGGAGTGGGTTGCCATTTCCTCCTCCAAGGGATCTTCCTGACCCAGGGACCAAACCCACGTCTCCTGCGTCTCCTGAATTGCAGGCAGATTCTTTACTGCTGAGTTACCGGGGAAGCACCCATAGAATCCTGTTTGGTTACAAAATGAGGCCAGATGAGTTTTTACATCTGCTCCCTGTTTTCACTAGTTTGTGATTCTTTAAAAATCAAGATACAGTAAAACAAAAGCCACCCAAATTATCACATCCAGAGAACATCTAGTCTTTTCATAATTTTTAAAATTATGCAAGTAATACATGCTTATTATAAACATTCAATGGACACAAAAGTATGCAGAATACGAAGTATTTTCTCTGCTTCTGTGTCTCAGAGGCAACAACTATTAACAGCTTGGGAATGACAATTCCATTTAAAAAGTTGGGAACCCCAAAGATTTAAAAACTAGAAGACTAGGTTGACCCTGAATTTAGACTTGAAAGCTGCTGACTGGCCTCTACAGTTCTATGCAGATGTGAGCCTAGAGCCTCTGGGCTGTGTTAGGGACCCAAGTGACAAAGGCTCGGGGCTGCGGGGAGGCACCAGGAAGTGCCTGTCACATTCCCTTTCACAAAGACATTGATTGTGAGTTACAAACCATTAGGCTGGAAATTGTATTTGCATGTTAATTCTTTAAGCTTCAAATCTTTTCATCCTGGCCTCAGGCTCTTGCACAGTTTGCTAAAGAAATTCTGTCAATTCACCTCATTTTACCTGCTCATGATCTGTGACTGGCTGACGTAGGTTTTTGGTGAGTGTGTGTGTGTGTGTGTGTGTGTGTACTGGCACAATTAACTGGGGTAGACTTTTGGAAAAGATCAGTTTCTCTTGGACTGAAACTGGCTTTCAACCAAGATGGTGCCCAAGGCCCATGTCCACAGAATCTGGAATGATCTTGTGTTTTTTTTTTTATCCTATTAATTTTTTTTTTTTTTTTTTACAATGTTGTGTTGGTTTCTGCCATACAACAACGTGAATCAGCCATAATTATACATACATCCCCTCCCTCTTACACCTCCCTCCCCTCACCCCATCCCATCCCTCCAGGTCATCACAGAGCACCAGACTGGGTTCCCTGTGCTACACAGCAACTTCTCAGCAGCTATCCATCTGACACCTGATAGTATCTATATGTTAATGCTATTTTCTATATTTGTCCCACTCTCTCCCTCCCCCACTGTGTCCACAAGTCCACTCCCTACATCTATGTCTCCATACCTTCCCTGCAAATAGGTTTATAAATACCGTTTTCTAGATTCCATATATATGTTAATATACTATTTTTGTTTTTCTGATCTTTGTGGTGGTTAAACACCTTAATCTAGAGAATAATAGCTTGCCCTGCAGAGAGACCTCCATGCCTTTGGGGGGAGCTCTTGGGAGGGGAATGAGCTTTGAATTCAGCCAATGTGGAATGTGCCTTAATAGGAGGCTAAGAGGGGTGAGTCCTGCCCACAGGTAGCAGTGAGTGTCAATCTTTTCTGTGACTAGCTGTCAACTATGTACCACAAGGGTTTCCCTGGTGGCTTAGATGGTAAAGAATATGCCTGCAATTCAGGTGACCCAGGTTAGATCCCTGGGTCGAAAAGATCCCTTGGAGAAGGAAATGGCAACCCACTCCAGTATACTTGCCTGGAGAATCCCATGGACAGAGGAGCCTAGTGGGCTACAGTTCATAGGGTCACAAAGAGTTGGACATGACTGAGTGATTAATACACTTATGTACCACAAAACCAATTTGTGCTGATGTGCTAAGGTCCTGGCCTTACTCTTGCCTCCAGAGATGGCCAGACTTAGTGGCTCCATTTATAACTGTGTTTTAAAAATAAGACAGAAACATACTATACATGTTATTTTCTATATTGTTTTTCCCCGTTTAATATTTTGTATATCTCTTTGCAAGTCGATGCACAGAGACTTGCTTCATTCTTTGTAATAGCTGTGTAGTATTCCATAGAATATGAAGTTTCCAGTTCCCTTTTTCTATGATGACCAATTCTACAATAAATATTCTTGCTCATACAGTGTTTGGAAGGGTGCTTTTCTGTCGGTTGGAGAGATTCCCAGAAGCACATTGCTCTTGGGTCGGAGAGACTCCATATCTTTAACTTTAATAAATCCTGCTAGATTACTTTCTAAAATGGTTGAAATAATTTACAATTCCAACAGGGTTTATGAGTGCCTCTTCCCTCACGTTCTTGCCAGCATTAGATGTTGTCAATCTTTGTAAATTTGGAGGCTGAGAAATAGGATCACATTTTTGTTTTCATTTGCACTTCCCTGAAAACTAATGAGCTTTTCCTTTAGTCTTCAATTGTGCTCTATTGTCTTTGCATTGATGCATTGTCTTTGTGGACGACTTGAGTTGGAATTGCATGTAAAAACAGAAGGTGATGACCTTCGAGAAGGTCAAACAGCTTGGAGAAGATTGGATGCATCTTCTAGATCATTCTCCAGGCCACATGAGGGTTCCTGGTAGTATCTGGTTCTATTTCAGACATACAGATGAAAGGATGGGACTATGGTCAAACTAGGACAACTTAGAAAAATGGAATTGGGGTGACCTCCATAGTCAGAGTTGAGCACAGATGGATGGGCTTTTCCAGGAGGTAATGAGTTCTTCATTCCTAGGAGGATTTAAGCAGCTATAAGAAGACCATCTTTTATTTATTTATTAAGGATAAAGTGGTGAATAAGACGGGGATGCTCTCTGCCTTCATCAGCCTCAGAGTCTAGTGAGGAAGTCATATGCTTAATTATACATATGTGTGTTTGATTACAAATAAGACAAACACTAAAAAACATACAGGAGAAAGTGTTTATTTAGATCTTCTGTTCATTTTTCGATTGGGTTGTTTGGGGATTTTTTCATTGAATTGTTTGTGTATTTTGGAAATTAAGCCCTTGTTGGTCTCATAGTTTGCAAATATTTTCTCCAGTCCTTAGGTTGTCTTTTCATTTTATTTATGGTTTCCTTTGTTGTGCAAAAGCTTATAAGTTTGATTAGATCACAATTGTTTATTTTTGCTATAATTTCTATTGCCTTAGGAGAGTGACCTAAGAAAACATTGGTGTGATTTATGTCAAAGAATGTTTTGCCTGTGTTTCTTCTAGGAGTTTTACAGTGTCGTGTCTTATATTTAAGTCTTTAAACCATTTTGAGTTTATTTTTGTGTATAGTGTGAGGGAGTATTCCAACTTCATTGATTTACATGCGATTGTCCAGCTTTCCCAACACCATTTGTTGAAGAGGCTGTCATTTCTCCATTGCATATTCTTGCCTTCTTTTCAAAGATTAGACAGTAGGTGTGTGGGTTTATTTGGGGCTCTCTTTTCTGTTCCATTGATCTATGTCTGTTTTTGTGCCAATTCCATTGTGTTGTCTCTTTTAAATTTTTATTTATTTATTTTCGGCTGTGCTGAGTCTTCATTGCTGTGCAGGCTTTTCTCTAGTTGCGGCAAGCTGGGACCCTCTCTACTTGCAGTGCACAGGCTTCTCATTGTGGGGGTTTCTCTTGTTGCAGGGCATGGGCTCCAGGGTGCACAGGCTTCAGTAGCTGCAGCATGTGGGCTCAGTAGTTGTGGCTTCTGAGTTATAGAGTGCAGGCTCAATAGTTGTGGCACATGGGCTTAGTTGCTCCACAGCATGTGGGATCTTCCTGGATCAGGGATCGAATCTGTGTTTCCTGCATTGGCAGGTGGATTCTTTACCACTGAGCCACCAGGGAAGCCCGACCATGTTGTTTTGGTTACTGTAGCTTTGCAATATTGTCTGAAGTCTGGGAGAGTTATGGCTTCGGTTTCTGTTGTTTTCCCTCAGGATTGCTTTAGCAATTCTGTGTCTTTTTATAGTACCATATAAATTTTAAGATTATTTGTGCTAATTCTGTGAAAAATGTCATGGGCAATTAATTGATAGAGATAGCATTGAATTTGTAGATTGCTTTGGGTAGTATGGCCCTTTAAAACGTATTTATTGAGTCTTAGTTGTGGCTTGAGAGATCTTTTGTTTAAGTGCATGGGTTCTTTGTTGTGGCGTGCAGGCTTCTCTAGTCACAGCACCCAGGCTTCGTTGCCCTGCAGCATGTGGGATCTTAGTTCCCCTAACAAGGATTGAACCCTCATCCCCTGCATTGGAAGGCAGATTCTTAACCACTGGACCACCAGGAAAGTCCCAGTATGGCCATTTAAATAATATTAATTCTTCCAACCCAAGAGCATGGGCTATCTTTCCATTTCTTTGAATCATCTTCATTATCAGGATTTTATAGTTCTCAGCATATAAGTCTTTCACCTCCTTGATCAGGTTTGTGTCTAAGTATTTTATTTTTTTAATGTGACTTTAAAAGGGACTTTTTTTTTTTTAACTTTGCCTGTCCATTAGTTCCTGGTTAGTGTAAAGAAATACAGCAGCTTTCTGTTGGTTAATCCTGTATCTTGCTCCCTTGCTGTGCAGTGATCTCCATGGGCTGCTAACCAACCATTTACAGATCTCAGAACAGAGGGCAGACCACAGTCCTCCCTAACAGAGCGGCTGCCTGCATGACTTCTCCCTTTCAGTCCTCCAGGATCTGCTAACAGCACCTGCAGTAGATGGAATGGTTGCCCCTCCCTGCAAGAGACAAGCCGTGTCCTAATGCCAAGAATCTGTGAATGTCACCTGATGAGGCAAAATTAAAGGTCTTGAAAGGAGGAATTCACCTTGCATTATCTGTGTGCTAAGTCGCTTCAGTCATGTCCGACTCTTTGCGACTCTATGGACTATAGCCCACCAGTCTCCTCTATCCATGGGATTCTCCAGGCAAGAATACTGGAATGGGTTGCGATGCCCTCCTCCAGGGAATCTTCCCAACCTAGGGATAAGACCTGCATCTCTTTCGTTTCCTGCATTGGCAGATGGGTTCCTTACCACTAGCGCCACCTGGGAATCTGGGGGACCCTAAATGCCATCACAGATGGCTGAAAGTCACTCAGTCGTGTCTGACTCTTTGTGACCCTGTGGACTATACAGTCCATGGAATTCTCCAGGCCAGATTACTGCAGTGGGTAGTTTTTCCCTTCTCCAGGGGCTCTTCCCACCTGGAGATCAAACACAAGTCTCCCACACTGTAGGCAGATTCTTTCCCAGCTGAGCCACTAGGGAAACCCTAAATGTCATCACAAAGATGCGTATAAAAGAGATGCAGAGAAAGATTTTATTTTTAAAAAAATATTTATTTATTTGGCTGTGCTGGGTCTTATTTACAGAACATGGGATCTTTGGTCTTTGTTGCAACATGAGGGATCTAGTTCCCTGACCAGGGATCAGACCTGGGTACCCTGCACTGGGAGCAGAGTCTTAGCCACTGGACCACCAGGGAAGTCCCTAGCAAAAAGAGATGTTACCCAGACACACAGAGAAGGTGATGTGAAGATGGAGGCAGAGATTGGAGTAATGTAGCCACAGACCCGGAAATGCCAGGGAAGCCAGTGGAAATTGGAAGCGGCCGGAACAGTTCAGCTTCTAGAGTCCACAGAGAGAGTGTGGCAGTGATGATGCCTTGGTTTTAGACTTGAGTTATGAGAAAGTATATTTCCAGTTTTAAACCACCAAGTTTGTGGTCATCTGTTACAGGAACCAATTGCAGCATCTAAGACCTGAGCTTTCCAGCCACCAGATAAGAACTCAAGTCTGGGCCGTGTCTCTATGGGACAGACCATTGGCAGAGTCTGTTGGGAATGATGGGGAGCTGGCTTGTGGGTCACAATGTGCAGGGCGGCTGGGGTGGTGGTGAGCAGGCTCTGCTGAGTCAGCTGAGCCCAGCATTAAGTCACAGGCTGTGCTGTGCTCTGTTCAGTCGCTCAGTTGTGTCCGACTCTTTGTGATCCCATGGACTGTAACCCCCCAAGCTCCTCTGTCCATGAGGATTCTCCAGGCAAGAATACTGGAGTGGGTTGCCAGGCCCTCCTGCAGGGGATCTTCCTGACCCAGGAATCGAACCAGGGTCTCCTGCATTGCAGGTGGATTCTTTACCAGCTGAGCTACCAGGGAAGCGCAAGTCACAGGCTACCTGGAACCAAACTTTTGCTGCATTTGAGAATCCTGGCTACTTCCCCTGCAGTCAGGAATAGGGCTCTGCCAGGCAGCTGGTGTTTTGAGGGGGAAATAGGCATGCAGGGCTTTTGGCAGCGAGGTGGGGAAAGAAACTGGAGGCAAAGGAGGAAGTGCAGGACTGGCTTGGCGGCAGAGCTAGTGCTAATTCATTCCAACAGGCTTTCCTGTTGGCTCAGCCTTTTCCAGCCTGCAAGGTGTTCTGTTGCCTTCCTCTGTATCTTGGCGAGAGAGCCCTGGGAGGCAGGCACGGAGGGTGCTGTAGTATAGGGAAGGCAAGGTGGGTGTCGACTGGCCTGGGCCTCACAGCTGGCGCGTGGGGGAGGCCGGGGCAGCTGCCTCCAACCCAGTGCTCATTTCTCAGCTTCAGGGAGCCAAGAGTTGGGCTCAGGCAGGTGCTACCAGGCAGGCGGGACATCTGTTTGCTTCAGGGGACAGCTCCAGCAATACACGGTGCTTCTGGGAGGGGCTGTTGCAGGCTGAGTTTCCCAGGAAGGGGATGGGCATGCACACTGTTAACCAGAAAAAGAGTTTGGGGGAATTTATGTCTAGGGAAGGGAGGATAAGGAGGCAGGACCAGGCAGAGAGATGGCTGCAGTACCCTCTTCCTCAGCCAACCCCAAAGAGAGCTCGGGAACCCCTCTTCTCAGAGCAGAGGTCCTTCAGAACCCCAGAAGCCCAGAAAAGCAGAAGGAGCCTCCAGCATGGCTTATTCCTATCTTCTTGCTGTAGAAGTGGGATGCCCAGGCTCAGAGGATGGCAAGGATGCCATCCAAGGCCACCCACAAGTTTGCCGGTGCCCAGCTCCCATAGATCACTCCTTGACTCCTCCTTTCTTCAGCCGAGCTGGTTCCTCCTTCAGGCAGCTGCCCCTGATTACCCTATCCGCCTCCTTCACCCACTCAGGTTTCTTTCTTGGCAATGACAGCTTCACTCTGCAAGGAGAACTCAGTGGTAATTGACAAGCCCAGGAGCTTCAGTATCCCCCAAGCCCCTGAGAAAGTCACAAAGTTTGAGGTCAGAGACACCAGGTTATTATTTAAATTTAAAAAATTATTTAAATTTATAAAAATTATATAAATTTATATTTATATTTCACCAGGTTATTATTTTATACTGACTACACTGAAAGCTCTTTGAAGAGAGATTCAATATTCTCATCCCTCTTCACTTCCCAGGAGAGCTATTAGGATCAGGCTAGGAATACCGTAAGCATCAGCAAACACCGTAACAAAATGAGAGGAAAGAGAGCAAGAAAGTGTGTGTGCATGTATCCTTTTCAACTAACCACAGTTAACCCTTGTTATGAAATGTAACAGCAGGACAACTAACATGGCCTGAGTACCCATCCCGTGCCAAGCACATCTCATTTAACCCTCCCAACAGTCCTATGAGCAGGTGCTATGACCCTCATTTTACAGGGGGAGGAAATTGAAATTTGTAGAGGTCAAGTAACTTACCCAACATCACACAGCTAGCAAGTGGTGGAGCCAGGACTTAAAGTTGAGACTGTGGCTTCAAAGCCCACGAACCTCTCGTGGACCGAGAGACACTTTGCAGTGTCTGTTTGAGTCCTGTGCCCCAAGGCTGCTGAGCTCAGAGCCACTGGCAGATGACTGGTGGGGTCACTGATATCACCCCAGCCTGGGAATGATTTATGGTTTGGACAAGAGGTGGGTTAGAACATTTCTGTCTAGAAATGTCACTGACCAGTCATAACTACTTAGAATAGCTTTGCTTTGGGTGTGTTCAAAACCTTTTCCTGTGGTTGTTACTATACATGCAGTATATATCACTTCTTCCACAATGAGGTGTTGGGAGAGATCCCCCAGGGGTCTCCTCCAGCCCCCCTAGATACTCCAAGAACAGCTTAGGAAGATTAAAATCTCCCACTGCGACCAACCCCCCAGCCTTCTCCTGGGCCCTGTGGTGGGTGTGAGACACATTGCCCAGAGCTCCCTTCAGAAATGAAGGAAGATGTCCGCTGATAGATGAATGGATAAAGAAGTTGTGGTATATATACAAAATGGAATATTACTCAGCCATAAGAAGGAACACATTTGAGTCAGTTCTAATGAGGTGGATGAATCTAGAACCTATTATACAGAGTGAAGTGAGCCAGAAAGAGAAAGATAAATACTGTATTCTAACACATATATTGGAGAAGGCAATGGCACCCCATTCCACTTGCCTGGAAAATCCCATGGATGAAGGAGCCTGGTAGGCTGCAGTCCATGGGGTCGCGAAGTCAGACATGACTGAGCGACTTCACTTTCACTTTTCATTTTCATGCATTGGAGAAGGAAATGGCAACCCACTCCAGTGTTCTTGCCTGGAGAATCCCAGGGACAGGGGAGCCTGGTGGGCTGCTGTCTCTGGGGTTGCACAGAGTCGGACACGACTGAAGCGACTTAGCAGCAGCAGCAACACATATATACGGAATCTAGAAAAGTGGTACTGAAGAATTTATTTACAGGGAAACAGTGGAGAAACAGACACAGAGAATAGACTTATGGACATGGGGAGAGGCAGGGGAGGGTGAGATGTATGGAAAGAGTAACATGGAAACTTACATTACCATATGTAAAATAGATAGCCAACGGGAATTTGCTGTATGGCTCAGGAAACTTAAACAGGGGCTCTGTATCAACCTAGAGGGGTGGGATGGGGAGGGAGATGGGAGGGAGTTTCAAGAGGGAGGGGATATATGTATACCTATGGCTGATTCATTTTTGAGGTTTGACAGAAAACAGCAAAATTCTGCAAAGCGATTATCCTTCAATAAAAAATAAATAAATTAAAAAAAAAAAAAAAAAGAAAGAAGAGTTCGTGGCTGCTGAAAGCCTCTGAGGCCGAGAACCCTGACCTGGCATTCAGAGATTATACAGTTGCAGAGAGACACTATACCCAAGATTATGCCCCTTTCTGTTCAAAAAAAATTTTTTTTAATTTTACTTCCTATTTTAAAATAAATTATTTATTTAATGTTTGGCTGATTAATTAATTATTTGAGGGGTTGCTGCTGTGCACGGGCTTTCTCTAGCAGCAGCAAGCGAGGGTCACTCTTCATTGCATTGCCAGGGCTTCTCACTGCAGTGGCTCTTCTCATCATAGAGCAAGGGCTCTATGCACACGGGTTTCAGTAACTGCAGTACTCGGACTCAGTAGTCGTGATGCACCCGCTTAGTTGCTCTGAGGCATGTGGAATCTTCCCAGACCAGGGATCAACGCTGTGTCCTCTGCACTGGCAAGTGGGTTCCTACCTACTGTAGCACTAGGGAAGTCCTCTGTGCTTAAAATATTGTGTTAATTTTAAAATTTTTATTATTTAAACTTTTTTATTGAAGTATAGTTGATTTACAATGTTGTGTCAATTTCTGCTCTACAGCAAAGTGACTCAGTTTTATACATATATACATTCTTTTTAAAAATATTCTTTTCCATTATGGTTTATCCCAGGAGAGTGGATATAGTTCCTTGAACCATACAGTAGATCCTTGTTGTTTATCCATTCTGTATGTAATAGTTGGCAACTACCAACCTCAAACTTCCAGTCCATCCCTCTCCCTCCTCCCCTCCCCTGCGGCAACCACAAGTCTGATCTCTATGTCTGAAAGTCTGTTTTTGCTTCATAGACATGTTCATTTGTGCCATATTTTAGATCCCACATATAAATGATATCATATGATATTTGTCTTTCTCTTTCTGACTTACTTCACTTAGCGTGTAATCTCTAGTTTTATCCATGTTGCTACAAATAGCGTTATTTTGTTCTTTCTGATGGTTGACTAGTGTATATATATATGTGTGTATATATGTGTGTGTGTATATATGGGTGTATATATATATATATATACAATGGATATATATATATATATATATCCATATATGTATATATCACATCTTCTTATCCATTTATCTGCTGATGGACATTTAGGTTGTTACCATGTCTTGTATGTCCCTTTCTAGAACAGTACACACCCAGTGCTCAACACAGGGTGAAAAGACCCGGGCTTCTGCCCCCAATTTGACATAGCTGTAAATGGTTGCCTAGCTATGGGGTTGGCTGAGGCCATTGTTGAGGATGGCTCTGCCACTCTTCCCCCCATCCAGCCCCGCTTCCTTCCCTTCCCTTCCGCAAACACAAGTGCCCCCAGATTATTAAGACTTTTGAGATGATGTTCAATTAAGTACACCCCTTCTGAGTGCAGACCCTGGACAGTTGCAGAGACTGTAGATAAAGCCACCCTGGTCAGACCTGTCCCCTGTAGAGTGACAGTCAGCTTAGTGAGGCAGCGAACTGTGGAGTGACGAGGGCGGGCCTTGAGTATCAGGAGAGAACTGTGTTCAAGTTCACAAGCTGCGCGGGTAGGATTGCTTGTCTGGGGGCGGCGACTGAGTGAGCTGGGAACCTTCTGACCTGGGGCCACCAGCTGCCAGACCTGGCCCTGGGAGGAGCCCCTCGGTGTCAGGGCTTCAAAGCAGCAGCAGCAGGCTGGCAACAGCTTCATCGTTCCCCACTGCGTGGGGAGTGAGTCTTTGCTCAGGGAAGTCATCTTTCCTCAGATCCTCAGCTGTTCAAAGCCTCTCCTAGGCAGGAGGCAGGGCTAGAAAAATCTTCTCGGCAGAGAGGAACAGAAAAGGTGCTCCTGGGAAAACTTTGGCTGATTCCTGAGGTGATAGAATCTTGCAAAAGTGATCAGCTTGCTGGACAGACAGAGCTGTTGAGGGCAGGGAGAAGTCATGGCTTCTGGTCAGCAACCAGCAACCTTGCCAGACCTGCCAGCTCTGGCCAGAGGGAGATCTCTTCACTGGTTCCAGCATCATGACTAGGGGAGCCTGCTGGATTCCCACCACCCCCACTTGACACTCTGTCGGGACTGGGGGCTCAGAAATCATCTTCAAAAAAGACTCATTCCCAGAGTCTTGGACCGAGGGAATATAGCAGGTGCTCAATAAACAGTAATCAGTAGTGTTGAGTTGCTGAGAAGCCCTAGCCCTCCTCCCCTGACATCATTTCTTCAGCTCGAGACATGGGGAGAGCCAGGCAAGACCCACACCCCCCTGCTCCCCTCCCCTCCCCACTCCCCTGCACTTCCTGTCCTTCCTCTCCCACCTTCCAAATCTCTGGGGGTCCTAGGGTGCACATGTATAGACAGATCTAGTATTAGATAAAAGCATCCTTGAGGAGGATCTGGGCAGGACTAGGTCTTTGGAAGCTGAATTTTCTGGCACCAGGCTTGATGTACCCTCAATATCTGAAGGTCTGACCTTCATACTCTCAGTGATGCCTGCTGTCGCTGGTGCCACAAAATCCAATTTTGAATAATAACATTTATTTTAATATCACCGTCTCTATCTCTGTCTAATTTTTATCCCTATCGTTTCTTCATGCTTCTGTTGACAACATCTCAGTTCTCCAGGATGGCCATAAAACTGAGTCAAGGTACATCAGATTTTCTTCCCAGGGGTGATAGGTGCAGTAGAACAGAAATCCTCTTAGTGAAGAAAAACATGTGTTCATTTTTATTGTTGAAAAATGTATGCAAAATTTCCATGATACAAGACACTCGTTATTAGCCAGTAACTTTTATTATGAAGGATTTTTTTCCCCTAGCAAAGTAGAAACCAATGAGTGTTTTTCAAAGCTGGGGAAAGACTGATCAGACAGAGGTCAAGGGGAAATTTGTCACTAGAGTTGGTCCCTGGCTGAGCAAAGCCAGGGGACTCCTGGGGGTGCATTCCTTAGTGTGGTCACCAGGGACATGGGTGTGTGTCCAGAGCCTGAATCCTAATTTCAGCTCCAGCACTGGAGAAGGAAATGGCAACCCACTCCAGTACTCTTGCCTGGGAAATCCCATAGACAGAGGAGCCTGGCAGGCTATCGTCCGTGGGGTCGCAAAGAGTCGGACATGACTTAGTGATTAAACAACAACTGCAGGCAGGGGCTTGGACATTCCATTTCTGGTTTGGGTCTCAGTTTCATTACCTGTGAAATGAAGCCCTCCCAGAAATGGGCACAACCAGACATTGCTGGTGATGGTGAGAATGACCATTTTGGAGAGCATCTAACTTGGTGACATCCAACAGAACTGAAAGTGCATCCTAACCAGAACCAGCAGTTCCACTTGGTGCTTTCTACCTGGGAAAAGCCTTGTGTGTGTGTGTGTGTGTGTGTGTGTGTGTGTGTGTGTGTGTGAGATAGTGAAAGTGTTAGTGGCTCAGTGGTGTCCCATTCTTTGCAACCCAATGGCTTCTAGCCCCCACCCTCCGGACCCCCAGACTCCTCTGTCCACGGGAATCTCCAGGCAAGATTACTGGAGTGGGTTGCCATTCTCTTCTCCAGGGGATCTTCCTGATCCAGGGATCAAACCCAGGTCTCCTGCATTGCAGGCAGATTCTTTACCATCTGAGCCACCGAGTGTGTGTATGCAAGGCTGTTTACCTACCGCAGCATCAACTGTCATGACGAATGATTGGAAACAAGCTCGCTTTCAGAGTAGGAGAGGAAAGAGTGAGTACAGCAGGATATAGTCATACAACGAGATTAAAAGCAATTAAAAGCAATGAACTAGATTCATGCAGCCGTGTGGGGAAATCTCAAGATCATCGTATGGAATGAGAAGTGAGCTGCAGAAATAACTGAAGAATGGTTAAGTGGAATATTCTACCCCTGAAGCAAACCAACACACACACGGTGATGCTACACATCACCATGGATTCCTATGTCTACACAAAACATTAACCATTGAGCTGGAAAGGGGCACATCAGTTCCTCATAGTGGCTGCCGCAGCAGGAGGAAAGAAAGCAGAGCTGGGAATGAGAGACACGTCATAACTACACTGTCACATAGGTATGCGATAGAGGTAAATATATCTGTTTTTTAAATAAAGGGAGACAAGGCAGGTAACATTAACAAAGTGTCAGTTCTTGGTGATGGACAGATAAGTAAGTGTATGTGCGTACTGGCTATATGTTTTTCGTGCATCTCTAAATTTTTTTCAAAAAAATTTTAAAAACCTATGCATGGAAATAACCAAGAAGGGCTCTTTGGTAGGGAAAAGATAATTCAGTATTTTTTGGTTCCAATTTGCCAGGTCTCTAGGGCTGAAGAGGGGGGTGAACTGAGGGGTCCATGTCTCTTTCTTCCCCTGGAAGCTCCACTCACAGCAGCTCTGGCCCATCTATCCAAGCCATGGAGACCTGTGAGCAGCTGGTGTTGCCAGGATATAATCCACAAGCAGGAGAGGAAGGGTCGGTGGAAAGCAGGAAAATGAGGCTTGGACGGCTCAATGGGAGAATGAGGTGGCAGTTGGAGGAATCAAGTTTGGAGGATCCCACTGGGGTTTTCAGGGCGATGGAGAGAGACATCAGGAGTTGTGGGCCTTGGGGTATGATCATGCTGCTTAGGGAGGAGAAAGCTCGGTGTGCCTGGAAAGTGGAATGGGCAGGAGAGGAAAGGAGGTTGGAGATGCATGCATGGGCTGGATTATTAAAGGGCTGTGAGTGCCACGCCCACCAGTGTGGGATCCATGCTGGGGGCCAGGGGAGCAGCAGATGGCTTTAGAGGCATTCCCCTTGTAGCTGGTGGGGAAGACGGGCTGGAGGGGAGGCCTGAGGAGCAGGGCAGGTCCCTCTTGCCCAGACGAGCGTCCGTGGGTGTAGCACACCTGAACTGGGGCAGTGCCAGCAGGAGAGAGGAAAAGAACTCACGAGCAGAAACAATGGCGACCGCGGCCAACACTCGTGTCGCAGGCGCTCTGTGGGGCCCAGGGCTCAGGGACGACTGCAGCCATCACTCGTTTCACAGGCGCTCTGTGGGGCTCAGGGCTCAGGGACGACCATGCCGTCACCTGTGTTGCAGGCGCTCTGTGGGGCTCAGGGCTCAGGCATGACCGTGGCCGTCACCTGTGTTGCAGGTGCTCCGTGGGGCTCAGGGCTCAGGGATGACCGTGGCCGTCACCTGTGTTGCAGGCGCTCTGTGGGGCTCAGGGCTCAGGCATGACCGTGGCCGTCACCTGTGTTGCAGGCGCTCTGTGGGGCTCAGGGCTCAGGCATGACCGTGGCCGTCACCTGTGTTGCAGGCGCTCTGTGGGGCCCAGGGCTCAGGGACGACCGTGGCCATCATTCGTGTCGCAGGCCGCCTGTGAGGCACAGAGCTCAGGGCTTTACACTGCCACTCTGTAAAGTCCTCCCAACACCCCGAGGAGGCGGGTATTATTTCTATCATCTCCGTTTACAGATGAGGGAACTGAGGCAAAGCAAAGTTAAGCAGCTAATCTCCAGCCCCTCTGCTGGTAAGCAGCAGAGCCAGGATTTTGACCCAGGCAGTCTCCACCCCATGTCAACCCTGAACCACTGCAGGAGGCTGCTTCTGGCAGAATGACGCCCTCTTTAAAAAAAAACCCTCCAATAAAGGGCTGATGATGCCCTGATGCTGTCTCACCTGTGAAGTGGTCTTTTATCCAACCTCGTCTTAGAACCACTCTGTGAGTGTGAGAGGCTGGTGTCCAAATTCCCATTCTAGGGACAAGAAAACTGAGGCTTAGGTGGGTTTACCCTAAGACCTCCCTGGTGGTACAGTGGATAGGGATCTGCTTGCCAAAGCAGGGGACACGTGTTCGATCCCAAGTCTGGAAAGATGCCTCATGCCTCTGAACAACTAAGCTCACAAGCCACAACTACTGAGCCTGCATGCCTAGCACCTGTGCTCCATGATGAGAGAAGCCACAGCAATGAGAAGCCCACACACCACAAGGAGAGTAGCCCCTGCTCACTGCAACTAGACAGAGCCCGAGCATAGCAACAAAGACCCAGGGCAACCAAAAATCAATCAATCGATCAAAAAGAACTATGCTTCAATTTATCTCTTAAAAAAAAGAGAGAGACTTGCCCTACACAATTGGCTCCTTTGACACCCTGCTCCTCAACTTCCTCTTGATCCTCTGGCCCCTTGAATTGTCATCCTTGCCCACTTCAGGCTGACCTTTCCCACTGTGGTCTTCTTCCTTCTTTTGCCTTGAAATGTCAAGGAGGAAAGCATGGCATTTTCACAACTTTGCCTTACCCTATGACCTTTCATATAAAGTCTTCCTTGAGCTATGTATATCACTGCAAGCCCTTCCAGTTGTCTCCGGGTAGAGCCTACTGATAGACCACAAAACGGGCTTCTTCTTTGCCCCCAAGGGTGTCTTTCCTTCCAGGAGGTCCAGTAGAGCAGTACTTGAGGATATTTTTATGGGTCATGTTTTAAAAATTACATCCAAATTAAATTTGTGTTGATTTAATTAGAAGAAGGAAGCTGAGGGATTTCTTATTCATTCCAGCTGCTGGGTCCCAGGCACACGACCTGTCTCTGGAATCTGTGTGCTGTTCTCACCACTGACAGAGGAGGGGCTGGCTGGACCCTCCTTTGTCTGCCTGTTGGCTAAATGATCTTATGAGGTAGGGGGTCTGAACTGGACGTGTCCCTGAGACCACCAAAGTTCATGACCCTCCTGAAACAAACAGGAGACTGAGGGCCAGAGGGGGGCAGCGAACTGCTCAGGGTCACAGAAGGAGCTGATGACCCCCATGATTGTGGTCTCTTCTAGGGCCCTGTCCTTACACGTGTGAGGTCCAGTAACTGAGAACCTCTGCTTGGACTCTAAGGGGCAAAGGGCTGGATGTCAAGGCCCAGAAACAGACCTCATCATTAAGAGACTTCAAGAGCAACCCCCTTCTGAGGTGCTGGTTGGAGCATGGGGTAGGCAGAATCATGGCCCTCCCAGAGATGTCCATATCTTTATGCCCCAAAGCTGTGAATAAGTTACCTCATATGGCAAAAGGGACTTGGCAGATATAATTAAGTCCCTCAGTCATGTTCTACTCTGGGTGACTCCTTGGACTATAACCTGCTAGGCTCCTCTGTCCACGGAATTCTCCAAGCCAGAATACTAGAGTGGATAGCTGTTCCCTTCTCCCGGGGATCTTCCCAACCCAGGGACTGAAACCAGGTCTCCCGCATTGCAGGCAGATTCTTTACCATCTGAGCCACCAGGAAAGCTAAAAATCTTAGTAAATAGGGATTTTCCTGGATTATGTAGATGTGTGTGAGTGTGCTCACGTGTCTGACTCTTTGCAACTCTATGGACCATAGCCCACCAGGCTCCTCTGTCCATGGGATTCTCCAGGCAAGAATACAGGAGTGGGTTGCCATGCCCTCCTCCAGGGGATCTTCCTGACCCAGGGATCAAGCCCGTGTCACCTGCATCTCCTACATTGGCAGGCAGGTTCTTTATCAATAATGCCACCTGGGAAACCCTGGATTATATAGATGGGCCCCAGGTAATCACAAGGGTTCTTATAAGAGGGAGGGAGCAGGAGGTCCAAGTCAGAATGGGAGATGGGACAAAGGAAGCAGAGGTGAGTGATTGTGTGTGTGTGTGTGTGTGTGTGTGTTTGTGTGTGTGTGTGTGTGTGTGTGTGTGTGTGTGTGTGTATTTGAGAGAGAGAAAGAAAGACAGAGACAGAGATTTGGAGATATTATGCTGCTGGGCTCAAAAACGGAGGAAGGGGCTGCGAGCCAAGGAATGCAAGTGGCCTTCAGACGTTGGAAAGGCAAGAACATGGATTTTCCCCTCCAGCCTCTGGAAGAAATTCAGCCCTGCTGACTCCTTGGTTTTAGGGCTTTTGGCTTCCAGAATTGTAAAAAAATAAGTTGGTGTCACTTTAAGCCACTGAGAGTGGTAATTTGTTACAACAGCAATAAGAAGCAATGTAGGGCATGAAATCAGAACTTGAGGATGGAGGGGGAGAGAGGATCAGCAGGACCATTTGGCGGCAAGACCAGGGAAGTAGCACAGACTTCCTCTTCTCTTGAAATTTTGGGGCAAAGGGACATTTTTTCCTTCACAGAAGCCTCATCTGAAATTTCATGGAATTTAAGCTCCAATTGGTCATGGCACCATCACACATCATTACTGGAGCTGAGCCACCACAGGAATGGAGGCTGAGGCAATGATGGGTACCAGATGGCAATTCAAGGCCATGATCAGAAGTCAGGAGGTGGGGTGAGGAGGAAGAATAGCCCACCCGAAACAAGCCTGGTCCCTGTGAAGCAGACCAGCATTGTCCTCAATGCATGTCATACAGAGAAGCAGTCATTCAAATCCAAATGTTACCACTTACAAGCTATGTGACTCTGGGCAAGTCATTGAATATCCCAGATCCCATGTTCTCCCCTGCAAAATGGAGATGCCAATACTTAGGCTGTAGAGATGTTGCAGGAATTAGAGGTAACCTAGTTGAGTTAGAGGTCACCCATCACAATGCCTGGCCTGCAGAAGTCCTAGGTAAGTGGTGGATCTTGATGGTGATGATGACCTCAAGGATGATGGTGATGATGTTGATAATGACCTCAAGGATGATGGTGATGATGACAATGAGATAATGATCTGGGGATGTGTCTGCAAGTGCATACAGTGGTCTTCCTGGTGCCCAAAGGACTAGCTCAAATACTTTTGGGGTATCCAAACCAATCAGCAGTTAAAGAATAAAAGCAGCTAAAGAAAAAATAAAACTCATGTGTCTCTTTTGGCACAAGATGGAATTGGTAAATTCTCCAAGGGAAAGTTTTCATTCAAATGCCACTGTTCGATCTGAATATTTAAAAATATCTTCCTACTGTGCGTATCCAGTTTCAGTTTCTTGGAATGAAAAGTAGATAACAAAATTAAACAAACAGCTTTCCTCCCTGGCATTTAACAACTCCCACTGGCTACATGGTGCAGGCAAGTCTGCTGTGGTTCTCTCCCTCTCCAATAGAAGAAGTCCTGTGCTCACTGGCTCACCTTTGAGCCTTCCTAACCACCTAGACTGAGCTGCCTGGGGATAAGAGCTCACTCTTCTGACCCTGAGCACTTATAGGCTAATTGTACTTTAAGACCATGACCTCTTCATGTCTGTTCTTAATTCCCCAAGACTGGGCTTGGAGTTTTGCCCTGACTTTCCTCTGACAGCTGGTCCTGATGTAGGGCACACTGTATACTTTATCTTCAAGGATGTGGGAACTTGGATGACTGATGGAGAGGGTGATCTTGGTCAAGCCCAGGCAGCCCTCACTGAAGTCAAGGGAAGGTGGTTCTTTGTCTAGAGCTGACATTTCCTGCTGGGCATTAGCTCTGGGAGGGGGTCCTGGGTCCTGTGGACATAAAGAAGGGGGTCGGAGCAGATGCCTGGGGCACCCCTTTGTTCCTTCTCTTTATCATCCTCTCTGCCTTGATGCCAGCATCAAAAGATGGGGCCAGGATTATGTATCTGCACCTCACAGACAATACATCTTTCAGATCATTTGAGTTGGAAGGACTTGAGTTTTAGCTGCATGAATTGATAACTTAGAGACTATATTCTCTAGCCAGTTAGATTATCTTTTCTCTCATTTCTATGCTATCTTCTCCAAATCTAATGGGACTGTATTCAACATCCTAAGCATGTTCCTATGATCCAGGAGGTGTACATGGCCCTTGTCACTCCATCTGAGCTTTGATGAAATTGCAGAAAGATTGCAGAAAGATTAATCATGCCATAGCTAAAGGAACACTTCTGAGAAAATCACTGTCAAAAGGATAATTGTACAAGGTCATTAGCCTTCTCAGCCCTTTCTCCCCACCACCCCTTTCTTTTATGTGACAGGAGGAGCTCAGGGAGACCGCAGGAGTTGATTGCTGGAGCAGTGGGTCAGATGCTGAGAAGGTAGCATCTTCATACATTGCAGTGACTTCCTTGCCCCTGGGCTTTGCCCATTTTGCATGTAGATGTTAAGATAAATC
Source organism: Budorcas taxicolor (assembly GCF_023091745.1). NCBI lineage: Eukaryota > Metazoa > Chordata > Mammalia > Artiodactyla > Bovidae > Budorcas > Budorcas taxicolor. The sequence continues at coordinate 25,425,025 of NC_068928.1, forward strand.
CCAGCTCTCTTACTCTGGCACTGAAAATTCCTTTCATCAGGTCCCAACCTCTTGTCTGTGTTTATCTCAAACCATTTCTCCCTTTCCCCCACATTCCAGGAAGTTGCACAAAATATTGGCTATGCTTTCAAAATGCTGTGCACTTTAAGACGGTTGAACTTTTGCACTGTTTGGAATAGCCTCCAGGCTTTCATTTGTACGGAAACTCCCTAATTATTCTTCAAGACCTGACACAAACATTCCCTCTCAGTCAAAGCTGCCTTGTACTCCTCTAGGTAGAATCAAATCCATCTCATCTCTGTGTTTTCATAATACCTTGCTCATCCTGAATTATAACATTTTCACATCAGGTTTCAGGATTTTGCCCTTTATTCTGCGTCTCTTACTGGTCTGCTGGTTCCCTGGGGACTGCGAACATATCACGTCTTATTCTGGCACTCTCAGTCCAGGGCTTAACACTGTTCCTGGCACAGAGATGCTCAATACATATTCCTGGGGTGAATGACTAAACTTGTTGGTACCAGGTAGTTTTTGAGAGTACATCTGCTGAATATTACCTCTCTCCCTCAGCTTAGTTCAGAACCAAAAGAGAAGGGACAGGGTTGGAACAATCAACTCATCACTAAAAATGGCCAGTCGGACACGACTAAAGTGACGCAGCAGCAGCAGCAACAGCAGCAGCAGCAGCAGCAGCAGCAGCAGCAGCAGCAGCAGCAGAGGATTATAACTTAGCAAAGTCAAGAGGGCTTTAGTCCTTACTTTCAGTTTCAAACTTGAGACTGCTCAACTGAGAGAAAATAATCTAATCCTCAGACCAAGTGACCATCCCCTGCTAGTGTGGATTGAGGACCAAAGAGAAAAGGGAGTTAAACCTCCTTCAACATAATTGATTTATTTAATAAAAACAGTGCAACATGAATACTGGCACCAGACAGTTCCCTCTACCTTCATAGGAGCAGAGTTAGGACTTTCAAGAGGCTGAGTGCATTTAGAGCAAGACCCTCTACCTAGCAATCAGGAGACAGTTTACCCTGTAACTGTAAATATCCTGGATTTATGCTCTTTAAGCATCTTTTATTTTCTACCTTATCTGAGCAAACACTCCCCATTTCCAACTCAGGCTTTCAATTAAAAAATGTTTTTAAATGTATCTCCTTTCCCTCAAATATTTTATCCTTTTGCTTCCCCCCTCTTTCCTATCCTTATTGAAAATAATGTATAGCCTTGGAAGAATTATACTCAGAGGCTTCCATTTCTGTAATTCTAGGGAGAGATACAGAGTTATCCCACACTTTTCTCAAGAAGTTAAGTTCTTGATATGTGGCAGACATTGCCCTTGTATGGAAGCCATATCAACAGGATTCATGACTTCAAGAGAATCAGGGGCTAGTGGAGAAAGTAATGTGGAAAAATAAAATCATAATTGACAGTGGTACACAGTATAATAGAGGGAAGCACAGGACACTGTTGGGATGTAGAGTTGAGGATGATTCATTTCATTTAAAGTAGTAGAGGGTAAGGATTTTCTTATTTATTTGTCTGCATGGGTCTTAGTTGCAGTACATGGGATTTGTCATGTGGGATCTTTCATTTTAAGGCAGAGACTCTCTAGTTATGGCGTGCAGGCTCAGTACTTATGGCACACGGGTTTAGTTGCTCTGAGGCATGGGAGATCTTAGTGCCTGGAGCACGGATTCAACCCGTGTCCCACTGCATTGCTAGGTTAATTCTTAACCACTGGGCCACCAGGGAAATTCCCAAAGGGTAAGAATTTTGCAGGTAAAAAACTCAATTCATGGGTAATCAGTGAAGTCTTCCTAAAGGTTACACTTAGGCAGAGTCTTGTAAAATCAATAATCTGTAGGAGTTATGAAAAGTGAAGGGAGTGTGTGTGTTTTTAAAATGTTTAAAGAAATAGCATATGTGGAGGCTGAGAACTAATGAGATAGCTTGATGTGTGAGAGAAACTACAAGTTGTGCAGTGTGGCTGGTACATAAGATTCTTATTGGAGAGTGGCTAGAAAAGGGATTGGAGAGTTAGAAGAGGCCTGGGTAAATCAGGTGTCCACAGGAGTATTCTAGGAAACATCTGCCTTCAGGGAATAAGTCACCTTGTGCAACTTAGTGTTACTCTGTGAAGGAGACTCGGAAGTGAGAAAAGCAGACTGGGAACCCTGAAGAAAGGTCTCATTTCAGCACCATGGCCAGCAGCCGGCTGATTCTCTGATTTAGAGCTGCCTGAGAGCAGTGGCCACAGGACTGGAAAAGGTCAGTTTTTATTCCAATTCCAAAGAAAGGCAATGCCAAAGAATGCTCAAACGACCGCACAATTGCACTCATCTCACATGCTAGTAAAGTAATGCTCAAAATTCTCCAAGCCAGGCTTCAGCAATACGTGAACCGTGAACTCCCTGATGTTCAAGCTAGTTTTAGAAAAGGCAGAGGAACCAGAGATCAAATTGCCAACATCTGCTGGATCATGGAAAAAGCAAGAGAGTTCCAGAAAAACATCTACTTCTGCATTATTGACTATGCCAAAGCCTTTGACTGTGTGGATCACAATAAATTGTGGAAAATTCTTCAAGAGATGGGAATACCAGACCACCTAACCTGCCTCTTGAGAAATCTGTATGTAGGCCAGGAAGCAACAGTTAGGACTGGACATGGAACAACAGTCTGGTTCCAAATAGGAAAAGGAGTACATCAAGGCTGTATATTGTCACCCTGCTTATTTAACTTCTATGCAGAGTACATCATGAGAAATGCTGGGCTGGAAGAAGCACAAGCTGGAATCAAGATTGCCAGGAGAAATATCAGTAACCTCAGATATGCAGATGACACCACCCTTATGGCAGAAAGTGAAGAGGAGCTAAAAAGCCTCTTGATGAAAGTGAAAGAGGAGAGTGAAAAAATTGGCTTAAAGCTCAACATTCAGAAAACGAAGATCATGGCATCTGGTCCCATCACTTCATGGGAAATAGATGGGGAAACAGTGGAAATAGTGTCAGGCTTTATTTTGGGGGGCTCCAAAATCACTGCAGATGGTAATTGCAGCCATGAAATTAAAAGACACTTACTCCTTGGGAGAAAACTTATGACCAACCTAGACAGCATATTCAAAAGCAGAGACATTACTTTGCCGACTAAGGTCCGTCTAGTCAAGGCTAGGGTTTTTCCAGTGGTCATGTATGGATGTGAGAGTTGGACTGTGAAGAAGGCTGAGCACCGAAGAATGGATGCTTTTGAACTGTGGTGTTGGAGAAGACTCTTGAGAGTCCCTTGGACTGCAAGGAGATCCAACCAGTCCATTCTGAAGGAGATCAACCCTGGGATTTCTTTGGAAGGAATGATGCTAAAGCTGAAACTCCAGTACTTTGGCCACCTCATGCGAAGAGTTGACTCATTGGAAAAGACTGTGATGCTGGGAGGGATTGGGGGCAAGAGGAGAAGGGGACGACCGAGGATGAGATGGCTGGATGGCATCCCTGACTCGATGGACGTGAGTCTGAGTGAACTCCGGGAGATGGTGATGAACAGGGAGGTCTGGCGTGCTGCGATTCATGGGTCACAAAGAGTCAGACATGACTGAGCGACTGAACTGAACTGAACTGAGATTCCAAGGCTGGAGAAGGCAATGGCACCCCACTCCAGTACTCTTGCCTGGCAAATCCCATGGACGGAGGAGCCTGGTGGGCTGCAGTCTATGGGGTTGCTAAGAGTCAGACACAACTGAGCGACTTCAATTTCACTTTTCAGTTTCATGCATTGGAGAAGGAAATGGCAACCCACTTCAGTGTTCTGCCTGGAGAATCCCAGGGACGGCGGAGCCTGGTGGGCTGCCATCAGCGGGGTCACACAGAGTTGGGCATTACTGAAGTGACTTAGCAGCGGCAGAGATTCCAAGGCACTTAGGGCTAGAAAGTGGAAAGTGACTGGAGAGTTGACGTTCAGAATCTGGTTATAATGAAGTGCGTGTGCATGTTCAATTATTCACGGATTAGTGCATGAGGGTGCTGTTAAGAAGTTGACTCTGGGATTCAAAATTAGGTGGTATTAGCAGGCATTTGTTCCTGAATGTAAAGACATCATTATTTCTGAAGCACAGAAGAGCCAACACTTGGGCCCCTATTGTATCATAGGATGAAAATGTTCTCTTCCATGATGTGCTTTCATTATCATTTTGGGTATATGCACCAACTCAGAGGCCAGAGTCCTCGGTCTCAGCTTGGAGCTTGGGGCCTCACAAAAGGAAGTTGCTCATTACAGTCTAAAAGTCAGAAAGCACAATTGAAAATTCTCAACTCACTGAGATTGCAATTCATTTGAACATTAATTTTTTTTTACATGAAGTAGAAATAATAGCCATTTCCAATAGACTTTGCTTTATGACCCTTCTTTCTCTGGCAGATCCGAAGAGGCATTCTTTCCCCTTGGGCTGCCAGAGTTAGCATTTGTCATTTTCCTTTTCACCTGTGGGCATCCACAGGGCGGGGTGTGAAGCTAAACCATTATTCAGCAATCTCTAAACTATTTAAGTCATCAACCCAATGACTTCTGGGAAAGTGAGACTGGTTTGAAGGGGCTAGGGTTTTGCCTGGGTTGAATAGAACTGGTGGAGAAAAGAGGTTTCTGACCTGAGATTCATGAGGAGGTTTCAATAGGTCCTTGATGCTCTGACATTATTTGCAAGTGTGTGTGTGTGTGTGTGTGTGTGTGTGTGTGTGTGTGCATGTAAGGGTGAGTGTGCATGTTCATTGTTCAAGAGAGCAGGCACATAACTTCCTTCAGAGGCTTATAAAGTCCTAAGACTCTTCCAAATGAGCTAAGAGCTACAGGATAGAGAGAGGAGAACAGAGAGAACTCAGTCATTCCTGGCAAAAGTTGCTACCCATAAGCCTGCCCTACTTTACCCCTTAAAAGCCAAAGAGGTAGGCTCCACGGTGAGCCATATGAGGGGAAAGATGGTTTACATTAACTGCTGTTATGCCCAGAACCTAGAATTGTTCCTGGCTTGCATTTCCCTGGTGGCTCAAAGAATAAAGAATATGCCTACAATGCGGGAGACCCAGGTTTGATCCCTGGATCAGTAATATCCCCTGGAGAAGGAAATGGCAACCCACTACAGTATTCTTGCCTGGAGAATTCCATGGACAGAGGAGCCTGGTGGGCCCCAGTCCATGGGGAAACAGTCAGACGTGACTATACGACTAACACATGTGTGTGTTCAGGTCAGACTTTTCAAATGAGTCAGCTATTTGCATAAGGTGACCAAAGTATTGGAGCTTCAGCATCAGTCCTTCCAAAGAATAGTCAGGGATGATTTCCTTTAGGATTGATGGGTTTGATCTCCTTGCTGTCCAAGGGAGTCTCAAGAGCCTTCTCCAGCATCACAATTCAAAAGCATCAGTTCTTTGGTGCTCAACATTCTTTATGGTCCAACTCTCACATCAATACAGGACTACTTGAAAAATCATAGTTTTGATTATACTGACGTTTGTCGGTAAAGTGATGTCTCTGCTTTTTAATACGCTGTCTAGGTTTGTCATAACTTTTCTTCCTAGGAGCAAGCGTTTTTTAGTTTTGTGGCTGCAGTCACTGTCTGCAATGATTTTGGAGCCCAAGGAAATAAAATCTGTTACTGTTTCCACTTTTTCCCCATCTATTTACCATGAACTGATGGGGCCAGATGCCATGATCTTAGTTTTTTTTGAATGTTGAGTTTTAAGCCAGCTTTTGCTAAAGACACACTCTTTCCTTTACTCTTCAAGGAAACCCTACAAGAAAGATATAATTACTATTCTCATTCTATAAATGAGAAAGCTGAGCCTCAGTGATGACTCAGGTGACTATCCAACATGACACCCTTGGCCTACATGAAAGCCTGGATTTGAACCCAGGGAATGGGGATGCTTGATAGTTCATCTAGAGACTTGTTTGATAAGTGAGCATACAGGTAAGCAGATTAAGAGAATTTCAGCAAGTAATAGTTTCAGGTGGTAATAGATATTTAGATGGCATGGTAGGTAGAATAATGGGCCCTCTAAAGATGTCCACAGAGAAGCCAATGGCACCCCACTCCAGTACTCTTGCCTGGAAAATCCCATGGACGGAGGAGCCTGGAAGGCAGCAGTCCATGGGGTTGCTAAGAGTCGGACACGACTTAGCGACTTCACTTTCACTTTTCACTTTCATGCATTGGAGAAGGAAGTGGCAACCCACTCCAGTATTCTTGCCTGGAGAATCCCAGGGACAGGGGACCTTGGTGGGCTGCCGTCTATGGGGTCGCATAGAGTCGGACATGAGTGAAGTGACTTAGCAGCAGCAAAGATGTCCACATCATAATTCCCAGAATCTGTGAACATAATAGATTACATAGCAAAGGAGATTTAAGGTTACAGATGGAATTAAAGTTCTTAATCAGTTAGCCTGAAGATATGTGATTATCCTGGATAGCTGAGCAGGCCCTGTGTAACCACGAGGATCCTTAAAAGAAGAGGCGGGAGGTAGAAATGTCCTTTAGAGGATGGTGCGTAGATCAGCACACAGAGGTGCATCATTGACGGCTTTGAAGATAGAGGGAAGGGGCTATGAGCCAAGGGATATGCACAGGGGAGATTTCACAGCCTCTAGAATCTGGAAAGGACAAGGAAACAAAATCTCCTAGAGCTTCCAGAAGAAAAGCCACCCCCTTACCCCCAAAAAACATGGCATTGAAATTCAGACCTGAATGACATGAAGGAGCTGAGACAAAATCTTTGCAGGTAAAAGGTATGGAGTGAAGGACCTGTGATAATAATGATGATGAGCTGGTGACTCCAGGAACAGAAGAAGGCCAGTGCAGTTTCATGGACCAGTAGAATCAGCATCACCTGAGAAATGGTTAATATGCAAATGCCCTGATCCCATCCCAAACCTGCTCAATCAGAACCCCTTGGGGCAGAGTCCAGGAATCTGCTTTTGATAAACCTTATTTTTTTTCCCCCTTGCAACAAATAATCACACTTACAGAAAAGCTGAAAGTACAGCATCAAAGCTGCCGTTTCCTTGAACCACTTGAAAGCAAACTTGACCGGCTGCCCCATCACCCTCAAAACTTTAACGTGTATTTTCTATAAATAAGGGCACTCTTTCACACAGTCACAACGCAGCCTTCAAAATCAGGAGATGAGCAATGATACTGGGTACATCTAATCCTGAAAGCCCATTCAAATTTCTCCAATAATGTATTTCCAAGTGAAAAGATCTATTTCAGAATCATGTGCTGCATTTAGTTCTTACATCCCTTGAGTCTGGAACAGGTCCTCAGTTTTTCCTTGACTTTCAAGACCTTGACACTTCTTGCAGATTACAGGACAGTTATTTTGGGTCTGTCTGAGCTTCCTCATGATTAAATTCAGTTTATGCGTCGTTGGCAAGAATAGCACAGAAGTGACACTGCAGTCTTAGACTTGCATCCTATCTGGGTGGCATGTGATTTCGATTTGTCCCATTTCTGGAGGTGATCATTTCGATGACTTAATTAAGGTGGTGTCTGTCGGGCTTCTCCATTATAAAGTTATTCTTTTCCTCTTTGTAATAAGTAAGTGTTTTGCTGGATGCTATTTTGAAATTATGTCATTGTTATATTCCTCATCACATTTGCAATGTATTTGTTTATTTGTATGTCTCTGTGTGAGTTTACAGTTTCCCATTTCATTCAGTAGATTATAATCCATTACCACCATTGTTTAGCTTTCCAGGTGGCTCAGTGGTAAAGAATTCGCCTGCCAATGCAAGAGAGGCAAGAGAGGCAGGAGACCCGATTTGATCACTGGGGTCGGGAAGATCCTCTGCAGGAGGAAATGGCAACCCACTCCAGTATTCTTGCCTGGGAAATCCCATGGACAGAGGAGCCTGGTGGGCTACAGTCCAAGTTGCAAAGGGTCAGATATGACTGAGTGAATGAGCAGGTACCACCATTGTTTAATTGGTATTCAGATGATCTCATATATGACCAGTGGGAGCCCATTCAAACTGCCCTTGGGTCCTTCTGATGCGTCTCCATCATTCTTGGAGCTCTTCCCTGCCTTCAGGCACAAGATTCAGGTTCATTTTGTATCTTCCCTGACCCAGGCCTTGCACCAGCCATTTCTCCAAGGAGCTCTTTTTTGATATTATTATTACTGGAAAATGGTATTTAGAAACCAAGATGCTAGGTATGTTCATTGACACTGGAGTGTCACTGCTTTAAGGACCTCTCAGAGGACAAAGCTAAGAAACATACATATCACACATATACACCATGCACTACATTTACATGTATTTCTACCTTTAAATATATATTTTAAGATTTAATTTTTTTTTTTTTTTTTTGCTACATTGCATGGCATATGAGATCTTAGCTCCCAGACCAGGGATAGCACTCACACCTATTCCATTAGAAACTCAGAGTCTTAACCACTGGACCACCAGGAAAGTCCCCTAGATATTTTGAAATAGTTATTATTTTGATAAGTATCTTTCTTTCTACCTTTATGTTGCTGTTTCTGTTTAGTTGCTAAGTCATGTCTGACTCTTCCGTGACTCCATGGGCCTTAGGCTGCCGGGCTCCTCTGTCCATGGGATTTCCCAGGCAAGAATACTGGAATGGGTTGTCATTTCCTTCCCAGGAATTCCTTCCTGACCTAGGAATCAAATCCAAGTCTCCTGCATTGCAGGCGGATTCGTTACCACTGAGCCACCTGGGAAGCCCCCGCTACATTTATATCTACTTCTAAATATAGGGACCCATGAGTTGACATCAATATATCCCAATTCAGATTCAACCTCACAGGGTTCACTCGCGGTTTCTCCCCTCTGATGTTTATAACCCCCTTCCTCAGTAATGACAAACATGGTGTAGTTCTTTCTTAGGATTGTTCTAACAAACCACCCAAACCAAGTGGCTTAAACAAAAGGCACTTACTGCCTCACAGTCCTGCAGGCTGGGAGGCCAGCATCAAGGTGTCCTCAGGGCTGGGTCCCTCTGTCGCTGGGAGGGAGCCTCCGCTTCGTGCTTCTCTCCTGGCTTCTGGCGGCTTTCTGGCAACCTTCAGTTTTCCTTGACTTGTAAATGCTTCGCTTTCATCTCTGCCTTCATGTTCACATTAGTCCTCCCTACATATATGTCTGTGTTCAGGCTTCCCCCTTCTCATCATGATATCAGTCATATTGGACTAAGACCCAGCCTACTCTGGTACAGTAAAAAGGTGGAGTGAATCTGTTAGCTGCTCAGTCATGTGCCACTCTCTGTGACTCTCTCTGTCTGGGGTTCTCCAGACAAGAGTACTGGAATGGGTTGCCATTCCCTTTTCCAGGGGGTCTTCCCGGCCCAGGGATCGAACTGGGGTCTCCCGCATTGCAGGCAGATTCTCTACCATCTGAGCCCCCAGGGAAGCCCCTTATCTAAATGATTATATTTGCAACAACTTTATTCCCAAGCAAGATCATGTTCTGGGGACTTCAACATAAGGCTGTTGGTGGGACACAGTTCAACCCACGACACCTGGCTTCCATTGTCCTGAATATTTTCTTGATCAGGCCTCCTGACTGTGACCAACTTCCCATCTCAGCTGCCACACTGTCCCTTACACAGCACCCTCTTATCCTGCCTGGGCTCTGAATCCTCGTTCCAGGCTACCGTCCCTCCCCCATGTAGGTGCCATACCCCCCACGTCAGCTCTGACACCCATGACACTCACCCGTGTCTGTGGGGGTGCCCTTCTTGCCTTGCTGGGGCCCTGAGCTCCTACACCATGCTGCCCCTGCCCCTGGTTGCCCCGACCCTCCCTTTGCCAAGTCACGGAGCCCTCGCACGGATGTCTTCCTCAGCCAGTTTCTGGTTCTGCCACCACATGCCAGGCTGCCCGCGCTGGGGTGGCATCCTCCTCACCTGCTCGGGTGCGGCCTTCCTCCTCAGCCCATCAGGGAGGGTCCTGGTGCCCTGTGTGGGGCAGCCACCTTTAGCCATCACCCGCCTCCCCCTGCTGCTCCTGCCCCCCGCTTCCCGCACGCGCCTGCCTCGCTCTGCTGCCCCTCCTGGCTTTAGGACTGAAACTCAGGAAGGAGCGGCAGGCAAGGAGGGACACCAGAGGAAGAGGGCCAGGAGTCTGTTTCAAAAAGCTCTGCGGTGATTTGTACACACGTGTGCGAAAGTCTGCATGCGACCCCTGAGCTAATGGTGGTGAGTGCTGCCGCGTGGGCTGGAGAGGTGGGCGAGGCCAGGTCCTGCCCAGGAGGGTCTTATAGGTTTTACTTAAGAAGCTCTATTTTATTGTTTAAAAGAGTTGACGAAAACAGGTTTATCTGGAGGCAGAAACGCCATCCCCAGCAATATAAATTAGCTCTGAGATGAATCTCTTGTCCTGACACAGGACTCATCAGTTACCTAAATAAATCACTCACCCCTCCCCACTTTGTTTTAGCTTTCAGCATGCTTAAGCGATCCCTTCTAAAGGAACAAGAGAGCTTTTTTGACAGTCTGCCCATTTGCAGCTCTCTCTCTCTCCCTTCCCAGCCATGCTTCTTGCAAATGTTTCTCTGTCTTTTTGTCTTCATGTCCTAGAATGCTATTCACACCTCGACCCAGTTCAATCTGGCTTCCACTCAGTTTTGTTTTTATTCTGCCTGCGCTGGGAGGCCACCAAAGGGTTTTGAGAAGAAGAGCACAACTTGATTTATGCTTTGGAAAGATCCCTCTGGCTACTTTGAAGAGAAGGGATTTGAAAAAGCCAAGAGAGAAAGCAGGATGGGCCAGTCTGGAGGCCGCCACACTACCAGTTGAGAAGATGCTGATGTGGACGGAGTGTTAATAGGGGACTTGGTGAGAGGGGGACAGATTTGGGTATATTGGGAAGTAAAGCTGGCCGGGTGTTCAAATGGATTGAATGTAGGGGTGAGGGGAAGAGAGCAAACTTACAGAAGATGTCTAGGGGCTTGGCCAAAGAAGCTGGGGGGATGGCAGTTTCAGGAAATGACTAGACTGGAGCAGGTTTGGAGAAGGGGACATCCAGAAGTTTGATGGGGTCATATTTACTAGAGATCTTTATCTTCATGTTGATAGCAAGTAACCCGTTGAATATAAGGTATCGGTTCGGAATGAAGGGGTGGGGTTATGGCTGAAGGTACAAACCCAGGAGTCATTGGTTGATAGGTGACTCTCTCCTGGAGGGGTCACTGAACTGGTGTGAGCTTGAAATGTAATGTCACCATGAGATGCTAAGGAAGGCTGGGGAGAAGCATCCAGGGAGAGAGCACCATCTAAGTGGCAGTCATCAGGGGAGGGTTTGGCAGCAAATTGTGGACAGGCTACAGGTCAGGCCTTGTCAACACTTCTCCAGTAACCGACTTGCAGAACGGAGGGGCAAGTCAACATCCTAGCAGGAAAGTGTAGTCACTCACATGTGGGACCATTGCCAGACCTATCAACCTCTCCACTGAAGAATAAAGTTTGTTCCAGTTTGATGGTAGGTTCAAGGCTTGACTCAGCGCCCCGGCCACAGAAGGCAGCCCCTGTCACTCTCCAGTTCTGAGACTCTGCGATACCACGGCATTAGTGCCTGCCCCACGAGTGCAGGGCACTTCAGAGTTTACAAATCGTGCTGACATCCATGATCCCAGCTAATACTCACTCCAGTCCTCAGAGGGCTGGAGAGATTCTCCTAGCCTTGTTTTCTATCCAAGGAAACTAAGACCTGGGATGTTTGCTTGTCCAGGACTGCATATCCAGGACGTGGTAGTGTCAGGACTTCCAACTAGGGCTGTCTGCTTCTAAAAACTCAGTCTCACCTTCTCACCTTAGTCAGAATTCATGGCTGCCTCTGTCACAGCTACAGTGAGGCCCGGAGTGTGCTGCTTTATCCTGGGATGCGTGTCTCATCCTCTGATCCCCTGTCTCAATTCTTTCCCTTACAGACACTGCACTTTCCTAGGGACCTGGCTTGCACAGGCTTTTCTCCTCCTCAACTGTCCTTAACCCCTTCCCTGCTGGTCAGAGCTCTGATCTCCCAGTCCTACCCCATCAGCTTTGTTCTTCAAAGCCCACAGCCCTCACCTCCCCAGTGCCTCCTAAATGCTTCAGCTTCTCAACCCGGCCCCTTCCAGGGAGGTCCCCCCAATTGCTCTGCCTTTCGCCAGACTTCAGTCACCTTGACCTCTTCCTCTGAACCCCCTCCATGTGCCTGTGACACATTACCAACAAGGCAGCATGAGATTTTTCACACTTCGTCCCCCATCTTAACTGTTCTGGCTGGAGTTACCTCCCTCTCAGGGTCTTCAAGGTCAAACTCAGCATCTCTCCTTTCCCAGGGGATGTGATTCAGCTTCTCTGAACCAGCAGAAGCAGATCAATCAAATATGCATTCTGAGTCATAGAATCTCCCAGGACCTTAAAGATCACCTCCTTCGACCTTCTGTCTGATGTTCTTCTTCCTTCTCTAATATTCTCCTCTAGCTGAGTCTCTCCTGACACCTGAAGGCTCACCAACTCTTAGTAAAAGTCATTCCATCTTTGGACAGACACCTTAAGAATCTCTTTCCCTTTCTCCCTCAAAATTTACCTACCAGCAATAACTTTCCCTCCCTGAAAGCTACCAGGATAGGACCAGTTCTGTCCCAATGTGCCCATTCTGGGGTGCAAAGACAGTGATCCTGATGCTAAGGCTTGTCCTCTTTAAACATCACTTTCCCACTCTCTGTATCATCTCAAGGCTCCTCCTTTATCCTGGCCTCCTTCCCAAGATGGGTTGTCCTAGAGATTCTTTACCTCCATGCCTCAATGAAGATTTAGACAGGATTCAGTAAGTGTTTGTTGAGTACCATCTCTGTACCAGGCTGCGGTCCAGGAAGTATGAATACAACAGACACCAGTCCAGTCCACATCCCAGTGGTCCGCTGATCTACCATTGTATGGCTCTGCACCCTTCCTGGCATTTGTGACAACCAGTCCCGAAGCTGTGCTTATATGTGAGTGCCAGGCGCTGCTCTAGGTGCTAGAGATGCAAAGATAAATAGGTATTGTTCTTGGCTCCGAAGGCTCATGGCTGCACTGGCTTAAACAGACTGGTTAATAGGTTTGTATTGAATCTGTGGGTCTGACTCTGTCTGTCTTTCACACACACAGATACATGTCCATTGCAGGAAGTCAGCTGACTTCTGATCCATACATGCACATTTGTGCATGTTCCAGGCATCAGTGCTGACCCAAGAAGCACCTCCATCTCTCCTCACCCTCGGCCCTGCCCCAGAGGATTCTGGGGATCTGTCTGTGGGTGCTCAGTTATGTCTGACTCTCTTGTGACACTATGGACTGTAGTCCACCAGGCTCCTCTGTCCTTGGGACTTCCCAGGCAAGAATACTGGAGAGGGTTGCCATTTCCTTCTCCAGGGGATCTTCCTGACCCAGGACCTGACCTCTCCTGGGGGTCTGGTCCTTGGCAAAAATCCTTGAAGGGGTCCATGGCACATAAGGTGGGTCTGTTGTACTGCATTGTTCTGGGCTAGATAAATAGTTATCCCCAGTCAATGTGGTTAAGTAATCATCAAACCACATAATTCGGAAATCATGCTCCTTAAAAGCTCCCCATTTAATGCACGACAGAAAATGCTAATCTGCTGCACAAGATCGTGTTTTATTTTTCTAGACAGGAAGCATTTTCTTCAGTCACATAATGACTTTCGTTGACATAATAATGAAGGAATGTGAATTTAAAACAGCCTAGGATGCTGGAGTGTTCTTTGTTGTCTGGGGTGCTGGCTGCACAGAAATAGCCCAAGTAACTGCTGACTGGCTGGGCAGTGTCTTCATTGAATTAACTGCTTACAAAGATTAAAATTTACCAAATTAAATTTTAGTGAATAATTCCCGTTCATATAAATGGCAGAAATTAAACTGTTGTGGATGTGGTTGGGCGGTCACAGGGGCCTGACATCACATTAGTGTGTGTGGTGGGGGGAATGCTGTGGAGTCAGGCAGAACCAGGATGTGGTCAGTAGAAGACCTATCCACAGGGTGGGGAATGGGAAGATTGAACTAGTTGAGATCTGAAATCGGGAAGGTAAGTGTTCAAATCTCAGGTTTCTTGCTTCCTATTGTATGACCTCTCTGAGCCTCAGTTTCCTTATCTGTAAAGTGGGCAGAATGAAGGGCTATTTAGAGATGAAAATGAATTATATCAATAAAAGCATGTGTATGTGTGTGTGTTAGTCGCTTAGTCATGTCCAACTCATTGCAACATCATGGACTGTAGCCCTCTAGACTCCTCTGTCCATGGGATTTCCCAGGCAAGAATATTGGAGTGGGTAGCCATTCCCTTCTCCAGGGGATCTTCTCTACCCAGGGATCTTCTCCACTGGGTCTCCTGCATTGCAGGCAGATTCTTTACCATCTGAGCAACTAGGCAAGCCCATAATGCATTTGGTTACCTGTCAAGGTCTATGTAAATATTGTTGGCTGTTGCTAGGTAGCTCCTAGCCTAAAGAAGTTAAACAGGAAAAAATTCGGTTCAGTTCAGTTGCTCAGTCATATCCAACTCTTTGTACACCCCTGGACTGCAGCACGCCAGGCTTCCCTGTCCATCACCAACTCCCAGAACTTGCTCAAACTCATGTCCATCAAGTCGGTGATGCCATCCAGCCATCTCATCCTCTGTCATCCCCTTCTCCTCCCGCCTTCAGTCTTTCCCAACATTAGGGTCTTTTCCAAGAAGTCAGTTCTTCGCATCAGGTGGCTAAAGTATTGGAGCTTCAGCTTCAGCATCAGTCTTTCCAGTGAATATTCAGGGCTGATCTCCTTCAGGATGGACTGGTTGGATCTCCCTGCAGTCCAAGGGACTCTCAAGAGTCTTCTCCAACACCACAGTTTAAAAGCATCTGTTCTTCGGTGCTCAGCCTTCTTTACGGCCCAACTCTCACATCCATACATGACTACTGGAAAAACCATAGCTCTGACTAGACGCACCTTTGTTGGCAAAGTAATGTCTCTGCTTTTTTTTTTTTTTTTTACCTTATTTTACTTTACAATACTATATTGGTCTCTGCTTTTTAATATGCTGTCTAGGTTGGTCATAGCTTTTCTTCTAAGGAGCAGGTGTCTTTTAATTTCATGGCTGTAATCGCCATCTGCAGTGATTTTGGAGCCCAAAAAAATAAAGTCTCTCACTATTTCCATTGTTTCCCCATCTATTTGCCAGGAGGAGATGGGACTGGATGCCATGATCTTCACTTTTTGAATGTTGATTTTTAAGCCAGATTTTTCAAGTGAAAAATTACTTTCATCAGAGGCTCTTTAGTTCTGCTTTGCTTTCTGCCATAAGAGTGGTGTCACCTGCCTATCTGAGGTTATTGGAACAAATTAGGACTGAAAAAAAAGCTCTTCTCTGGTTGCCCTACCTTTTGCAAGAGCTGGTGTTGGCTACTTCCAAGCCCATCAGATGGCACAGAGAAGACTTAAAAGACCCAATACACCTCTGGAAATAGGTTCCACTGGACAGAACCACACAGCCAGTTGGGTTAATAGTTAGCTGGATTAATTAACTACAACCCTAGTTGTGGTATTGATGTGTATCTATTGCTAAAGCAGTAGATGAAAAACATAATTTTTGACTTCTCTGTCCATGGTGAGGTTGAGGAGATAATAAGACACTATTTTCTCCCTTGTGTAGAGCACATGTGTGGCAGGTCAGATTATTGTTTAGAAATATCCACCTACTCTTCCTCGCCTTCATGGAAGTGCATGTCCTTACCCCTTTGGTTCTGATTTGGCCATTTGACTCACCTGAAATAGTCACAAACATGATGCAAGCAAGGACTTGAAATATACTTTGCAGCTGGGCACCCCTGCCATGGCCGTGAGAAGCGCTTCTCCCAAGTAGAAGCTTCCCCTCTATCCTGGGCTCAAAAATAAACATACAGGGAATAGACCAGAGCTCATCTTGATGGAGAGGAACCAGTTCTAGCCAAACCACAGCCCAAAGCCTCTAGCCAAACTCATCCCAGTCTAGCCTAGCTCACACAACCTTTGCTTACATACAGATTTGTGAATGGAATGAATGCTGATTGTTCCAGGACACTGAGAGTTTTGTGACTGGTCATGATACAGCAAGAACTGACTGATACAAGATGCTTTCACTTCCACTGGCTCATTCAATCTGCAGAAACCACCCCTAATGATACAAGTAGGTTAAGTAATTTTGATTCTCTTTTTTTATGTGAGAGAACTGTGGCTCAGGAAGAAGAAATGGCTTATTATAGTCATGAAGCCAGTCAGAGACAGAACCCAGCCTTTTAGTGCAAAGTTGAGTATTCTTTTCCATGTATGACAACTACTTCCCTGGGGGGGGGGGGGGTGTTGGGAGCTGGGGGAGCTCCCTGGGTTCCCAAGGGTAGAAAGATAATCTTCTTCCACTTTATAGTTTCACCAAAGGCCAATCTGTCAGCAGAGTTGGAAGGGCTGAGTGACCTCCCAGGAGGCAGTTAATGATTGGCCTGTGGTTCACACCAGGGCATTTCCTATGATCTGGGTTGGTGCCAAATCATAGTGTCACTGGGCAGAGACAGAAAGCAGTTTGTCATGTATAAATTTAACAGGCAATAATGCCAGTAACTGAATAGTATATCATTCCTAACGATGCTGTCAGCCTGTAATCAGTCTAATTTATGTTGTCAATATGATGTAATAGTCCCACCCAGTGTGGGCCTTCAGAAAGGCAAGATCCAACAATGTGTGAGCCCATTGTGGGTTTCCACTGGTTCTGACTCCAGAAATCAAATGAAGATGTCTGATTCCCACTTTGGAGAATCTGAGGGAATGGATGTAAAATGCCTGGCATAGGGCCTGATACACAGTAGGCATGCAGTGGTATTGTTTTTGCTGGCATGTAGTTGAGCCAGCTAGTGGTGGAAATCTTGCCCTTTGAGAAACAGAGGAAGGAGATTTTAGAGCTCAGAGATGGCCTTGCTGTGCTTCCTGTACCCCTTTGCTGTCATTATTTCTTTTAAGAAAGGCTCCATGAGGTTTACAAAAGTGTCTTCTAATGCAGAATTAGTACCTCCCTGCAGATAAGAACCAGGTGTCTTAGCGGTAAAGAATCCACCTGCCGATGCAGGAGATGCAGGAGACACAGGTTCGATCCCTGGGTCGGGAAGATCCTCTGGAGAAGGGAGTGGCACACACTCCAATATTCTCACCTGGCAAATCCCATGGATAGAGGAGCCTCGCAGGCTACAGTCCATGGGGCCGCAGAGTCAGGCACAACTTAGCGACAAAGCAGATAAGAAATGAGGGCATCTGATGCCAGGTAGGTGCTTAACAAAGGAAAGAGTCTCATATTCTTGGCAAGTTGTAGGTAAGGAAACCCTGTTTTACCCGCCATAGTAAATGGCACTCTCAGCATCCAGTTAGTAAAGTCAAAAATCTGGGCCTTATTCCTCCCTCCTCTCCTTCTCCCTGTTACATGTGCCAAGTCACTTCAGTAGTATCCAGCTCTGTGCGACCCCAGGGACTGTAGCTCACCAGGCTCCTCTGTCTATGGGATTCTTCAGGCAAGAATACATCCACCAATAAAGTATCCTGGGGGACCTACGTTTCTTCCCAGCCACCTGCTCCCACCCCACGTAGCAGATCAGCCCCCCACATGCCGTGTTTCTACTTCTGTCCTCCTCTGAGTTAACCTCCACACAGCGGCTGACTTAATGGTTTCAGGTCAGACTCTAAATCACTACACTCCTCTGCATAAAATCCTTGGCACTTAGACTAAAACCCAAACTCCATCCGTGCTCTATGGATCAGTCAGGGTTCAGCCAGGAAAATAGAATCCATGCCAGATGCATATTAAAAAGGAGATGTTAGTACAGGGAATGAGCTACAAAGGTGGATGGAGAGCTGGAAGGGCTCAGGGAAAGGTGAGGTGACCCAATGATTAGTCACCACAGGGAGCCACCCCCAGCCGTGGGGCGGCAGGGACAGAGGGAGGAGGTGGAGTGACCGGAGTCCAGAAGGCACAGCCACCCGGTGGAAGCAGGATGGTGGATGAGCCTGGTAGGAACTGGGGCCAAGGAGCAGAGGAGATCGGCCATTTCTGGGACTTTCGCCCACAGCAGAGTGTGAAGAAGGAATACCAGGAAAAAGGCTTTTTCCTTTTTCTCACCTTCCAGTCTCCTCAGCCAGGCAATTCCATTTCCAGGCATCTCTTCTGGAGAGAAATGTGTATGTGTACATGAGGAATCACACACAAGCAGGGTTTTCTCAAACACTGCTTGAGATAATGTTCAGTTAGAAACTAACCTAAATGTTGGTGCACAAGAACATGGATAATCACTCCTGCATGCGACTACTGCTCAGCAGTTCAAAGGCGTGGGATCCGTGAAAACAAAAGTAAGGGAAAACAACTGAGCTGGTCATGTGCCGGTCTGCTGTGACATCGGTTGCCCATTCCTGTCCTGCTCTGCAGAGTCCCTGCAGAAGTCCCTGCAGAGCCCCTCCCCCTGGCAGAGTCCCTGAGCCTGGCACACTGGTTTCCCAGGCATCCTTGCAATGGGCGTCCAGCAAAGTTGAACCACTGGCCGGAGATGGAAGGTGCAAGGAAGACAGAGCCAAGCCATTGACATTTTTATTAGGTGCTGACAGCTTGTCCTTAAAGAAGCCTGCACCCATTTATCCTGCCACCATTGCACAGAGAAATGCCCATTTCTCTACACCCCAACCAGTGCTTCTCTGAAAAAAAAAAAAAGAGTTAATTGAAGTATAGTTGATTTACAATATGTGCTAGTTTCTGGTGCACAGCAAAGTGATTCAGTTATACATAGATATATTCTTTTTCATATTGTTTTCCATTATGGCTTGTTACAGGATATTGAATATAGTTCTCTGTGCTATACAGTAGGAACTTGTTCCAACCAGCACTTTTTGCTACTTTTAAAATCTAATCTGCAAGTAATGGAAGCTTATTGTTGCTTTAGGTTGCATTTCTTTGATTACAAATAAGACTGAGCAATTTACTCTCTGTTCTTGGCCATTTATAGTTCCCATACTGTGGGATTTTTTGGTATTTTAGTTTCAATTTATAATTTTTCACTGAATAAAAAAAATCTACAATAAAATAGGGAAAAAAATATTTTAAAATTTCCTTTGAAGGGTCATTGTAGCTCAGTGTGCAAGATAAAGATTACATTACAAAATAATCTATCATTCCAGAAATTATATTTTACATTGATTACTATTATTATTGTTATTTAGTTTTTTGTTTTTGTTCCTGTTTTTCTCCCCCGTACTGTGTTGATTGCCTTTTTGTAATGTCTGCCTAGTTCTCTTTTTCTTATTGATTTGTAGAGATTTTCATTTATTCTAGGGTTTTACATGCTTGATCTGTTGCACATGTGACAAACATTCCCTAGAATGTCTTCTCTCTTGGATCTTGTTTTCTGGGAGCTCATATATTTCTGCTCTGTGTTAAACTGGCGGTGTGCTGCGTGACTCTTGAATTTGTTTTTCCCCATTTGACCCCCGAGTTTGTTGTATTGTTTTACTCTTTATCTTTCCCTTCTTTGTTTGTTTTTATTCTTTCCTTGTTTCACTGATGTATTATCTTCCAGTAACTTGCAGAAAAGATGTATGGGAGGTCAAGGTTTCCAAAGCCCTGTGTGTTCCAGGCAGCTCTGTTTTCCCTTAGGCTTGATTTATAGTGTAGTCATGGCCTAATCTCTCTTGCTTTACTTTGTAAGTGATGAGTTTTGGGGTTTACTTCTGCCTTTCCATTAGACTGTGAGGTTTTGTCTCTTCTCTGATTCTTCAGTGCTCAGGACAAAAGGACAGGTGGAAAGAACACGGGAACTTTGCTCCAAGACCCGCAGTTCCCCTCTGTTTCTGAGCACTGCACTTCATTGTCATCCTCCATTCCACTGGGCGCCCCAGGCAGGACGGTGGCCTCGTCCCCCTGGGGCTTGCCGTGCCCAGCGTGCCAAGGACTCCTCACTGTAAGTGCTGCCTGCTCAGCTGTCTTGTGTCCACAGCACCCAGAAGCCCCTTTATTCCCTCCTGCCTTCTCTTCCAGGAAACACCTACTCTGGGCCAGTTGAGGAAGTATACACACATATCTCAAAGACATAGGTTCAGTTCCAGCCCATCTCATAAACGGAATATCACAATAAAGCAAGTCAGTTTCCCAGAGCTTATGAAAGTTATGTTTATAGTAAACAATCTTAAAGTTACCAGAGGGAAAAGGCAGGGGTAAGGGGGAGGGATATAACAGAGTTTGGGATTAACAGTTGTATAACACTATATATAAACTAGATAAACAACAAAGGTTTGCTGCACAACATAAAGGATTCAATATCTTGTAATAACCTATAATGGAAAGAATTTGAAAAAGAATATATACATGTATAACTGAATCACTCTGCTATATACCTGAAACTAACACAACATTATAAATCAACCCTACTGCAATTAAAAAATCAAGAAAAGCTATGTTCACATTCTACTGTGGTCTATTAAGTGTGCAATAGTATTATGTCTAAAAAAACCCCAATCTACATACCTTAATTAAAAATATGTTAATGCTCAAAGAAAAGTTACCCAATATCTGAGTCTTTAGTGAGTTGTAGTAGTAACATCAAAGATCACTGATCACAGTTCACCATAACAAATATAATAATAATGTAAAAGTTTGTAATATCATGAAAATTACCAAAATCTGACACAGAGACATGAGGTGAGCAAATGCTGTTGGAAAAATGATGCCAATTGACTTGCTCGACACAAGGTGGCCACAATCCTTCAATTTGTGAAAGCCGTGATATCGGGAGGAGGTCACTTCCTGTGGATTCTTACGCCTTCACACGACATGATGAAAGCCTTCCTTTAAATGTTTGTCACCTGTGTATATGAGGGGTGGGGGATAACTTTGTAGGAACATAGTCCTTGTAACTCCCTCCTCTCACCACCCTTCTCCTGCCCCCAGGCAACGCCCACTCCTGCCAAGAGAGCTCTACAGGAAGCCACTGGGTGGATGAGGGTGAAGCTGGGGAAGTCAAAGGGCCTAGAAGATGGAGATGAGATTAGATGGAGATGGGATGCCCAACCCTGGGGAGGCAAGAGGAGGGAGGAGGGCCTCTCTCCAGGGAGGAATGGCAAGAGCTACAGTTCATTTCTCCATCTGCATGGGTTTGATGAACACTGCTCTAACCAGCCGCTGAGGCCAGTGGAGACATCTAAGCAAAATTAACAGGCAGAAGGCTGGCATGCTGAAGGGAGGGCGAGCATTGAAAGGACAATCAGAAGCTCTGAGTTTGTGTCTCGACTTGGCCACTTACTATCTGTGTGTCCTTGAGTAAATCATTGAGCTTCTCTGGGCTCTCATTTCTTCTCTTTCCAGTGAGTTAGTCTCTGTGAAAACTATACAAATGATGAATTTCTGTGCAAATGTGAAGGCAGGCTAATTATACTATTTGGAAGAGAGTTTTATGTGCTATACACTATAGTGTCCTTTTTAAAATCCGTCATCTCATTTAGTCCTTCCAACGAATCCAGGTGGAAAATCTTATATATAACCTCTTCTTAAAGTTTTATTTGTCTGTTTATGGCTGTGCCGGGTCTTTGCTGTCGGTGCAGCGGGTGGGGGCTGCTTTCCAGCTGCAGTGCGAGGGCTTCTCATTGCGGTGGCTTCGCTCGTGGTGGAGCCCGGGCTCTGGGCATGTGGGCTTCAGTAGTTGCAGCTCATGGGCTGCAGTGCACATGCTCAGTAGTTATGGCACACAGGCTTAGTTGCTCCACAGTATCTGGAATCTTCCCAGACCAGAGATTGAACCCAATTCTCCTATATTGGCAGGTGGATTCTTTACCACTGAGCCACCAAGGAAGTCCCTTACTAGCCTCTTTGAAAGTGAGAAAACAGCCTCAAGGAGGCCAATGACTTGACGAAGGCAACCTGGGTAAGAATGGCAGAGCCTCAAAGAACCCGAGTCTTCCAAGTCACAGTCCTGCCGCCTCTCTACCCATGAGCTTCTCTCGCTCAAGACTGGTGATAGGCACGTGCTTATCTGAAAACTCCTCAGGGGTAGGTGTTGACTGGACAAGGCCATGCCTTTGGTTTTCATTTTTCATTCAGACGTTTTGTTGCTGGATACACATGGTCTTCATTTCCAGTGCTAAATTCCATACCAAAGGGTACCATCCTGGGGAAATAATTCAGCCTCCCTGGGCCTTGGTTGCCTCGTAATTCTCATGGCTTCCTTTCTCTGGGCTCGCTAAAGTAATGCAAGGCCTCTTTGAGACCACAACGCTCACCTGCGGGGTCATGGAGCCTCTGATAGGATAAAGAACTACTTAAACTTCAACACAGTGGCTCAGAGTCAGTGTAAAGCATAGAATCACCTGGTTTATTCCTTTTTCCTTTCCAGTGGGGAAATGGAGGATCAGAGGGGACAGTGGCTTACCTACAGTCACCAGCAACAAAGATGAGACCAGAACTCACACAGCACACATCTCTCACCTCTTCATGGGATGGTTGTCTGGGCATCTTTGGTCAGGATCTTGACATAACATCCTTGGAAGTGACTTCGGCTTTCAGTTTTCATGGTGAAAGCAGGAATAGGCAAACATTTTCCGTAAGGGGCCAGAGTAATTAATCTAGGCTTTGTGGGTTGTGTGATCTCTGCAAAGCTACTCACCTCTGCCCTGATTGTTAAAAGAAGCCATAGACAAATATAAATGAATAAGCATGGTTGTTTTGATAGAGCTTTATTTGCAAAGACAGGGAGTGGACAAATTTGGCCTGCAGGCTGTAGTTTGCTAGCCCCTAGTTTAAAGATTTTTTTCCAAGATCTGATCTATAGTCCATCTGAAATTCACTCATTTTGTTTAAAAAAAAAAAAAAAAGGCAGAATCACAATTGGGCAATCAGGGTAGGGGAATTCTTCCATGAGAACCAGAATCCATTTGTAAAGTGCCAGGTCATGCTGGGCCAGTTTTGGCTAGTCTTGGATTTTCACTTTGTTGAGAGGGCCTTTCATAGCATTAATTCTGCAAAATGTAAGTGGCCAACAAAAAGGGAATTGGTATGAATAGGGGCAGGACAGGCCTCCTCTGCCTATGCACCTGCTGGCCCAGAAACCCTCTGGGCTCCCAAAGCCCCATGCTTCTTAGAGCTTATCATCCCACCTTGGAATTTTCCACTTTTCTTTTTTTTAAATTAGTTTATTTATTTGGCTGCACCAGGATCTTTAGTTGTAGCATGTGGGATCTAGTTCCCTGAACAAGGATCAGACCTGGGCCCCCTCCATTGGGAGCGCAGAGTCTTAGCCATTGGACCATCAGGGAAGTCCCAAAGTCCTTGCTTTTAAAGTGGCTGCACAAGCAGCACCCATCCTGTGACTGGGGCAGAGCTCTGGCAATGCTGGAGCTTACCTCCTAGGCCTGGACCAGTGTGAGGTCTCCTCTTCCTCTCTGCTTCTGTATAACAAAGGAGATGATGGAGGAGAGGGGTGGATTCTAGCACTTGAACAGAAGTGAATTTGTTTCCTTTGTCTTCAGTCGGATGGTGTGATATGAACTCTGCAATATGGTGCCACTAGCCACAGGTGGCTGTTTAAGTGTAAGCTAAATAAAATAAAAAATGTGATTCCTCAACTTCAACTTCTAGGGGGAATGGCAGGGACCAGATTTATCCCCGTGCCTGAAATAATAGCAGCAACAACCAAAAGGAAAAATACATGAAACAGTGATTTCTAAGAGACTAGATATCATGAAATTAAGGGCATCAATCCCTGAAAGATTGCCATCTCCTCAGCTTCCTGCCTCGACTGCAGTTTCCAGCCTGCAGTGCACATTTTCCTCTTATTTGTTTTGCTACACACACAGCAGTCTTTGTATAATCCATACCAGTGCCACCACCAAGAACAGGACCACTGAAAAGGGTTTTGGGAGTGGCTGCTTGTTTGCACTTCTATCTTCAGGTTACATTCTACTCATGCAGTCAGATCATTGTGATTCAAACTCACTGGGTAGGGACTTCCCTGGTGGTAACTCCCAATACAGGGGGCCATTCCTGATTCAGGGAGCTAGATTCCATATGCCTCAATTAAGAGTTCACATGCTGAAACTACAGATCCCATGTGCTGCAGCTAAGACCAGCTGCAGCCAAATAAAAAAATAAATAAACACTAAAAAAAAGTTACTGAGTAACTTCCTCTCCAGGTGCATAGTTAACTGATGGGTCAAGCAGCCAGACTCTCATTTCATTATTTTCTATTTTTAGGGATTGTTTTTTAAGATTTAATTTTATTTTGATCATTTTTTGGTGCAGTTATGTAAAACCTTCACATGGTTCCAAAGCAAAAACAATAAAACAAGTCAAATTCAAAGAAACCAACTTTTTATCTCTCTTCTCCTCTCCCATCCTATCATTTCCTATTCCTTTCAGTGCACTTTAAATTGTTTTATGGTTTATCCCTTCCTTAAGAAAGCAAAAGATATATTTTTCATTTTCTTCCTTTTTCATATAAACCATATATATTTTACCTAACTTTTTACTTTTTAGCTTAGCATCTTGCATTCTCCCTCTTGGTTTTGTTTTTCACTTAAGAATATATCCTGAAGATCACTCCATAGCAGTAAATACAGGTAACCCCCATTTCTTTAGAGTTGCAATTCTGTGGCATGGATACATGATAATTTTTCTTCCAGTCCCTCTATTCAAATCTTCATGTTTTTCTTTTATAGCTACTGTGGGCTTGGATGTGAACACAGCAACATTTGATTCTATAGCCAGGACTCTTGATCACAACACCAAGCTCATATTCTTCTGCTCTTAAATGTACGTATCAGAAGGGGATTTTCATAACACTGCCTGAAAGTGAGAGCATAGCTCCATCAACCATTCATCAAGGAGTTATTCAGTTGCTCAGTTGTGTCTGACTCTTTGGGACACCATGGCCTCCATCACGCCAGGCTTCTCTGTCCTTCACTATCTCCTGGAGTTTGCTTAAACTCATGTCCATTGAGTCAATGACGCCATCCAACCATCTCATCCTCTGTCACCCCCTTCTCCTGCCCTCAGTCTTTCCCAGTGTCCAGGGTCTCTTCCAAGACAAGGGGACTTGTTGCTCTCAGCTCTGTCCCAGGTCCTGAAACTTCATGGAGGGCAAGTGGGTGGGATAAGCTTAGATGCTGGGAGGCTAGGGAGGGCACTATGGCAATGTCTTAATGAGATGTTGAGAGTAAGACCAGGATGTGGACTCTGAGGACAGAGAGGAAGGGTTGGATTCTGGGATCCCTTCTCTCTAATCAGGAGCCTGGTATTTCCCTTCCTCTCCTTTCTTCCCAATTAAATGGAGGTGGCTCATGCTTCATGTGTATTTCAGTCACAGGTATATTAATTTCACTGAGTTCTTAGGCCATGATGGCTCTATGAATCCTGCCTCTCCTGGGCTAATGGAGTGGCATAAATAACTCCAGGAGAAGCACTTGGCCTGGCAGCTCCCAAGTCAGGCTGGAGTTAATCAATCCTCTGCTGATGTGTAGCTGAAGGTTCCAATGATGGGCCAGAGGTTGTGCCTGTCCAGGGCTAATTCCCTCCTACCAGATGCCTCTCCAGAGAGTCTGGGTGCCCTCTGGTCAGAGGAAGGCAGCACTGGGAAGTTAGGAATCTGATATTCTCCTTGGCCCAGAGACAGATGGAAATTCAGCCAGCTCACGGAGTGAGTCAGGGCAGCTGTTTGGCTCTCCCTCCCATAGTCTTGCCAGTCTCCTAGGAAAGGCTGGTTCATCCTCCCACATCCAGGAGGAGGGGTTGTGTCAGAGCAGTACCAAGGCTGACTGTCTGTCTGTGTCTGCATGGATCCTCAGCCAATGGCTTATCTCATCCAGCTCTTCAACTCTCTCCCAGGAGATAGGATGGCACAGGGTTTAAGACACACCCTGCAGCCAGATCTTGGCTCCCTCTCTTACATGCACTGAAACTTTGCACAAGTTAGTTAACCCCTCTGATTCTCTATTTCCTCATTTGTGAGATCAGTGGGGAATAATAAGAGCAATAATCTAGCTTGACCCTACCCAATCATAGGGCTTATTGTAAGAACTTACTGAGTGACCCCATGTAGAGTCTGAGACCGAGACCTGGAGCATCAGAAGTCCTCCTTCTTAGCTGTTATTAGATCTCTATCCTTGGGGACTTCATCTGTCCGGGCTTGTTGGGAAGCATCCTTGGCAACCCAAGGATACCCTGGTCTTCCACCCAGCATCCCAGGAGGAGGGCAGAGCTGAGAATCAGGGCCCTCGCCGCTTGGTCTCTGAGGCTCCTGCCAGCTGGGAACTCTCCAGCTGTCAGCACAGGCAGGGGGTTAACCTCCAGGTCCTCAGATGCTCTCTGGTAGTGGCCATCAGCATCTTGCATTGCTGCAGGCAGTGGATGGGATCATCTGGTCTGGATTGCCTCTCAAGCCACATGCTAAGCTCCATGCTTGGGGGCTCTGAGGACAGTGGAGAGAGGTTTCAAGCACCCAAGGACACGGTGCTCCCCTCACTGGTACATAAGTCTTTACAGTCTACCAAGCCCTTTTACTCCCTTTTGAGATCTCTTTTAAACCTGTTCAGAGTTCAGGAAGACTGGTAGGTTAGGAAATCTCCCCATTTCATAAATGGAAATGTTGAGGCTTGCAGAGGGATGAAACTTGCCCAAAGGCACATAACTAGGGCAGTGGGACCATCTTGCAGACATCCAAATTATTCAGCCTCCCCAGTCTCAGACTGACATTGTTCCCAGTGTCCCCTCTTAAGCCATCAGCTTCTTCTAGTGAAGGCTAAGCTTAGGCTGCTTGCTGGTTACAGGAAGCAGGAGACCCCCCCAAGGGCCACAGCGGGGTCCTCTCCCCTCAGCAGCTCCAAATGAAAGCAGGAAATCTCATTACAAAAGGCCCCATCACAGAACTGTTTTCAGAAGTCATTGGGATAAACCCATCTCCCAGAGATAGAGGTTCAATTCGTTAAGCTTAGATGATTAATTACAGGGCAATTAAATATTTGATTAAATTAATCCTAAGGTGTTTAAACATTGTTTTGCAAAGAATGTTTGCTCATTAATTAGTATGGCTAAATGCACGAGTTAAGCAGGGCCAGGGGCTCTTGGAGAGACAAGGAAGCCTTCTCCTCACTCCTCTGAGGCTCTTCTCTGCAGAGGTGGGAATAGTCTTTGCTCAGGAGTGTTGTCTATGCCTTGAGTCTTCCCTGGCTGCCCTGGTGCCTCTGTGCTCATTTGCAAAAGTGTCCAGGGATGACCTGGAGGCAGGAGAGCCAGCCCTGACTCTGTCACTGATAAGCCAGGTGCTCTTGGCGGAGTTTCTGCCCTGGGCCTGAGGGCCTCAGTCTTCCCACCTGCATAATGGTGGGAGCACCTGCACCCCAATGTCCACTGGGTCTGACTCTTGGTTCAACTGGATCTACATTTCCACTGCTAGCCAAGGAGAAAGCCTGCTTTGCTACTGGTCCCCATCTCTGCAGGCTCGCAGCATCTTCTTTGAGGCCCCTCTCTCTTCTGGATGCCCAATTCTGGCTAGCTGGTAACTATGATGTAAAACAAACAAACAAAGCTAAACTTAAAGAAAGGAGATGTTATTACTGAGAAAGACTATTGCAGTCGGAAAGGTTCTGAACTCAGAAATATGCAAGCATCTCAAAAATCACATAGCAAAAGGTTTTTCTTTTATGGAATGAAGGGGGAGCAAGCCAAGATAAGCATGCTCTTTGAAGGGGAAGCTGGACAAATGAGGGGAAGTGACCAGTGGGGTGTGACAGGAAAGTGGTTAGCAATTCCCAGGAGAAACTGAAAATGTGGCAGAGTTTGGGTGGCCTCATGGGAGGGGATGTTCTGCTCTTTCTGATGCTTACTCTGGCTTGGGGCCAAGCAGAGGTCAGGGAAGGAGAGAAGTCTGCTTGAAGTGTGGTCAGGACAAGGCAGAGGGTAAACAAGGGGCAGTTGTGGACACAGGGTCAAAGTCAAAGCCAGTTTTTTTTTTAATTGGAATATAATTGCTTTACAATGTTGTCTTAGTTTCTGCTGTACAACAACGTGAATCAGTCATGTGTATACATATACCCCTTCCCTCTTGAGCCTCCCTCCCACTCCCCCATTCCGCCAGCACTGAACTGAGCTCCCTGTGCTAAACACAAAGCCAGTTTCAGTGGTGATAGGATGGGAGCCAGACCAGTGTGGGCTAACCAGGGAACAGCAACTGTGGGGTGAGGACAGAGAGTGGGGACAGCTCTTAGAAGCTCTATTGTGAGGAGGAGCAGAGAGGGGATGGGAGCTAGTGGGAGAGGCGAGACCAAAGAACAGCCGTGGGGTTTTTTCAGATGAGAAATCACGGAACTTGTCTTAATGCTGTTACAGTGATCCATCAGGAAGCAGGGCTGTGGGGGCACCATCTGCCCTTGCCGCAGGCTGTGGCCTCTGCTTGCTCCTTTCTGTCTCTTGTAACCATCTCCCAGGTATACTTCCTCTGCCCTGGGGGTCCAGGGGGCTCTCGCCACCCTGGACAGTACCCATCCCAGGATGGGGAAAAGCCTGCGGGACTGCCTGGGTGGGCGGCTCAGAACCCTGGACCTGCTGAATCTGCCAAGGGAGCCGCAGGTACCAATGCTCCTCCAGCCACTGTGGGGTGATTGATCGCAAGAGCCCCGGGGCCCGTAGGCAGGAGTGCCGGGTTCTCCTTCCTGGTTCTGCTGCTAGCTAGCTAGCTGTGTGACCTCGAGCTGGTCACTTCTCCACTCCAGCAAGGTGTGAACTAGCTCCCTTCAGAGCCCAGCTCTTGCTGCTCCATCCCCCGAAGTATGGCCCTGGGTGTCCACGGCCCTCCAGCTTTCTTCTGTGCTATTGCTCACATTCTTCTCCTTAATTTCCCCACCGCCCCAGCCTTCCCTTCGCTCCTTGTCCAACTTTGGCCCACCGCCCCTCAAAACCTCCCCTGACAGCATCCCAGGGTGGCCAAGCCTGTGCCTTCCCTCAGCTCAGAACTCCCATTGCCACCCCCTCCTCCCCTGGCAAGGCAGAGTGAGTCCACATCTGCCTCCAAGGGGAGTCGGGACTTGGGTGCCTGACGCAGGGGGCTGGACCCAGAATCTTTTCCTTCTGTTCCATAGGAATTGAGACCTGCACACAAGCGACGCTCCAGGAACACCTGGCTTCTTGTGAGCATCCCAGGGCAGAGCCAACAAACTTCGCACCCACGGAACCAAAGCCTTTTCCAACAGGGAGCCGGGGCCACCCTTCCCTTTCCTCTTACACACACTCACCCTCCTCTCTGCTCAGCATCTGGGTCACATTCAGTTTGATACGTGAGAAATGAAACAAAACATCGAGGGGCAATGAAGGGGGCCTTGCCCCCCACCCAGCCTGAGATAGGAGACGGCTCCCACAAATTCCACATATCTGCAAGGTTCCAGTTACTTAAAACAAAATGCACACTTAACTCTCTCGATTGTAGATGTCTGAATTCTCTATTTCAAGCTTGAGAGGAGAGGAGATTATTTTAGAGGAAGACAGTGTGATGTGTAAAAGAGATGTGGGATTTAGAATCACGGTGGAGTTTCCTTCGGAATTTGTGCCTTGCTCGTTCCCAGCTGTGTGTTGTTGTTTAGTTGCCAAGTCATATCCAACTCTTTGGGCCCCATGGCCTGTAGCCCTCCAGGCTCCTCTGTCCTTGGGATTTCTTAGGCAGTTTCTTCATCTTCTCTGTGCCTCAGTTTCCATCTGTAAAATGGGGGTATTAGTAATCACCCCTGTTCACCTGCCTCATAAGTTTGGCATGAGATTCAAGCGAAAGGTCTATGGGACTATGCTGGACACCTGTGTCTGTGGGAGTGGGGGGTGAAGGGTTCCTCAGCTCATCTGGAGCTGCTGATCACAGCAGGGCTGAGTGGGTTTCCCCAGGAGATGTCACGGCGCTGTGCAGGGCTCCATTTCCAGCCTGGATCCCGGTGAGGTGGTAACTGTTCTGGCTAATTGGAGCAGAACAGACATCTCCCCTGGCACAGCAGAAAGAAAGTAATCAGAGAGAGTGCCATGGGGGTGGACTACGGCAGATGCAGGGTGTCAAGGGAGTATAGAAGGGACTGGAACAGCCCCTGGGAACATTGCCACGTCTCCAGAGGGAGGGGGGACTAGACGTGGACGTCGGATAATAGTGACATCAGATATCTATCATTTTCAATTACTCCTCTGGTCTTTACAAGTTTTTCTTTTTAAATTTCAGAATCACTCTCACAGCTGCTTGGCACTGCCTCTTTCATGACGGCCTTTGAAACCCAGGTGCCTGGAAAGGCAGAAAGAATTCTGTCTGAAAACATCTTTCATCTGCTTGTGTTTGCTGTGGTCATTGCACAGCTAGAAGCAATGCTCAAGCCTTTGGAAACTAAAACGTACCTTCCTGAAATGATGACTTGATTAAGTTACACAGAGGTTGGAAGTGAGAGGCCTGGATTGAAATGCCAGCTCTGTCACCAGGGGCAATTTTCATTATTCATTCTGCATAAAGACCAAAATGAAAGGTGCAAAATCATCTTAATAGTTATCCTCAAATAATTGGATAACAATCAAACATTTTTTTAAAAGTATAATTTAAGAATCAAAGGATTCTTCAATAGGATAAAGCATTCCTATTTTGAACCAAAAATCAGCACGGATAAAGCAAGTTCAAAATTAGGAACAGGGACTTCCCTGGCAGTCTAGTGGTTAAGATTTTGTGTTTCCAATGCAGGAGGTTCAGATTCAATCCCTGGTCAGGGAACTAACAGCCCACACGCTTCGAGGTGAAGCTAAAAAATAAATGAAAAATAAAAGTGAAAACCAAAATTAGAAACAAAAATGAATTCCTGTTTTCATCACACTGATTATTAGTGAAAAGTTAACTGACATCCTACCAAGTTCCTCAGAAGGTTTAGAGGAGTTCCACTTGATATTTTTTGAACATCCTCATCAATTCAGTAAGGCAAGATAAAATAAACCAGAGGAAAAAGCGGTATCACAAGAACATTTGTATGGATGGTGGATACAAAAAGATCAGTAAAAATTTATGAATTAAGTTTAAGGAGGAAGATGAATGCAGACTCTATGCATAAGAGTGATGATTTTCCTGAACACTAGCAAAAGCTAGAAAATACAATGAAAACATCCATTTATAACAGAAACATGTAATCTAACATACTTAGGAATAAACATAATATATGCTTGACCTTTATAAAGAAAATTGCAAATTCTTTGAGCTGGGGACAGGGTGAGAGGTATCACATAATTCAAGATGAGCACACTGGCTATTGTGAAAATGTCTCGCCATCTTCGATTAATGTACAAACATAAACCGCCTCAAATCAATCCCAACAGTGTTTTTCTGAATGCAAAAGATTCTGGAGAAACAAGAGAAGGATTTCAAAGGATATTCTTTAAAAAAAAAAAAAAAAGCAAATCGCAAGACTAACAGGTTCATCATTAGAACACTTTATAAAATAATCATTTAAAAAGTAATTAAAAATGAATGACATTGGGAAACTGGATAGCACTGAAGAATTTTAATTTAGAGCTCCCCCTTATACCAAGATAGACTACAGATGGATTAAAGTGTTCTCTTTAAAAAAAAAAACAAAACAGAAAAGTTAACACAAAAATGAAATATTTATTTTCTTTACTAAGAAAGACCACTCTCAGCTTTGAAGCAATGGAAGAAACTGGGAAGGAAAAGCCTGACTGATGACAGCAAGAACAGAATAAAAAACTCTTCGATGTTAAAAAACGCAACAAAATGAGACGATGTTTGGTGAAAGGAAGTTGCGCCCCCTGCAAGATACAGGATAGCTATACCGTATGAAAGGTCCGTTAACATTTATATGAGAAAAATATTACAATTCTGCTTAAATGTGTTGCCTTGTCATTGCTGTTTAGTCACTAAGTCAAGTCCGACTCTTTTGTGAACCCATGGGCTATATATAGCCTAGCAGGCTCCTTTGTCCATGTGTGAGTCGCTGCCACTTCCTTCTCCAGGGGATCTTCCCAAGCCAGTAATAGGGGGATTATTTAAATCAGGAAGAATCTGTAGTATATCATTTTATGCAGTTATCAATTATGAAACATGTTTATTATGTGCTGTTAGGTGGATCAAAACCCCTTCTGTAACACAAAGTGACACATGTATTATAAGTGCATTGAAACAAAAGTGTGTCTCTATGGACAGGGCCTGAAGGAGATACAGACGTTTTCATGTGCCTAGGTTGTCGTTGTTTAGTCCCAAGTCATGTCTGACTCTTTGCCACCCCCATGGACTGTAGCCCGCCAGGCTCATCTGTCCGTGAGATTTTTCAGGCAAGAATACTGGAGAGGATTGCTATTTCCCTCTCCAGCAGATCTTCCCGACCAGGGAGGGATAAACCCGCGTCTCCTGCATTGTCAGTGGATTCTTTACCAAGTGATCCACCTGGGAGGCCTAGGTTGTTGCTGCTAAGTCACTTCAGTCATGTCTGACTCTGTGTGACCCCAAAGACGGCAGCCTACCAGGCTCCCCCGTCCCTGGGATTCTCCAGGCAAGGATACTGGAGTGGGTTGCCATTTCCTTCTCCAATGCATGAAAGTGAAAAGTCAAAGTGAAGTTGCTCAGTCGTGTCCGACTCTTAGCGACCCCACGGACTGCAGCCTACCAGACTCCTCTGTCCATGGGATTTTCCAGGCAGGAGTACTGGAGTGAGGTGCCATTGCCTTCTCCATAGGTTGTTACTGTTGTTTTAATTTTTAAAAGTTGGGGGACATCCTTCCAGGTTTGTGGGAACCACATCACAAGCTCTCCTCAACCACAGCCCCTTCTCTGGCTGGAGTCTGTGCCCCCGGGGTCAGCCTGGATGCCTGGTTCCTTGAGTTTATACCAGACTTCGCTTCTTTGAAACAGGAGAATGGCTACACCTTCTGGATGTGAACAACCAGATCAGCAGCCAGAAGCTTCCCAGTTAGCAGCTCTGAGGCCTGATTGCGAGGTGGGGAGGCTTTCCCTCTCTGCAATACCAGCCTCCCAAGGGGCAGGACCTAACCAACCTCCCAGACAACTTACGATTGTGGTTCCCAAACTGACAGCTTCAGCCTGGTGATGGGGGCTATACAGGAGCATCTCAGCCATGAGGCCAGAGCTTCCGACCCTAGAGCCAGCACAAGAAGTTCCGGAGCCCAACCTAGACCTTCTGCCCCAAACTCCGTCCCCTCCAAGTCCCGGGAAGCGACAGGTACCCAGAGCTTGTACAGGGAGCCAGGAGCCCACAGCCCGCTGCCCACAGGCCATCCGGGGGAATCAGGCCACCCCGGAGAGCCAAGCTTTCTAGATCCTGGGTCCCTGGCCTAAAGGGAACTCCACCCTACCCCTCCCACCCCATGCCTGTAGGCCTGGGAGCTCTGGGCTCTGCTCTGAACTCCACCTCGCTCCTCCCACGCCAAGAACCGCTTAGGTGTATGTGCACGGGCGTGGCTGGATTCTTACTTCTCTCCTTTCATGCAACATGAGTTTATCGATTGTCTCCTCCGTCCTGGTTTCTGTGGGGTTTGCCCTCAGGGTCTCAACCATTAACTCAGAGCTTGTAGCTCCTGTCACTCCTTCTCCAAGACTGTTTATAGGGCTGGGGACCCATTGTTAGGAGTAATAATAAGGATAAAGGAATAACCCCAGCAGGTGGACAGTGCTTTACAGTTTACAGAATCCTTCCACACATGCTTATCATCCGTGCCCTTCATTTTTTTTAATCCTCTTTTTTTAACTGGGGTATAGTTGCTTTATAATGTTGTGCTATTTTCTGCCATATGACAAAGTGAATCAGCTATGCATGCGTGCGTGCTCCATCGCTTCAGTTGTGTCTGACTCTTTGCAGCCCTATGGACTGTAGCCTGCCCAGCTTCTGTGTTCAGGGCATTCTCCAGGCAAGAGTGGGTGGCTGTTTTCTCCTCCAGGGGATATTCCTGAACCAGGGATCGAACCTGCATCTCCTGCATTGCAGGTACATTTGTTACCGCTGAGCCATGCGAGGAAACCCGAAATCAGCTATCCGCGTAGGTATGTCCCCTCCCTCTTGAATGATAATCTCAGCTCTTGAGCTCTCCTTAATTCTGACATTGACTGCATCCCTGGTTTCCACAAATAATTTCACCCCGCCAGTTATGTCATGATTTTTATAGATTTGTGAGAACATAGGGAGAGGTCACACAGGATGAGACAGTTTGCTGGAAATTTCATGGTGGATGTGTTTCTTTGGCTTCCACCCTGGGTGTGAATCAAAGCCTCCTCCTTACCCAAGGGGGCCTCTCCCAGGAGTGGGCTCTCAGGCCAGCAGCTGGGATGGTAGTTTGTTATCCCAGAAGCAAGGGGCTCTCATTTCATTTATACTGTAATAAACTCTTCTTGATTTTAATAAAATTGAAAAATCTCTTTGTGAATGAAAACCCTGGGGTCCCACCCACATCTGCTGACTTGCTGCATTTTCTCCACACTGTGGACATCATGATTCATGCCCGGGCACCACTGCGGTCGGGGGCTGATTTCCCTGGCAGAATAAATGGGAACCATAAAAAGTCACACAGTCAAGGACCTCCCAGGAGCCCTCTGTGGTCCTGGCTGGGAGGGAGGAAAGTCTCCCAGTGGGGCAGTCAGAGAGGCCAGAACAGTTCAAGGCAGCCTAGGGAGAGGGCAGGAGAACCAGCTATCACTCCACCCATGATGGCTTGGTCCCCAGGCCCCACGGCTCTGCTGAGCTCCATGTAGCGCCTTCCCTGGGTCCCCATCTTCTCTGGGGCTGGGGACTGCCTGTCTCAAATGGAATGCCTCATCTCCCCAAGTAAGACCACCACCCACAGGGGTCCTCAGTCTGGAAATGAGGCACCACATCACCCTTGACTCTCGTTCCTGCTCCTCAGAGGGCCTGCAGTGCTCCGCACACCCACTTCTACAACCTTTTGTATACTGTGGCCTCTGTCCAGAAGGGACTCCCCTCCCCACACTGTTCTCTCTCTATGGTTCACCTCCCAGCTCCTTCTACAAATGCTTCAATGCTGGCATTCACTGCTGCCTTCTCTGTGTTCTCATGGACCCTGAATGTACCTCTCTTACTATTTTCAAGGGCGACACTTCTATTGCATAGACTGTCACACTGTCAAGCACTTTATTACTTAATCTTTATAACAACCATAGGGGGGTAGGTATTATTATCATGTCCTCTTTCACAGATAAGGAACAGGCCCAGAGAGGTTAAGGAACATGCCAAAGGTCACAGTGAGGAAGTGACAGAGTTGCGGCTTGAACCCTGGCAGCCTGGCTTCTGGGTCTGGGTTTGCAATCCCTAGCCCTCCATTCTAAGATTTACCCTACTTATTTCCCTCAGATGTGAGGCTGCCAAGGTCTGAGGTCATGTGTCCTTCATTCTCACATCCAATGGGGAACAGAGCACTTGGCCTGAACACTTATTGTCAGCAGAGCTCCCCATTGCTCCCCTCTGCGGGTGTTGCTAGGGCAACTATATCCATCCTAAACACCATCATCTCTTGTCTGTGTGTGTGCTAAGTCACTTCAGTCATGTCTGACGTTTTGAGACCCCATGGACTGTAGCCCACCAGGCTCCTCTGTCCATGGGAATGTCCAGACAAGAATACTGGTGTGGGTTGCCATGCCCTCCTCCAGGGGATCTTTCTCATCTGGGGATCAAATCCACTTTTCGTACGTCTCCCCCATTGGCAGGCACCCAGTAGGCTCTCACCTCTTGTCTATAGCCTCCTAAATGGTACTCCTGTTTTCATTCTAATGGAAGCACTGCACCCTCCCTGACCCTGTTTGGGTGTGAACTTTGAAAAAAAATATATCAAATTCCATCTCTTTCTTTCTCAAAAACCCTCCCACGGCTTCCGAGACTCCACCATGAACTGAAAGACCCTCCATTCTCTGGCCTCAACTCTGAAACACACTTCCTCTTTTTAAGTCTCAGGCCCATTGATCTCCAGGTGATTCCTCGCACACACTTAAGGGCCTTTGTGCCTCCTGTTCTCTCTCCTGGAGCATCCTTACTTAGACCTTCACTTCTTTCAAGTCTCTGATCAAATGTCAGCTCCTTAGAGATCCTTTCCCTTCCCATCTTATTAAAAAGTGCTCCGTTCATTTCTTTCCCCCTTATTCCATGGCTAGAGTACCTGGGTTTCACTTTCAGCATACCCACTGGGAAGGAAGTGTTCATTTCTTCCCTTCCTTCATTCCCATTATCCATTTTCCTTATTTCTTTTAGAGACTGAGTTCTTTCTGAAATTTAATCTGGCTGCATGGCCCCTCAGGGAGAGACTTCATTTCTCTGACTCCCTTGCAGCTAGGTGAGCCCATAAGGCTGAGCTTGGGCTGATGGGCTGCGTGTGGAAGTGATAAGTGTCACTCTGGTGTGTCCACTTGCCCTGGTCTTCTGTGCTCTCTTTTCCCATCTCACAGAATGTAGTGTGGCTGGGAAACTGAGCTAGCTTCAACCCTACAGAGAGGACTACATCCTGTGGAATGGCAGAGAAACAAAGTGGGAAGATCCAGAGTTCCTGAATGATCTCGTGGGACATAACTTTCCAGCAACCCGAGACTACCCACCTACCCCTGAGCTGTGATGACAAAACTAGATTTCCATTTTATTTGGGCCATTATATGTTGATGTCTCTTTGTTACAACAGCTCACTTTATATCCTAACCAATATAATAATTTACCAGCTGGGAGAACTTGGGCAAATTATTTAGCGACTCCATGCTTCTGTGTCTTCATTACTAAATAGAGATGATAATACCTACTTCATGGTATTGTTGGGAGAGTTCAGTGTATTAATACATGAATGGGGCTTGTAATAAGCTCTCAATCCACACTGGCTGCTATTATTTATTCATTTTCATATTGCTACCTGGCGTGATATAATGTATGTCCTTGCTTACTTGTTTTGTAAAATTTTTATTCATTTGTTTATTTTTATGTTTGGCTGCACTGGGTCTCTGTTGCTTTGCATGGGCTTTCTCTAGCTGCAGTGAGTGGGGACTGCTCTCTAGCTGTGGTGCGCAGGCTCCTTATTGCAGTGGCTTGTCTTGTTGCAGAGCATAGGCTCTAGGCATGTGGGCTTCAGTAGTTGCAACTCATGGGGTTAGTAGTTGCGGCTCATGGGCTCTAGAGCACAGGCACCGTAGTTGTGGTTCACAGGCTTAGTTGCCCCGCAGAATGCGGGATCATCCTGGACCAAGGATCAAACCCGAGTTCCCTGCATTGCAAGGCAGACTCCTAACTACTGGACCACCAGGGAAGCCCTTACCTGTCTATTGACTACCTCCCTCCATTAGAATGGAAGCATCGTCATGCAGGGACCAGCCTGACTTTACTTCCGACTGTAGCCCCCGCTTAAGAACAATACCTCGTGCAGAGTAGAAACTCAACAACTGTTGTTAAATAAGTGAGAAGGGATGCGTGCCTGTATTCATTTTCTCATTCCTTTCCTTTCCTTATTAATTAATTCGTTCCACTCACTCCAACTCAAAAGCATGGCGCATTTTAGCTGCTCATACAGCCATCTCATGAGGCTGCAATAAGCATACATTTCAGCTCAGTCCAGCTGAACTGAGCCATGAGGCCTCTGCCTTCTGCTTAAGTACAAACTGCCAGGACCTCTCACGGATGCTTTCTTCCCTCCCTATCCACCCTGACAGCTATGAACTCGCAATTTCCTCCACTGATTTCATCATGCGATGGGCGACAAGCTGCATCCCAGAGCTTTATGGCTCTGTGGCAACCTCTCCTTGAACAAACCATCATTTTGCCTCCTCCCAGCCTTTTCCCTTGTCTTACTGTGTCCTGAGTGTCCCTGGAAAAAGGTTTTGGCTGTGCTGGATCTTGGTTGCTATGTGAGGCTTTTCTTTATTTATGGCAAAAGCGGGCTCCTCTTCCTTGAGGTGCTTGGGCTTATCATTGCAGTGGCTTCCCTTGCTGCAGAGCACAGGCTTTAGGACACCCAGGCTTCAGTAGTTGTGGTGCATGGGCTTAGTTGCCCCATGGCATGTGGGGTCTTCTCCAACCAGGAATCAAACTCATGTTGCCTGCATTGGCAGATGGATTCTTAACCACTGGACTGCCAGAGAAGTCCCCTAGAAACTTCTACATTGTTAGAATCATGCATGACAAGAAGGCATCCTTGTATTAGTGATGTAACAAAAAATTATAAAAAATATAAAAAAGAGAAATCCCTACTTGGCTTCCATAGAAAGAAGACCAGAGGGAATGGCTAATTGCTGGCAGTCTCAGCCACTTCTGCTCTATTCCCTCCTGGCTAGGGCATGGTCATTCAGGTGTCCTGGGCTGCTCACCCTCAGTTCCCACGTCCCTCGTCCCTTTGTCCAGGTGGCCGTCCATAGGGTGCTGCATTGTAGGGCAGGTGTGGAAGGTGGCAGCCTGCTGGAGACCAAAGCAGTCTGAGACAGAAGCCCCAGCTCCTCTGTAAGTGCTCTGACCTCCTGTCTGGAAGCACGTTGACTGCCCCATTCATTCACATAAACTGGCAGAATATTTTCGAATAAATCATGAGCATGACAGTTACATTCTCTAAACCACACTGGAAAAAGGATTATGGTATTTACTGTGGGGACAGGAAGATTGATTTTCACCCAGAAAATCTGCCAGGTTCTTGATTTAGGGAGCCAGTGATCAGCACAGGTTAGCTCTGATTGATATTGGCTTGCCTTTCCTACGGGTTCCTCTCACTCCAGGGGACACTTTGAGTGAGACAGCTTTGGGGTCATGACTGTCCTGCTGGTTCTTTGCAAGATGGCCCAGCAGGGTGATATATATGGGCAGAGCTTACTGCCCCGAGGCTGTCTCCCACCATGCCCTCAACCCTGATCCCTGCTCCAATGGCCTCAGCCACCTGCTGCATAAAACCCAGATCCTAAGCCTGGAATTGCAGAACCTCTTGGGTGGAGCCTGTGCCTCTATTGCAGCTCTCTCTCCCATCACCCCTCCCCATCATGCATGCTCTGATTGTGGTTTTCTCATGTTGCACTTTGCACATGACTGTCCCTTTCCTGTGGTGAGGGACAAGCATAGAAACCAGAGATCATCCCCACCCTTGGACAGTTCAAAGTCTGGTGAAGGACACGGACTCATAATCAGTCTGACATGCAGGTCCCAAGACACACAAGACTGATGTGTCTGAGGGTGAACACAGGGTGGGCCGAGGGGGCAAGGAAGAGGCACCATCCACACCTCACTGCCTCTGCCCTCTGTGTGCCCACAAGGTCTTTGGGTCACCTTATCTCCTCTTCTTGTCCTTGTCACCCTCCTCATCATTCATATATGCTACTTCTGTATTTCATCAGTGTTTAGCACACAGCCTGGGACATACTTGGACTCAATAAATGTGCACTGACCTGAACTGAATAATCGGTTGCCTTTGTCCTGGGCTTAGTCCCCTTGGGAGTGAGCTTTTAGCTAACATGAGCTCCAGATACACTTGTTTATCCCTTCCTACAGGAATCACTGAAGCG
This sequence comes from Budorcas taxicolor, assembly GCF_023091745.1. Taxonomy (NCBI): domain Eukaryota; kingdom Metazoa; phylum Chordata; class Mammalia; order Artiodactyla; family Bovidae; genus Budorcas; species Budorcas taxicolor. Next base: position 25,464,577 of record NC_068928.1, read on the forward strand.
TCAGTGGACTGTGTAATCAAGGCAACTCATCCTTTAGGTCAGTGGGGTTTCTAATTAGCCATGGCTGCCGTCTGTGGGGTCGCACAGAGTCAGACACGACTGAAGTGACTTAGCAACAGCAGCAGCAGATACTCTTGAGAATGTTCAAGAACAAGTCTTTTACCTACCCCTTGTATCTTGCAACAGGCTCCGAGTTTCCGTATTGCCACTTAACACCTGCCCTTCCAAGCCTGCTTTCCCTAACCAGATTGCTTTTGGCTTGGATTTGGCTTCTGCCTATAAACAGGCCTTTATCCTGGGATCCCTTCGGCTCTGCCTCCAACTCCCTGTGGCTTTCCTTCCAGCCAGCCTTCTATGGGAGATGTTACTAGGATCCATCATAATGCAGCCAGTATCAAGGGCTCCGTGAGGCTCTGAAAAGAGGGTGAAATACAGACTCACACCCAGTTCTACCATTTATTGGCTAGGTGAGCTCAGGCAAATCATTATGTCTCTGAGTCTTAGTTTGAGGTGTAATAGCTAACTTTGCATGGTTGCTGTGAAGTACTCATATAAAGGTAACTTATCACCCCTTGATTAATACCGCAGTTACCACTGCAAACCTCTACCTACTGGACCTCTCTGGATCTGGGAGACCCTGTGATGCTCGTTTGTGTGTCTTAAAGGCCGTGCCCAGCTGTCCCTCCGCTGTCTTGTCTGTGATGGCTCAGAGGGGCCTTTGATGCTCATGGGCCCCACTGTTTTCTGCCAGGGACGCCCTCAGCTGCAACCTGTGCTCTACCCTTTCGTCACCCCAAACCCAAGCCCAAGCACAAGGTGGTCCTTCTCTTAACTCTCTACAGCCCAGTCTAGAAGAAGCTTCAACTTCAGATAACACGTTCCCGAAGGTTCCAGGTTCATAGAAGGGAAGGATATTACAAATACTATAGCTTATGTACAGGGGGCTGCACTTGGATCCCAGGGGCTTGACCGCTCCCGGGGGACCATTCAGAGCAATGGCTGCTTTGCTTCTAGTGTTCTCTATGGGACAACAGGCAGCTACATCAGCTCAGAGGAACTGGATATTTCTCCCTCCATCAAATTTCCCTCTTCTCCTTCCCCACTTCCTGCCCTGGGACCAGCTATTTCCCAGCATATCTGATGGTGGAATATCCACCTGCTTCAACGGAAGCCCCACTCTGCAGGCATGTGGATGCAGTGGGCTCAGATTTATTCATCTAAATAACTTCATTCAAAGGACACCGAGAAGAAAGAAGGCTGAATGCTGAGGAATTGATGCTTTTGAGCTGTGGTGTTAGGGAAGACTCTTGAGAGTCCCTTGGACTGCCAGGAGATCAAGCCAGCCAATGCTAAAGAAAATAAATCCTGAATATTCATTAGAAGGACTGATGCTGAAGCTCCAATACTTTGGCCACCTGATGCAAAGAGCCAATTCATTAGAAAATACCCTGGTCCTGGGAAAGATTGAAGGTAGGAGGAGAAAGGGATGACAGAAGATGAGATGATTGGATGGCATCGCTGACTCAATGGACATGAGTTTGAGTAAGCTCAGGGAGATGGTGATGGACAGGGAAGTCTGATGTGCTGCAGTCCATGGGGTCACAACTGAGTGAGTGAATGACAACAAACAACGTCATTACAAGGACACCAAGGTTCCATCCAGTTCTCTTTCCCAGTCTTTCCTCCATCAGCAGGTGAAGCTGGTAGTGTCAGCACCCTCTCTCTGAAGCCAGCTTCCTTTCCTATAAAGAACTGCCCAGCAAAGGACCCACATTTCCCTGGGGACCAGCACCCCTTTGGAGCAGAGTTCATATGGAAGCAAAACGTTTTTTGTCTTTTTTTGTTTAACAGCTTCTGCATCTCTCTCTCCTGCCCCTCCCGATTCATGGGGAGGAGGCAAGAAAGTCTCAGCTCCCCAGGAGAACCCTTAAATTCTTAGTTGAAAAGATTTGTATTTAGGTTAATGGTGATTTCACAGTTTTCCCCAAGAACAACCAGTGAGTATGTGTGTAACTAAAAAGCACATCATGATGATTTTCCTAAAATAAAGGAAGAGTTTGCTCTCTAAAGATGGATGCAAGATTCTTGGGAGCAAATATCAAGATGCTGCAACTTTTTCAACACCAGGGCTGCCCCACTTCTCGACTCAAGTGCAAAGTTTTCATGACCCTGAGTATCCAGGGGCAGGAAGCAGACCCCTCTCTTTATTACATCTGAGCCCCTGGAGAATCACAGACTTCCAGGTAAGTAGGAGGGGCTTCCCTGGTGGGTGAGTGGTTATGAGTCTGCCTGCAGTGCAGGAGCCACGGGTTCAATCCCTTCTCCAGGGTGGGGAAGATCCCCTGGAGAAGGAAATGGCAACCCACTCCAGTACTCTTGCCTGGAGAATCCCATGGACAGAGGAGCCTGGTGGTCTACAGTCCCTGGGGTCACAAAGAGTCTAACATGACTGAGCACATACGTGCACACAGGTAGGTAGGAATCCTGGGATTACCCAGTCTGCCCCTGAGAATCAGGAGACCTCCTGTGAACATTCCATCAGATGACCTCTTAGGTCTGGCTGCCATGCCTTTCACAGCAGGGAACTCCTGCCCTCTTAGACCAGCCCATCCCTGACCAGCTCTCATGGTCACATCACCTGCCTCAACTTCTGAAGCTGGTTCAGTTCCAGCCCCCAGGGCCACACAGAAATCTACTGCTCTTCCTGGGATATCACCCCATTGATGTGCCCACTGAGAACATATTCTTTGATTTGATCTTCTCTAGGCTGGGGCTGAGTGCCCAGTTACCAGCCTCTCAGTCCCCCAAGCCCAGCTCCATAGCTTTCTGTTATTTGAGGTCTTCAGTCCTTCCCCATTCTGGCCTTCCCCTGGGGCCAGGGCTCATCTGCCGGCTCCTTCCCATCACCTGCCCAGTCGGGGCAGAGCAGGGTGTCCCAGCTATTGCCCCAGTCCTGACGAATACACTTCACATTCAGGCAACCTTATTTCTCACTGGTAATTTCTGACACTTGTGTCATGGGCTGGCTCTGATAGACCTGAGGGCTGACTGACCCAGATGTGAGCATTGCAACGCATTTGCACTCATGCCTTTGAATATCAAGTACAGTTCCCCTTGTCTAAATGGAAGCAGAGTAATTGGTAGGGGAGGAAAACTTTTCCCTTCTTCCCTCTCGGTTCTTTGACTGGTTTAGTAATGAAATTATGACTTCACGGGTGGTCCGGTGGTTGAGAATCTGCCTGCCAATGGAGGGAACACAGATTCAATCCCTGGTCCAGGAAGACCCCACATGCTGTGGAGAAACGGGGTCCATATACTGCAGCTACTGAAGCCCACACCCCCTAAAGCCCGTGCTCTGCAACAGGAAAAAATGCCGCAATGCGAAGCCCACGCACTGCAACTAGAGAGTAACCCCTGCTCACTGTAACTAGAAAAAAGCCTGCACAGCAAGGAAGGCCCAGCACAACTGAAAATAAATAAATAAAAGTTTTGTAAGAATAGTGAAATTGAATTAAGACAGATTAATGGGAAAAATACCAAACTTGTTTCATATGTATGGAATCCTCAAAGATATGAGACTCAGAGAAGTGACCAAAGCAGACAGCTTTTATGCCTTTTAGACCAAGAAAAAATACATTTGCGAAGAATTGACAAAATAAAGGGGTTCAGGCTTGCATGTGTGCTAAGCCGCTTCAGTTGTGTCCAACTCTTTGAGACCCTAGGGACTGAAACCCACCAGTCTCCTCTGTCCACGGGCTTCCCTAGGCAAGAATAGCACACTGAATCGCCACGCCATCATCCTCCAGGAGATTGAACCCACCTCTCTTACATCTCCTGCATTGGCAGGCGAGTTCTTTACTATTAGCACCACCTGGGAAGCTTGGGCTAATTGGTGAAGAGGTGAGAAGGTTTGTTACATGTAGCCTTGTGTGAAAGTCGCTCAGTCGTGTCTGACTCTTTGTGACCCCCAGGGACTATACAGTGCATGGAATTCTTCAGGCCAGAATACTGGAGTGGGTAGCATTTCCAACCCAGGGATCGAACCCAGGTCTCCCACATTGCAGGCGGATTCTTTACCAGCTGAACCACAAGGGAAGCCCCAGAATACTGGAGTGCGTAGCCTATCCCTTCTCCAGGGGATCTTCCCCACCCAGAAATCCAAGCAGGGTCTCCTGCGATTGCAGGTGGATTCTTTACCAACAGCTATCAGGCTTAGCCCTGAATTTCCCATCTCCGATGAGAAAGATGTTACAGGGAAGCTACCTTGCACACAGGAGATTTACTTCCTTTTTTCAGGGGGAAAAAGGAAGGTCAGAGTGTCTTTCCTGCACCTGCTGTTTCTTAAGTAACTATAATTCAATACAGTGACTATGCCATATTTGGTATATGGGGGACCATCTCCTGCTCCCCTTCAGATTCTAGAGGCCACACAAGGAGAATTCTAGAAATGTAAAGGCTGAACATCTATCTGCCTCCCTCCCTGTTTGCTGATTGCCTCTGGACACCAAGGCTGGACTGCCAGTGCTTTTGTGTGGTAGCAAACCTGTTTGCCAAGAACCAGTTTACTAATTTGGCTTCCCTAGTGGCTTAGACACTAAAGAATCTGCCTGCAATACAGGAGATGTGGGTTCGATCCCTAGGTCAGGATGATTCCCTGGAGAAGGAAATGGCTACCCACTCCAGTATTCTTGCCTGAAAAATTCCATGGACAGATGGAATTCTGGTGGGCTATGGTCCATGGAGAAGGGATAGGCTACCCACCCCAGTATTCTTGGGCTTCCGCAGTGGCTCAGCTGAAGCTGCCTCAATGCAGGAGACCGGGGTTCAATCCCTGGGTTGGAAGATCCCCTGGAGGAGGGGATGGTAACCCACTTCAGTATTCTTGCCTGGAAAACCCCCACGGACAGAGGAGCCTGGCGGGTTACAGTCCGTGGAGAGTCGGACTTGACTGAGTGACTAACACTTTCATACCTTTCTCATACTTTTCAATTTGCAAACCATTTAAAAAATCTGAATATTGTTCCAGCCATGTTGCCCTTTTTGGCCATCTGAGTCTGAGTCGCTTGCAGGTGTTGAGTTTGGGAGGGGGCTTCCCCTGGCACTCAGTTCTCCTGGGAGCAGAGAGGCATCCTCTTGGGTCTCAGCAGAGGTCTGCCAGGTCAGTTGCCTGTGCCCCTTGCTCCAATCAGGCTATGACAACCTGTCCTGGCTGCAGAGCTGTGAGCAGACCAAGAAAGTCACCACAGCTAAGGCAGAACAGAAACCAGAGGGAGGCAGACCCAGTGGAAGACCTGGGACAGGTGTCTCTTCCTGAAATAGAGCTGGGCAAGGGCCAAATGACAGCTTAACCAAAACAGAATAAGAGCTTCTGAGGGGAGCCAACAGGACCAAAGGCTTTCTGAAACTGAAAAAAAGTAATTCTTGAATTTCAAACTGTATACATGAATTAGAAGATTGTCCCTTTGAGAATTATAATCACAGTGGCTTACAAGATCAGGTGTAGAAGGATCTCAAAGCAGAGTCTTGATACAGAGAGAAATCAGGGAAAGGGGAGAGAGGTTTCTAACAGGCAAAGGGAGCTTGGGTGCAGTGGGATGGAGCAAAGTCATCACTGATCCCCTGTTTTAATATAGCAACAGAAGTATACAGAATGTTTTGTGCATGTAATGATTAGGAGAGTCGCCATTAATAGAATGACAATCAAGAGAGAATTGTCAAAATAATGGGGGGGATAGGAATAAGTCCTTAACTCCACAGAGCTAGATAAATTAAGGAAAAGGGAAAAGAAAATAGCAACAAAGTAAACGGTGACCATCATGTAAGAAGGAAGAAATGAGCAGAGGGCCAGTTGTTTCTATGAGACTGAATTGGCTGAGTTCCCAGATTCAAAGGTGGAAATGGTGGATTTTGTTCAGAAACTAATCTTGGCTTTACATTGTCTAAAGAATCTCACCTAGGAATGTAAAGTATACAGCCACTATGGAGAACAGCATGGAGATTCTTTAAAAAACTGAAAATAGAGTTACCATGTGATACAGCAATCCCAGTCCTGGGCATATAACTGGAGAAAACTCTAATTCAAAGATACATGCACCCCAATGTTCATAACTGTGCTATTTACAATAGCCAAGACATGGAAACAAGCTAAGTACCCATCAACAGATGAATGTATAAGGAAGATATGGTGTGTAATATATCTATGTCTATATATATACACACACGTGTGTGTGTGTGTGTGTGTGTGTGTGTGTTAGTCGCTCAGTCATGTCTGACTCTGTGTGACCCCACGGACTGCAGACCACCAGGCTTCTCTGTCTATGGACTTCTCCAAGCAAGAATACTGGGGTGGGTTGTCATCGCCTTCTCCAATATATATGCTGCTGCTAAGTCCCTTCAGGCGTGTCTGACTCTGTGTGACCCCATAGACGGCAGCCTACCAGGCTCCCCCGTCCCTGGGATTCTCCAGGCAAGAACACTGGAGTGGGTTGCCATTTCCTTCTCCAATGCCTCAAAGTGAAAAGTGAAAGTGAAGTCGCTCAGCCATGTCCGACTCAGCGACCCCATGGACTACAGCCTACCAGGCTCCCCCGTCCATGTGATTTTCCAGGCAAGAGTACTGGAGTGGGGTGCCATTGCCTTCTCTGCCAGTATATATATACATATATATATATACACAATGATATATTAGTCCTAAAAAAGAATGAAATAAAGCCATTTGTAGCAACATGGATGAACTTAGAGGTCATACTAAGTGAAGTAAGTCAGGCAGAGAAAGACAAATATATGATATCACTTACATGTGAAATCTGAAGAATAATACAAATAAACTTATTTACGCAATAGAAATAGACTTTAGACATAGAAAAAAAATTTGTGTTACCACAGGGGGAAAAGGTGTGGGAGTGGATAAAGTAGGAGCTTGGGATTAACAGATACACATGCTGTATATAAAACAGGGAAACAACAAGGTCATACTGTTTAGTACAGGGAACTATATTCAATACCTTGTAATAATCTATAATGGAAAAGAATCTGAAAAAGGACATATATTCTGTACAATGGAATCACTGCTGTATTCCAGAAACTAACACAAGATTGCAAATCAACTATACTTCAGTTAATAAAAAAGAATCTCACTTAAGTGATTCAGTTCAGTTCAGTTCAGTTCAGTCGCTCAGTTGTGTCCGACTCTTTGCGACCCCATGAATTGCAGCAAGCCAGGCCTCCTTGTCCATCACCAACTCCCGGAGTTCACTTAAACTCACGTCCACTGAGTCAGTGATGCCATCCAGCCATCTCATCCTCTGTCGTCCCCTTTTCTTCCTGCCCCCAATCCCTCCCAACATCAGAGTCTTTTCCAATGAGTCAACTCTTTGCATGAGGTGGCCAAAGTACTAGAGTTTCAGCTTTAGCATCAGTCCTTCCAAAGAAATCCCAGGGCTGATCTCCTTCAGAATGGACTGGTTGGATCTCCTTGCAGTCCAAGGGACTCTCAAGAGTCTTCTCCAACACCGCAGTTCAAAAGCATCAATTCTTCGGTGCTCAGCTTTCTTCACAGTCCAACTCTCATCCATACATGACCACTGGAAAAACCCTAGCCTTGACTAGACGGACCTTAGTCGGCAAAGTAATGTCTCTGCTTTTGAATATACTATATAGGCTGGTCATAACTTTTCTTCCAAGGAGTAAGCGTCTTTTAATTTCATGGCTGCAGTCACCATCTGCAGTGATTTTGGAGCCCCCAAAGATAAAGTCTGACACTGTTTCCACTGTTTCCCCATCTATTTCCCATGAAGTGATGGGACCAGATGCCATGATCTTCGTTTTCTGAATGTTGGGCTTTAAGCCAACTTTTTCACTCTCCTCTTTCACTTTCATCAAGAGGCTTTTGAGTTCCTCTTCACTTTCTGCCATAAGGGTGGTGTCATCTGCATATCCGAGGTTATTGATATTTCTCCCAGCAATCTTGATTCCAGCTTGTGCTTCTTCCAGCCCAGCGTTCCTCATGATGTACTCTGCATATAAGTTAAATAAGCAGGGTGATTAAGAAAGGTCAAAAATTAATTGGTAGGCAAAAAGATGCTAAAAAAGTGCCTCGACCATTAAGAAAAAAGCACAAGAAATGGAGGCAGCAGTAATACTGAAGTGGAAATGAAGGTAGAAGATGTTACGTGGGATTCATACCATGACAAACAGAAACAGAATGAATAATAGTAATAAATATGTGTGGAACACTTGCCATGCACACAGGGCTATGGGATTTAAAGAACAAAGCCATATAACCCTTGCCACAGCCCAGTAAGGTAGATAAATCATTGTCCCCATTTTACAGATGCATAAACTGAGGCTTAGAGAGCTTAAACAGCTGGTCCAAGGTCTCAAAGTTTAAAGCTGTGCTCTTAACCAGAACTTCTCCTTTCCTTTCACTTCACTGGAGCAAGGCACGACATTCTCTCCAGGGCTAGCACCTGATGTGGAGTTAATTCTACCAATATTATGTGGTATATATGATATATAACCCTTTTTAACAATTTCCAAAATATCACCAATTGATTTGTTTTCAATGCAACGGTTCCATCTCATTCATCACGGCCACTGGGCTGCCTACATCTTTTACTTTTGTGATAAAATCTCTGCTAAATTCACTGGGTCCCTACCTCCTCTGCCTTCATAAAGACACATTAAAATGATTCAGGCTCTTGCCCATCAAACCTTGACGGCCAGAATCAATGATTTTCCCTCCATGTGGGACTAATGGGTGCCTCTAGCCTCATCATGATTTCCACACATTGAAACATCTGTGAGGCAGTAGAAGTTCAACGTGATTCAAATACTCTGGTTCATATGAGCTGGCATCAAGGTAATTATAAAGTAATTTGATTAATTAAAAGTAAAACATAATTAAACTGAAAAGGATTTTGCAGCAGTCTCTCCTGGGTCGCTCAGCTTAGCTGAGGTGATAAACTAGACCAGACTTCTGCCTCTGCTACCAGAGGGCAAGGTGGAAATAAACTGAGCTTTCTGAACTTTCAACAGCAATTCATACTTCAGATTTCATCCCTTCCAGTACTTCTCAGTGTATAAGATGTGTTGTCCCACCTAAGCCATGGCTATTTCGACAGAAAAAAGGGGTGGAGATTGTAACACCGTCTTATGCATATTTAAGAAACAACAACCGATGTAAATCATATTTAATGTGTCTAATTGATATCTAATTATCTTGATATTGAATTGCCAGTAAAACCTGAAAGGTTGTAAATATCTGATATTGATAAGGAAGTCGTTATCACTCAGCAGTTCCTTATTACTTTCGCCAATCTCAATTAATTACACAGTGAAATTTATTTCCTATGAAAGCTTGGGTCCTCTTCTAACAATTAATTGATCTCTAATCAGTGTAGGTTATCTTGTTAAATTCCTATTAGGGCTTGTGTAGGGAGGTAGAACTGAAGACCCCCTAGCCAGCTGTGTTTCTAGAGGCCCCTCTGGCTTTCTAGTATCATGGGGTCCTTTGGGGAGGTATCTAGCCTAAGGTTGGAGGTAAATGATGAATTACTGAATATTAGATAATCACCCTGGGAGCTTATAAAAATTCTCATGTCCAGGCCACTCCTGCCCTCCCCAAACAAAACACAATGAATCAGACTGTCTGGGAGTGGGACTCAAGGCTCAGTGTTTTTCAAACTTTCAGACTGATTTCAGTGTGCATCTAGACTGAGAGCCAGGCTGACTCAGACTTGAGGTATATGGTGGATTCTGGACACAGCTGGTGGGTCCCCTGCCCTGCCCCATAAAGGCTGCTGGTCAGCCATGATCTCTAGTCCAGCATGGGCCCAGGGCACCTGGACCAGGTACCTGCACCACAGTTCTGTCCAGTCCTTCCTTACCCCCCTGTCTCCGCCCAGCTTTTTGTAACCACCTTTCACCCTAAATTAATTTTTACTGGAGTATAATTGCTTTGCAATGTTGTGTTAGTTCCTCGTACACAGCAAAGTGGGGCTTCCCTCATAGCTCAGTCCATAAAGAATCTGCCTGCAGTGCAGGAGACCCGGGTTCTATCCCTGGGTCGGGAAGATCTCCTGGAGAAAGAAATGGCAACCCACTCCAATATCCTTGCTTGGAAAATCCCATAGACAGAGGAGCCTGGTGGGCTGCAGTCCATGGAGTTGCAAAGAGTCGGGCACGACTGAGCAACTAACACACAGCAAAGTGCATCAGTTTTACATATACACGTGTCCCCTCTTTTATTAGGTGTCCTTCCCAGTTACTGTGGTCCAGCTTTCAGTGTCCAGTCTGTAAGTATGGACTCCCTCCTCTCTCTAGCAGCCAAGCCCACCTGAGCTTGGTCCGTGGCCCCAACCTCTTCCTCTCCCGCCCCTCTCATCTCCTATCTTTTGCTTATGCTTTTATTCTTCCCCTTTGAGTTCAACTCTTCCCCCAGCCTGGCATGCCTGGGGCAGGGAGTCCCTTCTTTGTCCAGCCCCACAGCACGGCGATGGCCACACTGGCTTGAGAGGCAGACCAGCTTCCCTGGGGTACAGGTTGTGACTGCATGGTCAACATGGACTCTGTAGTATCCAGCAGAGTGGTGGGCACTGCATAAATGTTCATCCAATGAGCGAAGTTTTAGAGGATAGGCACTCACCTGTCATATGTTCTTTGAAAGGAGAAAGAAATTACATCGCTTTGCTGGAAAACTGCGCGGAGTCCACTTGGCTACTTAATGAGGTATAATTATCCCAGAGGAGTGGCATGGTCGGACAGATAAGGTGATAGGAGGGTGAGAGCGAGGCTGTCCTAATGTATGGCAGTAAGGGGTGCACATGGGGAGAATGAGTGTGAGGGGTGTTTGTGAGGATTAGGACCTTGTGTGTACACGCATGGGTGTGCTCACATATGTCTGTCTTGTCTTCATGGAAAGGCCCCTGGCTTTGAACATTATTTCTGTAGGCAAAAGACAGCATGTTCTAGACAATGTAGGCTAACCAAGGGTGACAGAAAGCAGAACAGTGGATGCCTGGGCATGTGGGGCAGGGAAGGCCAAAAGGGAGAGACTGCAGACTGGCCCAGGGACACTTCCTGGAGTGATGGGTGTGTTCATGATCTTGAATGTGTGATGATTCCATGGGTCTATGCAGTTATCAAAATGCATCAAACTATGCACTTTTAACTGTGAAGTTTACTAGAAGGCAATTCTATTTTTTTTTTAATGAATGAAAAGTGCCCCCTCAAAAAAAATTTAAGATTTCAGAAGTCATTCTGGGTTCTCGTCCTGGCTTCCTGGCTTCCTAGTTGGAATGACCGTGGGCAAGTTGCTTAAGATCTGTGTCTCAGTTTCTCATCTGTAAAATGGGAATAATCACCCACTTACCTCTAGAGTTGTACAAGATAAGAAGGAAATAAGGATATGCAAAATACTTATGCCAACATCTGGCTCATTTTTACTAGTTAATAAATGGTACCTATTATTATTACTTGGGCATTATTACATGAACTTGGGCAAACTCTGGGAGATGGTGAGGGAAAGGGAAGCCTGGAGTGCTGCAGTCCATGGGGTTGCAAAGAGCTGGACACGACTGGTGACTGAGCAACAGCAACAATATTGTTGTTACTGTTAGTCGGCATGCCTGGACAAGTGCATATATGTTGTGTGTACACAACATATGTTGGTGTGTCTGTATCAGAGCAGGAGTGTGAGATACAAGTCTGTGAGTCTGTGTGCATCCAGGAGGGAGTAAGGGGGGCTGTGGATTCGTGAGTTCAGATATGAATCCTCCCTCCTCCGGGCCATCATTACAGCTTTCTCCTCCTCCACAGACTGCATGGGTATTGATTTTTTTAACAGTTTCTAAACGGCTACATTTACTGACTCATTCCGTCTTTTATCATATCCAATAACACAGTGCATTTTGGAAATCACATCTCCCCGGTTCCTTCATGACTTCTGCAAATCAAATTTATTTTACCATTGAAAATGTCAAAAGGAGTTGGCCAAAAGAAACAGGGAACTTTCTGGGGGTGGCAGCACCCTGAAGCTGGCTGGTTCTCAGACTTCAGGGAAGGATGCTAAAGCTCCCCACCATTCCAAGTGGATACACTTCCTGTGAATTCCCTAAAGATGAGAGGGAGTCAGATCATCACCTTTTAAAACAGACGCCTTGGACCTGCCTGGAGCGGACACACGCGGTAGGAGGGGATTAGCAGAGGCCTCTGGGGACCAACTTGGCATCATCAGGATGGCTTCTGGAGCCCCGTCTGTGCTGCCCTGTGCTGGGGGCTTGAGGGGTAAGAGGTGTGCCAGGATCCTTGCCTCACGGAGGTTACAGATGAGAGCAGTAGAGACCCAAGCCTGCCCCTGGCTCTGCGGATGTCTCTCCAGATGAGGTTTGCACAGTGACGTGAAGACAGGGTCTGCAGGGTGGACTTCAGGATCGGACTGCTCTGGGCTTGTTTTGAGTCTCAGTCCTGCCACCCAGCAGCTGTGCAGCCTTGATTAGGTTGCTTAACTTCCCTGAGAATCTCACCTGCAAACTGGGATCAGAGTACCTCACATGTTGGCCCCCACTTCCAGGTTCTCAGTTATAAATGTTAAATCTGAATTTTGAGTCTAGACCTACTCAGGGGACTCGCATCTTTTTACGAAGATCACAGGTGTACCAGGCCCCAGGTCTCTGGTGTCAGGGGGAATACCTACTATCTGGGATCATGAGACATCCCGGTTAGAGGGCATTAAAAAGGTCATAGAAGATTTGTGTTAGGAGATTTTGGACAGGGTTTAAGGAAGTGGAGCTTTGCTCTGGGTTGGATGCTATCAGGAAGTGAAGGTAATTCTGTGATTTGATATCTCAGTAATTTTTTTTCTAAGGTGAGAGGAAGAGAGACAGGAACTGCAGTGACTCGCGTTAGCCAGGATCGGGGGGTATTTGGTCATTTTCATGGTTTGGATAATGTTCATGTATTGTCTGTGTTCTGATATGATTATAAGAAGTCTTGGTTTTCGTCTTGAAGTAAGAGTCTCCTTCTTTTTTGCTGATATCTTGTGAAATCATTTATGTTCAAGAGGAGAATGCCAGGGGACCCTCCCTAGGGGTGACAGTGGTTATTTCCTCTCCAGACCCCTAGTCTTGGGATGGGGACCAACCTGATCACTAGTGAACATTCTCAGCTCACAAACTTGGCCATGGAAACAAAAGAATCACTTTTTCTAAAACTCAACCTTATTTCTCTTTCAAGCCTTCCATTCAGCTGGGTAACAGGAACTTAGTCAGTTTCTTTCTGGCTTTCTCTGTGGTTGCATCCCTATGCTCAGGAGGGCTGGCACAAAGGTGGAGCAGGGCTGACAATGTGAAATGAAAATTCTAGGTGATATGCTCCAGGGTAGGTGAGAGAGAAAGAGTGGACAGCTAGAGGGAATAAAGGTGCTAAGGTTTTTGTCTCAGTCGAGCAGAGAGATGTATGAACAGATTAATGTTATCAGTTGCTGAAAGATAATGTGATCTGATAATAATTTAAAGACACAGAAGCTAAAAATAGACTATTTGGGACGCCATTGGCAGTCCAGTGATTAAAACTCCATGCTTCCACTGTAGGAGTCATGGGTTCAATTACTCATCTGGGAACTAAGATCCTACATGTGTGTGGCATGGCCAAGTAATAAGTAAACAAAGCAAATTCATTTAAAAAATAGAATATATGATCCCCAGTCCAGTAGAGGAGAAATACCTATAATAACAACAAAAACTTGGGCAGGCCAGTGGAAACTGGGAAAGAAGAAGAAAAAAGAAAAAGTCAGGAAAATAGAAAATAAAGTAAGACAGCAGCAATAAGTGTAAATATGTCATCAATTACAATAATTGCAAGCGTATTAAACTAACCAATTAAGAGATTCTTAGATTTGGTTGTAAGAAGCCAGCTGCCTGCTATTTAAGAGCAAAATGGCTAAAACCAAATGATACCAAGGTATTAAAAACAAAGAAATAAAACAATAATAGATCTGCAAAAGAAATTGCTGCCCAATAAAACTGAACTGAAAGTGTAAGATATTAAAAGTAACAATGACAGGCATTTCATAGTGTGGTTCGAACATTAACCCTGAAATATATAAAGCAAAATCTGAAATGATTACAGGGGAAGGTTGATGAAACGATAAGCATGGTGGGTGAGTTTAGCACATCTTTCTCCGGAGCTGATAGATTAAAAACCATCTGTGATCATCTAAACACCATCCATGCTCATCTGTGTATCTAGCCTCTTATCCAATGGCTCAGCAGGTAAAGAATCCGCCTGCAGTGCAGGAGCCAAGGGTTCGATCCCCGGGGTGGGAAGATCTGCTGGAGAAGGAAATGACAACCCACTCCAGTATTCTCGCCTGGAAAATCCCATAGACAGCGGAGCGCTGGTGGGCTACAGTTCATGGGGTCACAAAGAATTGGACATGACTGAGCACATAAACTCAACTCATGTATGTACAGAAGTGTAAATGTGATTCCCACAAATAGCAAATACATGTGGGGAAAGGCTATATGTTAGATCGTGAAAGAAGTCTCCATAAATTTCAAAAAACCTTTGTTATCAACAGATCCTTTATCCAGCATGCAATAAAATTAGTAATCAACAGCAAAGAGATGATCTGTGTATATGTCTGAAAAGAAAAAACACACTTCTGAATTATCCATGGGTTCAAAAAGAAATTTACAACAGAAATTAGGAAGTATTTGAAACTGAAAATAAGGAAGGCACTACATAATCAAGCCTGTCTAATGCAGTTTAACTGATTTTTAGAGGGGTGATTTATACTCTTGAAAGCATTTATTAGGAAATTAGAACAGCTGCATGTAACTTACAACCCAAGCAATCAACTCAAGAATCTACAAAGAAAATAAGGGAAACTAGAAAGAAGGAAATAATAAAGGTAATGATAGGAATGAAAAAACAATAAAGCAAATGATGGAACGTCCACAAAAATAAAGACATCCACAAACTAAAAGTGAGTTTCTCGGAAAGACTGATACTTTAACAAACCTTGCTGCAACTGATCCAGTAAATAAGAAGGCATAAATGAACAATATTCAGAATGAAAAGAGAAAATGTGCACAGATAGAGATTTTTGACCTTGGAAGATCACCACGGATGACCAGGTGCTGATTAGAGGGAAATTCTGGAGGATGCTTTTTAAAATTTATTTATTTGGCTGTGCCAAGTCTTAGTTGCGGCATGTGGGATCATCTAGTTTGGGCATGTGGGATCTAGTTCCCAGGTCAGGAATCAAACCTGGGCCCCCTTCATTGGGATCACAGAGTCTTAGCCACTGGACCACTGGGAAAGTCCCTGGAGGATGCTTCTGGATGTCACTTACACTCCACCCTTTGAGGATCCAGTGTTCACCAAGGCAATGAGGCCGGTGTGTGTGACTGTTGGCTATTTACTAGCTGTGCAACTTGGAGCAAGTCTCTTAACCAATCTGCGTCCATCTTCAAGCTGAGGGTCATCATAGCGCTTATGTCGTGAACTGCAAAGAGGAAATAGGATAAGGAATGTGAAGGTTCTGGTCCACAGCTTGTCAAAGAGCACTCAGTAAATGCAAGTGGAGGTGGTGACGACAATGATTATCAGTATTGATTACAGTAGTAAAGCGCACAAGATGATGGGGTGGAAGAGGAAGGTGGGAGTTTGAAGATGAAAGGCAGGTTCAAGTCAGCTTATGAGGTGCCATAGATGTCACCACCAAAGGTGTACTTCATTCTAGATGTGCCAAGGAGACACCAAAGTCTTTTGAGTTGGGACCTGAATAAAATGGGGCACCGTCTAGTGAAAGGGAGGGATATGTGAGGGTCAGCCATGGTAGGGGGTATCCCAGGGGAGAAAACACTTGTAGGTCCTGCTCTCCCACTATATCATGGATTGTGCTACCACCTGAAATCTCCCCTTTTCTTTTTTTGCTATTCTAAGCCCTTTTTAACTTACTCTGTTGCCTGGCATCTGAGCTCTGTGTGTGTGCACCACCATGCTTGTGCGCAGGTGTGCATATATGTGTTTAAATACAGGAAGTCATTTCAAGCAGAAGAGTAGTTTTATACAAATTCACTCCCTGGCCATGTTTATGAGCATCCATCTGTTCTCTAAACAGGGGCTTGGGTGGAAGAATATTTATCTAACTGGACTAATTAGAAGAGCTCTCTTCCCGCTTGGATGGAAAGCTAGAATGCGAGCAAAGTGGGTTTTCTCCAGTCATGTCCACTGTGGAATTGGCTGGCCTTGCTGCTCAAAACAGCTTCAAAGGATGCAGCTGCTGCGTTTAATTTCCCTATCACTCTGCCTCCTCAACACACTGCCTGCTCAGAGGATGCAGAGAACACCGGCCCTGATGAGGCTTAATAAAATGTGCTACAGGAAGTCAGTCTCCTGTCGAGTGAGGCCTGCCTGCTTCTTTATGTTAAAATAACCTTTCATTTAAAAAAACTCGAATTCTTGGAAAAATATAAGGGTTGGTTGAGTCAATTTCTCTGAACCCCCCAATCCACATCTTTATTCATATTCCAGACCTTGCTGTCCTCCACATTCACACCTGAAGTTGTTCCCAAGAGCTCACCCCCTTCCTTTTCCATGCGTGCTTGGTCGGGAAGGGGCTGAATCAATACAACAAGCGTTTATGAAACACAAGCTACAGTGGTCCCAGGTGGAGCATGAAGTATCCACTGATGGGTGAGATGTACTCTTTGCTCTCAAGTGTCTGGAGGGGAAGGTGGGTAGACCAGATGTCAGCAGAGTGTGAGGCGCGCTCTTCCTGGGAAATGTAGGAAGAGCAGTGGGAACCAGTGGGCTGTTGGCTGATCTCAAATGGCCTTGGCTGGAGCACTAGAGAGACTTGGCTCTCCTTCATGTGGCTCATCCTCTGTAGCCAAGTCCAAGTACATTCTCTAGGTCATGGTGGAGGAGCAAGAGAGAAGGCAGCAACATGCACGGTTGGCAGAGAACTAGGTCTGGAGCAGGCATGTCATCTGTGCTGCCATCTACCGAATACAGCAAACAACAAGGCCTGTCTGGGTTCACTGGGGCAAAGAGGTCCATCCTCTTCATGGGGAGGAACTGCAAAGAGCATGGGTACAGCAGAGGTAAGAGGCTGGGCGAAAGGCAGGGTTGTTATCCTTGTCACCACTCTCATGAACGCCAGCATCACTGTTACCATCGCCTGCATCCTCTCCTCTCTCTCAAACCTTCAGTCCATGTAGCCATCCTACAGCACACCCAGCACTTTCAGTGGCTGTGCACGTGTCTCACCAACTCTGCACCCACAGCTGAATGTCAGGGGTGAGCCGTTTCCTTGAGAGAAGAGGGAAAGACATCAGTTCCACTTTCTACAGCAAGAAACTGGAGCCCAGAAAGGTCAGCTCGTCTGGCGAAGGTCACACAGCTGGGCAGTGAGGAGGACCAGCCCCTGTCTCTGCCCCGTCTTTGAATAACCGATGTTGTACCTCGACAGCATCGGCCAAACTGGCTGGTCTGTCTTTTGCTTTCTTCCCATGCATAGAAGCAGAGCCTTCCTCACTGCAGAGCATCTTCCAGGATCTGGGCTGCTCAGCCCCCTTGGATCCCAAGGCTGCCCGCCTCACCTCGAACGCTTAATTAAAATGAAGATGAAGTACTCTCCGTGACGGGTCACACTCCGTGGCAGTGACTGTGCCAAGGACCCCAGCGGGCCCAGGATGTTGAGAATTCTTCTCCAGCTTCTGCTCCAGCACTGGCTTCCTCCAGGAACCTCATTTATAATTCCTTTGGTAATTAAAACAACAGATGTTATAATTAAAAGGCTCCTCATTAAATCACAAATAACTGAAGCTTGAGGTGGGCCCGCACTGAACAGTGTCATCGAGTCACCTTTGGAGGGAATGATAAGCATGTGAAAGGGGAGATCTCAGTGGAGATGCAAGGGGCGCACGTTCACTGGGGGGTTCTGGCTAGGAGCTGGCTGGGGAGAATTTCTCAGGAGTCTGTGTGTGTGTGTGTGTGTTGGATTCAACCCTCCACAAAGGGTCATGGCATTGTCTCCAGCTCCTCTCTCCCTCCCCATGCTGGCCCTGCCCACAATTGGAGGAGCTCTAAATGGCTCGCTGCAGTAATAACCCATTTTTATCACCAGAGCCTGACCTGGCCCTTCACTTTGGTGCACGAAAGGGAGAGGCTCTGCCAGCCCCTTGGGCTTGGCTCCCGGCCCTTCCCCTCCTCTCAGCCCCCTTGTCCTAGGCACCCCTTGTCCTCTCACTCAGCCTTTCTCCTCAACTGTAAGTGGAGGGCTATGATGCCCCTGCACAGGTTGCCTTGAGCATTAAATGATAAAACAGTGAAAGCAAGCATTCCTGCAGTGTTTGCTATGTGCAGAAACTTTCCAGAACTTCACCTATATCTGTTCATTTAATCCTCATAATAGCCCTAGGGGAGGGCGTGTGGAAGAGTGAAGAGGTGTCTGGGGAGCAACCTGTGGGTGGGGGTGGGTTTGGTCAGGTTGGTAGGGGCCAGACCGTGGCAGGGCCATGGCGGAGGCTGAGGGAGCCTCTGTGTGCCTTAGTGGGCGGCACTGATGCTGGGGCCCCAGCACCGTCTTGAGCCTGCTCAGCCATCCCTGAGGGCCTCCCCAGGGCAGCCCGGGTCCACAGGACACCAGGAAGGCAGGTGCAGAGGCAGCCAGTGCTCCTTTTCCAGGTGGCTGAGCCACGCCAGGATGTCTGTCCCGCTAGTTCAGGGCAGGGGTTGGGGGTCAGGAGGAAACCAAAGGGCACAGCCTCAAACACCAGAGCAGGAAAGGGAGAGGGGAGAAGACATCAGAGAGCTCTCATCCTGCTTCCTCACTGTACATTCCCAGCCTAAACTGCCCCTGGCAAACAGAAAGCACCTCATCAATATTGGATGGATGCATGCATGGATGCATGGATTCATGAAACGATAGATGGAATGGATAGATGGAATGATGGATGGATGGATGAATGGGTGAATGGAATGATGGATGGATGGATGAATGGGTGAATGGAATGATGGATAGATGGAATGATGGATGGATGGATGGATGGTTGGATGGTTGGATGGATGGATGGATGGATGGAATGATGGATGGATGGACGGATGGATGGATTGATGGAATGATGAGTAGACCCCAGGGCCACTGTTGATCGAGTGCTTACTATGTGCTGGGGGCTTCCCAGGTGGTGCTAGTGGTAAAGAACTCGCCTGCCAATGCAGGAGACATGAGAGATGTGAGTTTGATCCCTGGGTTGGGAAGCTCCCCTGGAGGAGGGCGTGGCAACCCACTCCAGCATTCTTGCCTGGAGAATCCCCGTGGACAGAGGAGACTGGGAGGCCACAGTCTACAGGGTTGCAAGGAGTCAGGCACAGCTGAAGCGACTTAACACACATGCATGCACTTTGCTGTGCTGAACCTGCATATGCCTCTTATCTGTTGCTTATAGCAAACCTGAAAAGTAGCCTTTATTATTCCCACTTTATAGGCAGAGAAGTGCAGTTCTGTGACTTGCCTAAGTTCACGTTCCCAGAGAGTGACAGCACTGGCATTTGAATCCAGAGACAAGTACCTCCAGAATCGTGTCCTTCCCACTAGGCCATAATGTTCTTGCAGGACCAGAGCTAAGATGGATTCACAAGCCCTGTCTAGATGAATTCTGGTCTTCCCTGTGTGTCCCTGTGATGCAGCCAACAGGCATCCGTGTGCCCTCCGTGCCAGGTGACACGCCAAGCTCCGGAACATAGAGATGACCGTGATCAGGGTCTCTGCCCTGGAAAAGTCGAAGGACTGGAGTGGAGAGAAGCTGGCCATACCAAGGAGAGTTCTGGGCTTAGAGGATATCCAGGGTCAGAGAAGTGTGGAGCCCTGTACCAAGGTCAAAGGACAAAAATCTCCAGAACTGACCAACCCCAATAGAAACTGTTGCCATGAGCTTCTAGATCGAAACTGGCCAGTTCTCTGACCCCATTTAGGTAATATACCCTCCCTATTAACCATCCTATAGTATCTTAACCAATCACCTAATGCTATCATTCTGGTAGGAATGTTCTCTGTCTTGAGGCTGGAAGCCCAGAGGAGGGGCAGACTGATTCTACCAGGCACCTCCTTGAGACTTCAGTGTTTGAACTAGGTTTTGAAGGTAAAGTTGGAGCCAGATAGGTAAAGGGAAAAGGGGGAAAGTCACTCTGGGGAAAAGAAGGTTTGAATAGAGGTCCAAATTAGCATTTTGGAGTATAGTTCAGAAATAGGAATCAGAAGCCTTAAACATTCATAATTGATACATCACTTTAGGGTTTGAATGAGAAACAAATCTGAGATCTAAACAAAGACTTCCATACAAAATCAAAGAAGCATAAAGAAAACTCTTCAGTGCAGGCTGCTTGCTGGTGGCAGTGATGGGGTGAGGTGCCAGGCACAGGAGATGAGGCAGGAAGGGGAAATGGAGGCCAAGCTAGGAAGGGCTTTGAATGTCAGGTCAGGAAACAAGGAGGCGTCAGAGGCTGGGAGTTGAGGATGGCTGTTCTCAGAAGTGCAGTAAGGAAGCTCCATCAGCCTTAGAAGATAAAGATAGCCAGAGCCCGGGACCCAATGTAGACAACTGGGTGACCCTAGTTATTCTTATGAACCTCAACATTATATAGCAGGTTGCAATGAAATGATCCTTGGAGACTGTCTCCAACCCACTGGTTGCAGAGATGGTAACTCGAGGCCCAAAGAGGAGTAGCAAGGGGCTCAAGGTCACACAGCAAGTCATTAATCGATCAGGAATGGAAGCAACAGCTCAGGGAGCAGTGGGCATCCTCCAGTTCTGTCTTTTTGTGACCCTGGGTGAGGAGCAGAAACCAAGTCAGCAGCATTGGGAATTGTGGAATCCCAGCACGTCAGGAAGTTTGTGCAAAATGACGCTTGTAATAAAATTCCCCTCTGAGGACAATGAAGTACAAAAGGAGGGGGCGGGTGCTTGACAAGGGCCCTGATTAAAGCCAAATACAGCCGTTTTCAACAATCAAGGCTGCTGGCACTACCGAGAAAAGAGTGACGCAGAAGGCACAGCTCCAGACCAGGCTCGGAGAGGAGGGGGTCCTGGTGGCTGGCTGAGCTGGAGGCCGGGAAGCAACCTGTGGTTGTGGGTTTCTTCTCTCCCAACCTCCCACCCAGCCTGCCCTTCAAAGGGAATTCTGCCCATCATCCCAGATTGCCCTCTCCCCCACTGAGTTGCACCCCTGCTCTCGTCAGGGGTTCCCACGGCCTCCTGCATATTAGACGGGGTGATTGTGTCATAGATTATGATCAAGGAATTTTTTGCTGCATAAAATGCTAAAAAAAAATAAAGAAAAGAGGCTCATTGAATTACCTTGCAGTTGTGTGTCTTTGGGGCTTCCTCTCCGCGCCCCCCCCTCCCCCAGTGGCTCAGTGGTATAAAGAATCTGCCTGCAGTGCAGGAGATGCAGCTTCAATCCGTGGGTCAGGAAGAGCCCCAGAGGAGGGCATGGCAACCCACTCCAGCACTCTTGCCTGGAGAATCCCATGGACAGAGGAGCCTGGTGGGCTGCAGTCCATGGGGTCCCAAAGAGGCGGACACGACTGAAGCGACTTCACACACATGTAGGCACGGTACACCTTTGATTCTGTTTATTAGACTGACTTCAGCCCTGTGCCATTTAAAAATAAATCAGTAACCTAAACTCACATCTATCAAGAATTGCATTTAAAAATTTACAGCCTGAGCCCCCAAAACCCTCCTCTGAAATTTTCCTCCAGTCTCCAGTCCCAGCTCCTAAAAGGCCATGTATCACCTCCTCTCTGAAGCCTTCTTAGATTGCATCAGTCTGCATTGCTGTTCCTGGACCAAACCTGCACAACCTCTTAAATCTCTCCCAGAGGATAGATCTTCCTTCCCTTCCTCTGTTGGCTATGTTCTCTGGGCAAACCCCTGCCTACCACCCCAGAAATCAGAGCTGAGCAACAGACAGGGTCTCACAGCCCCACATCTCAGGTGCTCAGGTCTTCCCTGGAGATGCCGCTTGGGACGTGGGTAAGCAGAGGTTCTGGCTGACCCTTTGTGTATGTGCACAATCTCTCCTCACACTCACCCAGCTGCTCACAGGAGGTCTGTGGTTCCCCGAGTGTAGCGTGAGTTTCGTGATGTTTCTTCAAGGGTAGCTTCCTTAGTCTTTCCAAACAGGAAGCGGACTCTGAGGCTGCTCATGGGTGTGTGGAAGGCGGCCGCCCGGCTAAGGAAACGCCTTTCTGAAAGTTCTCTCCCCGACCTCTTAGGCTGCGGCTTCTCCCGAGAACTCCCACTAGGTCTGGGGGAGCAACATTTCTCTGTTTCCTGAGAGGACATTCCAGGGCATTGTACTCTTGCCCAGACATTACGCTTTTGACCTCCTGGGGTGTCCCAACATGGAAGGCTCGATTTACGTGCTTAACTAGCACTTCCATGGATTTTGGAAGGAAAACACAGGACTCTGGTCGTGGGCTGTTGTCACTCAGGAAATGACCCTGTTTTTTTTCTTCTTCTTCTTTTGTGTAGGGAATAACAGGAAGGCGCCTCAGAAGAAGGAAAGAGGCAGGGCCGTTATGACTAGCCCCACCTAGGTCAAGAGAAACTGTAAGACTGACCCACTGAGACACTGGGGTGGGGTTGCCTGAGAGCAGGCAAGCTCTAATGCCCTGGCCGCCTCCTCACCTCACCTCCCGGTCCAGCTTCCCTCAGGGGGCCTCATCTCCTGACACACTTCATGAGCCTGAGCAGGTGCGTCTTGGCATATCCCAGGGCCCCTGCCCTGCGGCGACTCACAGTCTAGGTGGGAGGATTGTGACCTGGGGAGCAATAAGAGTTCCACAGGCTGAGGAGAGGTGGCTCCAGGTTGCTGGGGCACCAGGGAAGACTTCCTGGAGGAGGTGGTGTTGGCACTGACTAGTGAGACTCCAGCAGATAGTGAGGCCAGAACCAATCCTGAAAAGAGCTTTATCAAAACCTGGCAAAACCACCCAAAGCCTTTTCTGGATATGACTGTACTTCAGACCTACAGTATTTTGATCATTTCCACATAAAATGAATCAGATACATAATGCATTACTTTCCACTTAAAAATACACACTTGTACTTGGTGAAATGCAGCATGAGATTTGATAAATGTAAGGCAACAAAAGCGTTGTATGGGATCCAAGGCTAGGAGTTCTCAGAAGTCAGAGCACCTTTTGGCCTGTACCTGGAGGCTGCATCTCCGATTTGCATGTAGCCGGGGACTCCATAGCCCAAAGCTCCAGTCCAAAGTGAGGCCAGATCTCAACGTGCTCCTGCTGCAGTGGGTTGGACATCAGCATCCTGGCTAAGAAGCTGATTTCTTGAAGGAGTATGTGAACCTCTGCTCCGGTAAATTTGTTAATGTTTATTCTAAGCAAAAGTAAATAACCATTAGTCGCTCAGTTGTGTCTGACTCTTTGAGACCCCATGGACTGTAGCCCACCAGGCTCCTCTGTCCATGGAATTCTCCAGGCAAGAATATTGGAGTGGATTGTCATTCCCTTCTCCAGGGGACCTCCCTGACCTGTCCCCCTCAAACGGTTGTTACACCTCACACTAAGAAGTGCTGCCTATATTTACGGATGTATGTATACATGGAAAGGTTTGTCATGATCAAAGTTTGGTTTTTCTTAGCCCCAGAACCAAGAGAAATCCAAAATCCCCTTTCACAGTGGGGGAGCATTCCCTGCCTTACTGTGCCATCAAAATGGTCTATGGAAGGTGGTACCCTCAGACCTTAGTCATTGAAGGAGCTTCCTTCTTGGTGGGTAGGGAGGTCACTCCTGCAAGCATGTGCTTGGAGAAGCAATTCTTCAGAATGTAAATGCAGCTCAGGCCTATTTACAGGGTTGATCTGGGGATGCAAGTGGGGAGATTTCCCGCCAAGTCTGTTGCCAACTGCTGTATAAAAGACTACTCCCAAATTAATGGCTTACTCAAAATAAACACTTATGATCTGTCATAGTTTCTGTGGGTCAGGGCTTAGGAGCAGCTCGGCTGGGGGGTCCTGGATCAGGGTCTCACATCTGAAGGCGCCGCTGGAGCTGGAGGTCTCGTTTCCAAGGTGACTCAGTCCCATGGCTGGCAGGTTGATGCTGGCTGTCGGCAGGAGGCTTCTGTTGCTTAATGTGGGTCTCACCATGGAGCCGCTTGAGTGTCCCCACAACATGGTAGCCCCTCCCTACTCCCTTCCCTCCGCTGCCAGCATGATTGAAAAGAGGAAGGTGGAAGCAATGCCTTTTGTGACCTGAGCTTAGAAGTCACACACCTTTACTTCTGTAAGGTCTATTGGTAGAAACAACATACATGCACACACAAATGCATGCACACATGCACACACAATATACACATATGCGTGCACACATGCATATGCATGCACACACATGTATACACACAATACATTTATATGCATATACAATACACACACACATACATACACACTTTTGCACACACACATAAGGGCATGAAGCCAGAAAGCATGGGTCACTGGAACCCATCTTGGAGGCTGGAGGTTCTGTTACCAGAGTAACTCACAGCTATTTACCTGCAAGTCCCAAAGAGGCAGTAAATGACCCAGATATCCCCTTCTAAGTCCCCAGACTCTTGGCGCAGGAATGTTGCACTGGATTTGGTCTCCCACTAACCTGTGACTTACAAAGCATTGTGAAAAAGCATTGTGTTACAGTCATTACTCTAAGCCTCAGTCACCAAGGGAATGCCTGAATGCTTGGTGTCAGATGTTAATGATGCCTGAGTATTGAAAAGGAAAAAAAGGCAGAAAAGCCTTGTGGGTTAACAGGGGCAAGAGTGATGGATTAGGAGTGAGGAAACCTGAGTTCTCCAACAGTAAAGCAGTAAGCGCCATCGTGAGTCAGAGAAGGAAGGACAGCCCCAGTCAGCGGCAGTCTAGTGGGGTGGTTACATGGTGGTTCTGGTGTATAAATGGTCAGCTCCCCACTGCTTGACTTGACATCTCTGAGCTCTGTTTCGTCTTGTGCAAAGGGTGTTGGGAGGTAAGTGTCCAGAAAGCACTTACTCCAGCACCTGGCACAGTGTGAGCGGTGGATGCATGCTGGTTGTTATGATTGGAGTGTCGTTCCCACCACGCTAGACTACCACCCAGCCCTCCTCTGGGCCAGACCTTGGGCTGTGTGTGTGTTTGGAGAGTCTCTTGTTAACTCTCACACGCACCCCTCAGGGTCCAATTTCTATTCTCACCATCACCGCCCACAGCCACGCCACGGCTGATGACCACAGCCACAGGACATGGTCCGATTTATAGCTTTCAGAGTGTGGGTGTAAAAGCAGGTTGGTTAAAAGGTTTGGGAGGGAGGAGGAGGATGCAGTCTTGTCTGGTTGCTTTTATTTTCTCAGTGAATCAGAAAGCAAGGTCATCAGCTGACAGAGGGGACTGGCTGTGTGTTCCGGGCCCAGACAGGGGGGCCAGGGGAGTCCCAGCCTCAGGCCAACAGCATCATAGGGACCACCCCGAATAGGTCGTCCAGGGCATCCTGCCTTGGGGGGGCTGGGCTTGTAAAGTGCTTAGAACCATGCCCGAGGAACAGTGAAGTGCTGTCTAAGGATTAACTGTGGCCGTTGTTGCTATTACTGTTGCTCCAACTGCTCCACTGGGCATCCTTCAGCCGAGAGAAGGGGAAGCAGTGGGGGCGGGGCAGGCAGGCAGTGCTCAGCAGTCTGGAGTGATAGCAGTGGGGCCAGCTGGGGAGCTGCTGATCGATTCTGCCCAAGCTGCAGCTGAGGAGCCCTGGTCAAATTGGCACCCTCAGGCTGACAGTGCCGAGGGTCTAGAAGCCATCAGAGCAAACCAAAGCTTGCAGGTGGGGAACCCAGACCCAACAAGAAGGAATGTGCCAATATACCATGAAGAGTCTGGCAGAAATGAGCAGAGAACCCAGGGCTCTTGACTCCCCTGGCCTGGGGTCTTTCTGCCACTCTGCTTTGCCTTTTCTACTGAAGATATATATATATATATATATATATACAGGTTGTCTTTGCAGAGCTCCACTGACGTTTAGCTTCTCCTTTGATTGATATCTTAGTTGGGAGCATTTTGGTCTGGGCCACAGTAGCCTCCATAGAAGTTTAGCTCATTCATTCTTTCCACAGATATAAGCACAATCTAAGAGCTGGGCTTGGTACTGAATGTGGAGCATTCCCAAATGAATGAGGTACAACCAGCCCCTGCCTGAGTGGGATACATGGGCCAGATATGCAACAGATGTATGCACAAGTGAGCACCCAGAAATGAAGGCAGTTCACATATGAGGTGTGGCAGGAGCCCGGGGATAGGCACGCTGTCTAGACAGAGTCAGAGAAGGCCTACCTAGGACCTTTGTTAGATCTGTGGCCTGGTCATTAACAAGTTACCTAAGTTCACCTTGCCTCAGTTTCCCTGGCTGCAAAACAGGGAATAGCAACAGTATCGTACTCACAGTGTTATTATAAGAATTTTTAAAAAGCAAAAAACAAAAAGTACTCAGCAGAGGGCTGGCACAGACTAAACACACAACAAATTATGATTGTTGATGTTTTTGTTCTTACTACAGAGGGTTTTCAATGCCGGATACAATGGGATCTTTCATAGGCCAAAGCAGCTACTGGAATCACTGGAGCAGGGAGAGGCTGGCATATTTGAAGGGAGGAGGAGCCTGGCAGTCTTGAAGTCCAAAACCAGGACCGATGGAGACAAAGACTATCTCAGGAGGAGCTGACTCATAATCATAGCTGGCCAGAGAGAGACAGCATGGGCTCTTGTGGGATAGTGAGCTCCCCGTCACTGGAGGTATGCAAGTAGATGATGGACAGTCACTTGGTAGAGAAGTGAAATGTGAGTGTGTGAATGGGTGTATAGGGGAATGGGCAGTTTTCTTCCCCAAATCTGGGCTGCATGGCCCACTCCATTCTGGAGGGTCCATTGTTCTGTTTCTCAGCCCCTGGGGATGGACACCAAAGGGCTGGGTTAGGATGCACTTCTGACTTGATCACAACTTCATACAATAACCACGCTCCTACCAGCTTCATGGCAGGGGGAATGGAAGGCTGAAAACCATCCCTGAGTAAGTCTTGGCTCTAGCTAACCAGGGGGCAGGTATTAATTAAAGCACAGATTAGCTGCCAGTCATGGGTATCAGCACCAGGGCTTAGAATTGCTTAATAAGAGGGTTTGTTATACTGTTTTGCCTCAAGAAGGCAATATTGATCAGGAATCCCTGGCCTGGAACTAATTGAATATTCACCCCCAAAATGCAGCAGCTGATTACTTATAATACCATGTTTTTCTCTGATACCTGGGAAATTGCAGCTGGGGCTGGGGCACAGTGGAAGACGGGGAGGAGAAGGGAGAGGGGGAGATGAGGGGAGACAGAGAGAGGAAGAAAAAGGAACGAGAACGAGACAGGGACAGGAAAAGAGATGAAGGTGCTTTTTTTTCTTTTGCCTGAAAAATCAGATGCGACAAGCCAGATAACGCCTTCATCTTGAAGCAACTTCTTATCCCTTGGAGAGGAGCTTTTCTGTCCAAGTTTACCAGGACGTGTTTGCAGTGCTGCAGTTTTAATGAAGGAAGCTTTCAGTATGTTAATCTTGGGAATAAACTAATATGAATTCATTCCTCTTCGCGCTGTCGCCCTCCCCACGGCAGCCGTGAGGTACTATCAGAATAGGCTCCTGATGCTGCTTGGGGAGTTCCTGCGGCTTCTGAGGGAGAGAGTGGGATCTTGGGAACTCAGTTGGAGCTGAAATGGGAGGGCATGGGGCTTGAGGGTCTGGGGGCTCTGCTGTTCTCGGCTGTCACAAGGTGGCAAGCCCCCGAGCGTCTGGGGGGTCAGTGTTCCTTCTCTGTTGCCTGTGTGTCTTTCTGACTGCAAGCTGATTCCCTCCTTGCCTTTATGCCTCAATCACAAACAGGACTGGGCACATGGTGTGTGCCCATGCACGTACCTCTGGCACATACGCCCCGATGCCCAAGACTCACGGGTGGGCAAGACAATTAGGAAAGCGGTGGTGAACACACAAGCCAGTGTGACACGCGCTGCAGAAGAACTGGGCCAAGTGCCAGAGGCGAGAACCAGAACCCCATCCCATTTGAGTGTGGGCTTTAAGGATCAGCATGAGGTCAACTGGCAGAGACAAGTGGATAAGATACTCCTAGGAAAAAGTGGGAAGCCAGGGACACAAGAAACAGTGAGGTGTGTTCCTGAGACATCAAGGATATTGATGGATGGTAGGTGGACCCCCAGCAGGAGACTTGAAACTGGTGACTGGACCCACAAGAGCCTCAGAGTTTAGACTTTGCCCTGAGCACCATGGGCGCATCCCCAGAAAGACTGCAGCAGAGAGCAATGGAGGCAGAGGTGTTATAAGCAGAACATAAACTTGGAGGATGGGGAAGTTGTTGGAAGGGGACTCCAGCCAGGCAGTTACAACACCCAGGGTGAGCTGCTAAGGAGCTGATCCAGGAAAGTGGGCTGGGATGAGGAAAAGAGGGCCAGGATGGAGGGATGAGTGATTGGGCAGGGGATCAAGAGGGGAAGGAACCTGGGATGTTGTCTCTGACTTGGGTAGCAGAGTGGATGGCAGTGCCAAGCGGATGATGGGGGAACACAGACTCAGAAGCAGGTTCGGGGAGGAAGCAGCAAGGTCATTCTCAGCTGTGCTGTCTGAGGTCCTGGGAGGGTGCCCAGGGCAACTGGGTTTGGGGCACAGATGCTCACAGAACAGACATAGGTATATAAGTGGTTGAGACAGATTTAGTTGTTGAGGCCTTGTAAGAAGAAGGTATCCACTGACCCAGGGGAGTACAGGAAGCATTAAGAAGCCAGATCGAGGGACTTCCCTGGTTGTCCAGTGGTTAAGGATCTATGCTTCCATTGCAGCGGGCACGGGTTTGATTCCTGGTCAGGGAACTAAGATCCCTTATGCCACACGGCCAAAGGAAAAAGAAAAAAAAAAAGACTGGTAACAGTGGAAGGTAATATGGAAAAAGCCAGATTGACCTGGAAGGAATGGTAACACTGAAAGTAAAGGCCTCCACTGATGGAGGCACCACCATCCAAAGTCTAGGAGTGAGCCTAAGAGGCAACCTAGTATTTTCACAAATTCTTGCTTCTGCAGACATATCTGAGAGGGGAGGCCTGAGTTTTCATAGTAATTTATCTCAATGTAGGCTTTTAAACCTCCATTTATCATTGTCACTGACAACACTTGGATTAATCTGTTGCTCAGCATCTTTGTCCTGGCTGAGAATCCCAGAAGGATAAAAAGGAATTGATATACATAAAGGACTGAATTTCAATTAATGCAAGCCCGTGCTAATTTTCCAACGCATAACCCAGAAACATTCACATTCATTACAATTTTGCCGTTGCCGAGCCTCGAGGGAAAATACGCCCACTGATTTATTTATTTATTCTGGAGTGGAATTCATCATCAAGGGCATCACGGAAGGAGTGGGAGCCAGCCGGACTCCTCGCCCCACCCCCAGCGGTCTGCAGTCTGCTGAGGAATGGAGTACAGTTCCAGAATTTGCTGGAAGTTTCTCGAGGGCTTTCCACAATTCTTCAGCAGCTTCAAGTTTAGGTCCTGGCTGGCTTCCTGAGTAAAGGGGACCTGGGGAACTGGAGATGGAGGAGAATTCTGGAACTGAAACGGACTCAGGGGCCTGCCTGTTGTTCAGTTGCTCAGTCATGCTCGACTCTTTGCGACCCCGTGGACTGCTGCATCCCTCTCCATCACCAACTCCTGGAGTTTACTCAAACTCATGTCCATTGAGTTGGTGATGCCATCCAACCATCTCATTGAGTCAGAGATACCATCTAACCATCTGTCTAACCTCTGTCGTCCCCTTCTCCTCCTGCCCTCAATCTTCTCCAGTTTCAGGGTCTTTTCCAATGAGTCAGCTCTTCCCATCAGGTGGCCAAAGTATTGGCACTTCAGCTTCATCATCAGTCCTTCCAATGACTATTCAGGGCTGATTTCCTTTAGGATTGACTGGTTTGATCTCCAGGGACTCTCAAAAGTCTTCTCTTGCACCACAGTTCGAAAGCATCAGTTCTTCAGCACTCAGCCTTCTTTATGGTCCAACTTTCACATCCATATATGACTACTGGAAAAACCATAGCTTTGACTATACAGACCTTTGTTGGCAAAGTAATGTCTCTGCTTTTTAATGCATGGTCTAGGTTTGTCATAGCTTTTCTTCCAAGGAGCAAGCATCTCTTAATTTCATGGCTGCAGTCACCATCCACAATGATTTTGGAGCCCAAGAAAATAGTCTTTCACTCTTTCCATTGTTTCCCCATCTATATGCCATGAAATGATGCCTGCCTGTGCCACAGACCTGTTTCTTAACTCCTGGGGAGTAAGGATGGAGCTCAGTGGAGGGGTGCAGTGTATTGGCTTTTTTTGGAGGTAGGAGGTCTTGATCCCTGGAGGCTTTAGTTCAAATGAGGGAGATAAACCAAAATATGTGTGTTAGGTGCTTGGTCGTGTCCAACTCTTTTGACCCCATGGACTGTAGCCCACCAGGCTCCTTTATCCATGGGATTTCTCAGGCAAGAATACTGGAGAGGGTTGCCATTTCCTTCTCCAGGGTATCTTCCTGACACAGGAATTGAACCCCAGATCTCCTGCATTACAGGCAGATTCTTTACTGGCTGAGCCACCAGGAAATCCCTCTAAAATATGGAAACAGAGCAACATACTGAAGAGCTGAAAAGAGTTTCCCACCCACGCTTCCCACAGCCTGTCACATGCTGATCGAAATTGCCCAACCTGCCACACACTTGCCCACCTCTGAGCCTTGGCTCGAGCAGTTGCGTTGGCCAGGAGTGCTCTTTTGCCATAGCCTTGTCAGACTCTTCCTCATCTGCCAAGACTTAGCTCAGCTCCTTTTCTGAGATGCTGTCTCTCATTGCTACACTCAGAGCCACTTTTTTGTTTCCACCTCAGTCCATAGGTTGCCAGTGCCTTGAGGGCAGAGACAACTCTGCCCCCAGAAGTCCTCCTGTCCGTGTCTTACAGGTGCCCTGCCGAGGGCCAGAGGAAGCTGTGGTCAGGCAGGCACCCTGCCCAACAGCTGAGCTGCGTGTCTGCGGGAAGAAGGGCTGCCTGCGCTTTGTCTTCAAGCACCTTGGCAAATATTGCCCTTAAGAGGCCGTGTCCGCCCACAGGGGCAGCTTTTTCTTTTTTTAATGAATAATTTTATTTATTTAGAGGCGGCAAGTGGGGGCTACTCTCGGATTGTGATGCTCAGGCTTCTCATTGCAGTGGCTTCTCTTCTTGCAAAGCACGGGCTCTAGGGTGCATCCATCATCTTCAGTGTGGCTCCTGGGCTCTAGAGCACAGGCTTAGTAGTTGTGCATGGGCTTAGTTGCTCCGCAGCATGTGGGATCTACTGGATCAGGGATTGAACCCTTGTCTCCTGCATTGCCAGGCGAACACTTTACCACTAAGCCACCAGGGAAGCCCCAGGGCAGCTTTTTCTAATCTGTCCTTTTTCTCCAGTTGACAAAAGCACCCTGCCTTTGCCTGCCCTAGGTTGACTCAGCTGGGAACATTTCCTCACCCTCACCCTGGGAGGTGTTCCGGGGTTCAGACAGCTGTCTTCAGGACCAGGGCATTCCTGCCAAACCCAGATGCAGGCACTTTCAACCAGCTCATTAGGATTCCCTGTCCTGTCTGGGGCTCCCCAGCTGAGGTACTGGCAGGAGCAAGGCCCTGTTTAAATTGGCTTGGCCCAGATATAGGGAAGAATCAGAAAGCTCACACCATGCGGCTCAGTTTGCCCCCTAACATCTAAGTACAGGAGCACACTTCTTTAGTCACATCTGGGGATCCAGTTCCAGCCCAATCACTGGCCTGGCCCTACCCATGCATCAC
The DNA here is from genome assembly GCF_023091745.1 of Budorcas taxicolor. NCBI lineage: Eukaryota > Metazoa > Chordata > Mammalia > Artiodactyla > Bovidae > Budorcas > Budorcas taxicolor. The sequence continues at coordinate 25,496,520 of NC_068928.1, forward strand.
AGCTTGTGTCTGCTTTATCTTCCTCTGGATCCCCCCTCTGCCAGGAGGGCACCCCTTTCCCCTTTCCATCTGGGGCTATTGGCCCCTTTGCAGAGGAGCCATCTCTGGCATTTTCCTTCCAAAATTAAGGGAGCTGTGTTCTGTGTTTGGTTCTGAATTTATAAAGGTGACTAAGAGATGATACAGAGAGGTCAATGCCGTCAGGGGATATATGTGTGGAATGAATAAAAAGATGTAACTGAGCCTCCGATTTCTTGCCTGTAAAATGGGGCCAACAGAGACCACATCTCAAGATCACTGGAAATAAACGAGTTGTTAGGTGGCAGGGTAGCTAGCACAGCTCCAGTCTCTGAATGGGCCATCGGCAGGTGACCCTCCTACTCCCTTGCTGGCCACCTAAGAGAACAAAAGCTTTGAGGAACCCGGTCTTGGGTGTCTGGGCTCAGTTACATGGAGCTCTGCTGCTATGATCGCTTGCCAGCGGTTCAAACAAAGAGCGTCGCCTTCTCCCCCGCCCCCGGCAATGACATTCAACAGGTGCAGCTCTGTTTGCCGACAGCAGTTCAGGGTGTACCAGCAACACTCTGCACCAGAGGAACACATTGTCTGCGTCTGAAGCGAAGCACGAGCTGGGGCTTCTGAACACATCTTTACACAGAGAGTGTGCGGTAATTAGTATAATTATTAGGGGTTAATGAAGCCGGGAACGGCACATCACGTGCACATTTAAACAGAGCCTTTTTAGAAAGTGGGTGGAGAAGTTTGCCTGTTCCACTTTCTCCTTTTTTTTTTTTTTTCAGAATTGGGATTTCAGGGTTGGAACTAAACATGGGGAAGAATACACTCTCTGGCATCGCCCCCAACCCACCATAACCTTCAATCTCCAGATGACTGTTAATGGCATGTGAGGGCGAACCCAGAGTGGTCAAGATCTTCTCACCATTCCTATCTGGTCAGTGACCAAGGCTGCTCATTTCGCCACATTAGCTTCCTTTGACTTGAGTTCCCCATCTCACTTCACCGAGCAAGGTGAGGTACCCTCAGTCTCCCTGATGAAAACACCTCTTCCTAATTGCCACCCTCTTGCCAGATGCCCTGGAGAAGAAAATGGCAAACCTCTCCAGTATTCTTGCCTGGGAAATCCCATGGACAGAGGACCCTGGAGGGCTATAGTCCATGGGGTCACAGAGTCCAACATGACTTAGCAACTAAACAGCAACAACACCCCAACTTGCTTTTTTGTGGTCACCATTTTGCTTAGCCTGGGTTCTACAGAGGCAGGTCTAAAGGTGAAGATTCATGTGAAAGAGTTGTTCTTAGGAAGTTCTCCCAGGAGAAAAACAGTGACATGCAGAAGTGAGATCAGGAAAGGAAAAGAAAGAAAGGGAAGAAGACCAAGTCCTGCAGAGGGTGAGTCAGTTCAGTCTAGCAGCTGACTGCAGGTCACACCTCAAAATCAAGGTGAGGGAGCTGGGGTATTTATACCCCAACACCCACCATCAAAGGTTAGGCCATGGTTCCCGAACTGTGCCAAGGAACCCAGGGTATCTTGGGATATTTTAATTTTGAAGACAACAGAGCTATAGCTGTTAGACACCACACTTGACTTAGTTCACGATTTCAATGTTAGATTGCCCTACAATCTTTCGGACGATGTCATATCTTTGTGAAACTGGCTCTTAGGTGAATCTGTGGCAACTGTGATAAGAAGCAAGTACCGTGGGAAAATTAATGTGGGAAAGGAAAGGAGGATCATGTCCAATCTGATTCCAACAATTGAAAAGTCGTGCAGCACCCAACAAGCATGAATGTCACTTTAACGTGAAATGGCGGTTACTGATGAGTGAAACAAAAATATTTTTCTATTTGAACTTGTATACATTGAATTTTGTTGTTGTTGTCGTTTAGTTTTTATAGTGTGTGTTGGTTTCTGCCATACACAAATCAGCCATAAGTATACACATACCTCCTTCCTCTGGAGCTTCCCTCCCCTCCCCCATCCCACCCCTCGAGGTTATCAGAGTGCCAGACTGGGCTCCCTCTGCTACATAGCAACTTCTCACCAGCTATCCATTTTACACTGGATCTTTAAACAGCTGCCAAACCGTTAGGATATAAATACTTGTTGTCTGGATCTCACAGAACTGTTAGGTCGATCTTTTGGCCTTGGAGTAAGTGCTGTAAAAAAAAAATTACTGAGACATCAAGGGCTCCATGAACTGTAAAAGTTCCAGAACCTTTAGGTTAAGGGGCTGCTCCAGGGAGGATGTAAATTTCCAGGCTCTTTGGGCTCTCTGGGCCGCAGGCAAAGGGGCCTGGAGCATCTCCGAGGGCAGCCCTCCAGCAGAGACAGGTGTGTGGGATGCAGGCACTGGAGGAGCCAGTGAGTGTGAAAACAGGCACAAGGACCTGAGCAGATAAGAGCAGGTCTGGGCTCTGCTACATGGGTGTTTCTCAAGCTGTAACGTGCACACAAATCACCTGGGGATCTTGTTATATGCAGATTTTGGTTCAGGAGTTCTGGGGTGGTATTGTTTCCCCTGGTAATGTTCCAGATATTGGAATATTGCATGAAATATTATGAGGGATGTTGCCTCCAAATATAGAAGGAGCACTGCCTTAGATGTGGGGACACACTCCTACCCAGAGGCTGGTGCTGAGTGACGATCAGTTTCAGTGGCTCCATGGTGGGCAGGGAGCAAGTGCTGCTGCTGAACCTGACTCTGGCTGGGAGACATCGGTTCCCACTCCCTGGCTCCCCGCCAGATCAAGTCCACGGTCTACTGCCCTCTTCACCCATGGCAACCCATTGCACAGCGAGATGAGCCAGGCACCCTGCCCACGTTCTTCCTGACGGCTACTCCTTCATGCTTCAGCCTCCATACCACACATCCATGGAGGGGACCAAGGACAGAAGAGGGGGGACAATGGGTTTTTGCATCAGAAGGATCTGGGTTTGATCCTGGTTAAACCTCTGAACTAATCCTGTAGGTAGATTTTTTTAAATTTATTTTTAAATGGAGGATAATTACTTGACAATGTTTTGTTGGTTTCTGCCATACAACAGTGTGAATCAGCCTTAAGTATATGTATATGTCCCCTCCTTCTTAAACCTCCCTCTCATTCTCCACCGCATCCTACCCCTCTAGGTTGTCACAGAGCTCCCTGTGTCTTACAGCAACTTCCCATTAGCTATCTATTTTATATATGGTAGTGTATGTTTCAATGCTACTCTTTCAATTTGTGGCTCAGACAGTGAAGAATCTGCCCGCAATGCAGGAAACCCGGGTTTGATTCCTGGATCGGGAAGATCTGCTGGAAAAGGAACTGGCTACCCACTCCAGTATTCTTACCTGGAAAATCCCATGGACAGAGGAGCCTGGTGAGCTACATTATGGGTTCACAAAGAGTCTGAAGCAACTGAGCAATTAACAGTTCACCCCACCCTCTCCTCCCCCTGCTATATCCACAAGACTGCTCTCTATGTCTGCATCATTCTATTATTGTTTCAATTCTTCTATTCCTGCCACTAAAACTATGCATCCATGCCCTTTGCAATGAAACCTTGAGCAAGCTCCCAGTAGAAGAGGTGGAATAGATCCCCTTTTCTCCCATGGTGTGGGCCTTGGCCACGATGCTCTGTTTTGCCAACAGGTTGTTGTGTCTTTGCATGTCTTGTCTTGGCATGTTGTTCTGCTACCATTGCCATGAGGGGTGTGTATTGTGGGTGACCACAGATCCTGGGAGAATGAGGAGATTCTGAAAACAGACCAACCCACAACCTGGAGCCAAGCCCAGCAGAGCCGCAGCTGTCAGAGAAGAAATGCTTGTTGATTGAGTTTTTGGTTTATTTGCTTCATAGCATGATCGCCACAATGCTGACCAATGGGCTATGGGACCTTCGGCTGGTTACTTATGTTAATAATCTCCATGGGATGCAGTTTCCTCCGCTATTTAAAAAAAAGGGGGGGGGGGGCAATAGCACTTGCCGGTGTGGTGTTTTACTGGGCTATGACATGGATAAAGCACATAGCATAGTGCCTGATCCATAGAAGGGTCTGAATAAACAGTGATTTTAAAGAGGGTGGGGTCATTCTACAAGAGCTTGGTTCAACAAAAGGGTATCAAGTGCCCACTGCTGATGGCTCAGGGCCGGGCACCATGGGGGATGAATTTCAAGTCCTGTTTTTCTTAGGTAACTCACCTAGTCTCTGATGGATCTTCAGCCAGGTTAGGGATGGGGCCAAGAGGAGTCTGAAATCTCCTGTAGATCTCAAACTTCACATCTAATCATTAAACCTACATCTTGCCTTCTTGACTGCGGGTTGACTTTTTCTTTTATGAGTATCTTGGCAACTTTCCCAACTTCCTGTGGCTTCAACTAGAGAGCAGTTGTGACATTTCATCTATACAGCGGTTCCTGACTTTTTGGCAACAGGGACTGGTTTTGTGGAAGACAACTTTTCCATGGACCTGGGGAGAGGATGGTTTGAGGAGGAGGAGGAGAAGGGGGTGACAGAGGCTGAGACGGCTAGATGGCATCACCGACTCAATGGACATGAGTTTGAGCAAACTCCGGGAGATGGTGAAGGACAAGGAAGCCTGGCATGCTGCAGTCCGTAGGGTTGCAAAGAGTCAGGCATGACCGACGGACTGAACAACAAAGCACATTACATTTATGGTGCACTTTATTTCTATTATTATTATTACATTATGATGTATAATGAAATAATTAAACAACTCACCATAATGCAGAATCAGATCATCAGGCATTAGATTCTCCTAAGGAGCGTGTAACCTAGATCCCTCACGCGCACAATTCACAGTAGGGTTCAAGCTCTTAGGAGAATCTAATGTCACGGCTGATATGACAGGAGATAGAGAGTGGCTATAAATACAGGTGAAGCTTCTTTTGCTTGCCAGTCGCTTACCTCCTGCTGTGCGATCTGGTTTATAACCGTCCACAGACCAGTCCCCGACCTGGGGACTGGGGACCCCTGTTCCATAAGACCCTAGTAACAGCAGGAATTCCACACGTATCATCATATCACAGACCCAGTGCGGTCTCCAGATCTCCGGAATCCCCCTCTCCCTTTTTTGCTGGGGCATCCCTCCAGATCCTTACTGCTTTGCCAGGGGTTGGGGCTCTGCTCCCGAGATGTCTCACAATGAGCCCTGCTCCTGGGAAATTCAGTTGTTCTGTGCGCAGCTCAGTTCAAGAGCTTCTGCGGTACTCTCACTGGTGCACTGGGGCCCTTGGTTGTTCTTGGAATGCTTCCGTGCTGGGGGTTCCTAGAAAGCTTCTGGGATGGGGGTCAGTATTGACAGAACTCCTGGCCTCCTGGCAGGTCTGGGATTGGCTTTGGCCATAGGCCACAGGCCAAGACAGGTCAGAGAGGGCTGAGAAGAACCTGATCAGGAGTCAGGGATGAGGTCTAAGTAGTGGCTGGATAATTAGCCCAGGGATTTGGGAGGTGAGATGCTAAATGAATGTGGGGGGTGCTGGGGGACAGACCTTCTGTGTCAGAGGACATGGTTTACCCCTGAAGGAAAATTGCATTTCCTGTTCCCTGCTCAGACTATGAAACTCATATATGCTCATTTTAGGAAGTGAAAATAATATAAAAATATGTATAGAAAAACAGGCCAATAAAAGTTACCCGCAAATGACCACAGTTAACATTTGGGCAGATATGGTTCCAGGCTAATCTTTCTTTATTCATGTGTGTGTGTTTGTGTGTGTGTGAAACTTTGCTATCTACAGCCCCAACTGCTTTCTAAAGCAGTGGGTTTTGTTTAGTGAAAGGCTCATTCTGAGTTGCTTCTTAATGGGTTTGGATACGTGCAAGGGTGGCCTAGATATGAATTTGAGGGTGGGGGCAGTAAAGACCGAACTGCTCTGCTTCCTAAAGTGAGGAGAGCTTGGCGCTCCCAGGACCCATCAAGAGCTAGAGAGAGCGATGGAGCTGAAAATAGAAAAATAAAGGAGCAAAGCCCAACCCGGCAGGAGGCTGAAGCCCTGAGTCTGGGAGTAGCCAAGGTGCTTTTGAAAAACAGGGACACCTTATAACTGAATTTCTGTTGCTTATGAGTCTTAGCTACATACGTGGTTCTTATGAGATTGATTGGAGGGGATGGGGGACATTCAGGAGGGGCTTGAATCCACATCTGAGTTCTCATGCTTTGGAACCAAAACTGGGACATAGGACAGTAAGACAATCCCAGCCTTGAGCTAATTCAGCAGAAGAATGAGGTAGGAGTGGGGAGCGAGTGTTGGAGAATCCCTGTGTGACCAGATGAACACACATCCTTCACGAATTCACAGACATACTGGCATCAGGGCTTCTCCACTCTGCGGCTGGGTGTTCCAGCCAACCTTCTCTAGATATGAAGCTGTAGGCTGGCCCTAGATGTCTGGGATATATATTTATGTTTATAGGTTTTCTTTAAATGGGATTATTTTTGCACTTGCTGTTTTGTGTCTTTTCAAACTCAGTCGTGTGTCTTATGCATCACGGCTTGTCAATAAGTATATAACTCATTCTTTGGAATGTCCAGAGGGTAAATTATTGGAGAGAAACTAGCAGCATGTGTAGCCACCCCCTTATTGATCGGCATTTAGGTGATTTCCAATACTTCTGTGATAACATCCCTCAATTTACATCTTTACACAACCGTTGCGGTGGCTACTTTAAAAAAAAAAAGGTCTCAGGTTAAAATACCAAAAAACATATCCTATTGTTGATTTTTTTTTCCATTTTACTAAGAATCAGTCATTTGAAGGCATTACTGGGGAACCCAGATGATCTCTGCAGGTTGCAGAAGGTGGTGGTTGATGTTAGTAAAAATGACCTGGTTCATTAAGCTGGTGATGGTACAACAGCCTCTCAGAGAGAACACTTCTTACCCCAGAAGAGTCAAAGGAACACAGAACAGTCATTTCCCTGCCTTTTTTTTTTTTTTAAAGCTTTATTTATTAGGCTGCACCGGGTCTTAGTTTCAGCACATGGGATCTAGTTTCTTGACCAGGGATTGAACCCAGCCCCTCTGCATTGGGAGTGCAGAGTCTTAGCCACTGGACCACCAGGGAAGTCCCCCTCCCCCTGCCTTTGACATTGGAACTGGGCTCATCTGGGTCTTCAGCACACTTTCACTTCACAACTCTGACCTGTGGCTACTGCTGAGAAGAGGACAAAGTCTACTGAGGGAAATGGATTTTGTGTTCCTGAGAGTCTTATCAATTCAGGCAAGAAATCACTGTTTGGTTCCATTGTTAATTTCAGGGAATATCAGAGAGGGAAGCCTCCTTAGAGATTATTCAATCTGTCTTCATTTTACAGATGGGAAAACTGAGGCCCATAATCATGCCATTTGCAAGAAAATAATAAAAGCTAAAGTTATACTTAGTGTTTTATATATAATATAAGTCTAAAATGTAATAACAACCCTGGGAGGTAGGCATATTTTTATTCCCATTTTTTTAAGTTGCAAAAACTGGGAAAGCAAGAGAAAAAGAACCCAAATCCTGGTAGTCTGGAGGGAGAATCTGCACAGGAAGTCACTGCGGGATGGCTGTCCCCTGGAACTGAGTGGAGGGAGGGGAACCAGGGTCTCAGGCCCCAGTTCTCTGCTTTGTCCTGTCATCAGGTGGATCTCGGGCTGTGCAATACCTGGAGGGGCTTGAGGGGACCCACCTCTCTGTCCAAGTGTCTGTCTGTCTGTGATCTGTGATCCCGGGTGGACGTTCGAGGTGGACTGTACAAATGAATAATTCAATAAAAGTGAATAATTTCCATGGCAACCTTGCCAGCACATGACCTGCTCCTCTGCCTCCAAGGGCCGGCTTCGCCCTAATAAAGAGGCACATTTGTCAGACTACACAGGGCGAGCTGGGATAAGGCTTTCTTCTACAGGAGCCAAAATGAAACTAGGTCGGCTGCTGGCAGCAAGGCCAGGGCTTGTAGGAGCCTTGTTTAAACATATTGTCAGCAGGTCCAGGGTTGGTGGAAGGCCCACTGTGCCTGCTTGCCCTGGTAGGAGAAGGACTGACCAGTCTTTCCGGACAGTGCTCAGTCACTTCAGTCGTGTCCAGCTCTTTGCGATCCCATGGACTGTAGCCCACCTGGTTCCTCTGTCCATGGGATTCTCCAGGCAAGAATGCTGGAGTGGGTTGTGATTTCCTTCCCTAGGGGATCTTCCAGACCCAGGGATCAAACCTGCGCCTCTTACATCTCTGCATTGGCAGACAGGTTCTTTATCACTAGCGCCACCTGGGAAGCCCTTTCTGGCTGGGGAGGAGTGTGAAGATCAGTTTTGGAAAATTCCTGAATCTGGGACAAAGAAAGTGCAAAGCCCTCTGTTCCACAATTTCCAGAAGACACCCAGGCACTAGGATGCAGAGCCCCTTCAATATCCCTTTGTGATGATAAAAGGAAATGGAGACCGGAAAATTGCCTCCTAGAACTTTACCTAGCTGGTGACAAAGCTTGAACTCAGACCCGAGGAGGTGGTCTTTCTACGGTGATCCTGATGCTCTTGATAAGCTGACCCACCAGCACACGACTTTGGAAGCTGAACTCCTGAACTGCAGGGGCCCGATCCACAGCATTCACTTTCTCTGCCAGGTTTCCTATTTAAATCAAGAAATGTACATTTATGGGCTGGATTAGGTTGGGAGACCATTGGGATCACATCTAGGCTCAGCGTGGGAGAGGGGTTGGTATTCAGTCTGGGGTGAAGGCACTTTGGGGGCAGAGTTGAGGGATTAGCCTGTGATGAGCTCAAACTTAGACCTCTTGAGTCCAAGGCCCGACCCTTTTCTCTACATCTTCGTTAGACTTTTATATAGAAGAGGAGGTCCTTTGGTTTTCTGAGATCCAATTTCCAATGTGGCAGGTGGCTCCTCCACATCAACAAGACCCTACTGGTGTCTGAGAATTCAACTCAATTCACACACTATGGACCTGGAGGTCGAATCACATCCCATAGGTTAAGGGCTCAGCATGTTAAGAGCTTATTTCTGTAGGACTGCCAGTCCCCACCCCTCCGCCAGCTTCAGACATGCAAGTCCAGACTGTTATCTGTGCTTCTGACTAACTGGCTATAAATCCAAGATTCCCATGACCTACTAACCTTGGGTTTGATTGATTTGCTAGAGCAGCTCACAGAACTCAAAGAAACATTTTACTTACTAGAGCACCGGCTTATGATAAAACGCTATAACTCAGGAACACCAGACAAAAGAGAGGACTGGGAAATGTGTGGGAAAGGATGTGGAGCTTTCATGCCCTCTCTGGGCATTGCTCTCTCCAGGACACTGCAATGTCCACCAACCTAGAAGCTCCAGAATTTTTCCTTTTGGGTTTTTACAGAGGCACGATTGATTAAATCATTGGCCATTGGTGATTGATTCAACCTCCACCCTCTCTCCCCTCCCGAGAGGTCAGCAGGTGAGACTCTACATAGATGGTTGGTTGCCTTGGCAACCAGCCTGCATCCTTAGGTGAGTCCCAAAAGCCACTCCATTAACATAACAAAAGAAACCTTGATCACTTGCCTCACTTAGGAAACTCTAAGCAGAGTTCTGGGGCTCTAAGCCAGGAAATGTGGATGAAGACTGAATACATATGAGAAATGCACTTCGGTCATCAAAATGACCAAATATATATATTTCTTATAAATCACAATTTATAAGGGGAAAGATCCTGGGAGCCACCCCCATGGAGGGGCTCCCACTTCAGCCCTTTGGACGACAGCCACGGAAGAATAAAATGAAGTGACAATCGGCGGGTGCAGTCTCTTTTTTTCCAATTCAGCTACGTCTGCCAGCAGCAAATATCATCATTTCAGGCCGTGGGAGAACTGCTGCTTTTGGGAACCTTTGTCACATCAATGTAAATCTCTCACAGTTTCCTTCTGCCCTGGAAAGACGTTGCTTTAAATTACGTTACACACCGGCTTCCCCCTTCATCCTGAGCTCGTATGTTTTATTTGACAGAGGCCCCCAGATGCTCCGATCTGATCAGGGGCCTTTGCAGACATTAGGCATAGATGTTTTCCTCTCGTATCCCTTTGTGGGTCAGCTCCCAGACTGGGATAATAATAATAATAGTGCAAATAGTAATAACTGAAATTGACCAAATGCTGACTCTGTGCCCAGCATTCTGCTAATCTTTTTATATCAAGTATTTCATTCCATGCCTATAATCACTACGTGAGGCTGATATTATTATTATCCCCATTTTATAGGTGTGGAAATAGAAGCTCAGAAGAGTTCAATGATAGAGCCAGAGTTCCAGGATGGGCTCGCCAACACCAAAGGTCCATTTGTTTAATGTACTGCCTCTCTTTCTCTGGGGACTGGGAGTCTTGGAGCCCTTTGCTGAGGGTCACCTGCCTGACAGCCCCGCAGCAATCTCAGGCCTCAAGACCAGACCAGTATCCAAAATCCAGCTGCAGGCATTGGGCACTCCTCAAGAGACACAAGTTGGAAAGGCAGCTGTTCTCAACCAAAGGTGATTTTGTCTCCCAGACCTGGCAAGAAGGAGACAATTTTTGTTTTTAAGGGGATGCTATGGCACTCCAGTGGGACAAGGCCAGGGAAGCTGCTCAAACCCTGCAGTGCAAAGGACAGCCCTCACAACGTTCATGGATTCCCCAGTGTCCATAGTCCCGCACTTCGGGAGCCCTGGCCTGGGGGCAGGAATGGAGACAGAGTCTGTGATTAGGGAAACGGGCAACTAAATGGTCTGCAGAGTTTTAACAGTTTCCCGGTGCTCCCTGTGTTCTAGGTGGGGCTCTGAGTACTTTTCATAGGTCCCCTCGCCCACTCCTTTCACTTTCAAAACAACTCTGAAAGTTGTTTAAATTTTTATTTATTTATTTATCTGTGGCTGTGCTGGGTCTTTGCTGCTGCCTGGGCGTTTCTCTACTTGCAGCGAGCAGGGGCTGCTCCCTAGTTACAGAGGACAGGCTTCTCACTGCAGTGGCTTCTCTAGCTGCAGACCCTAGGCACACAGCCTTCAGCACGTGGGCGCAACAGTTTCAGCTCCCCAGTTCTAGAGCACCAGCTCAGTAGTTGTGGCACACGGGCTTGGTTTCTTCAGGGAATGTGGGATCTTCCAGCATCAGGGGTCAGACCCATGCCTCCTGCATTAGCAGACAAGTTCTTGTCCACTGAGCCACCAGGGAAGCCCCGGAAACGGTTATTTTAGCATACCTATTGGTCTCTTTCAGCTTCAGGCGTCTCTAGGTGTTCTTGGCTTGGGGCTGCATCACTCCAAAGTCTGCTGTTGTTTTCCATGAACTCACCCTCTGTGTATCTGTGTCTCCTCCTCTGTCTCTTACAAGAACACTTACCACTGGATTCAGGGATAATCCAGGATGATCTCGTGTTGAGATCCTTAATTTAATTACATCTGCCAAGACCCCTTTTCCCCTCCAGTAAGTTTACATTCGGGGTTTCCCCGACGGCTCAGCAGTAAAGAATCCACCTTCAATGCAGGAGACTAGGGTTTGATTCCCTTGAGGAGGGCACTCCAGTATTCTTGCCTAGAGAATCCCATGGACAGAGGAGTCTGGCGGGCTACAGTCGATGGGGTAGCAAACAGTCAGACGTGACCGGAACAACTGAGCACGCACGCACACAAGGTTACAGGCACAGGTTCTGGAGGTTAGGACACAGACACATCTTTTTAGGGTCACTATTCAACCCGCTACAGATCTGATGCTTCCGTCATCAAAAGGGAGTATAAATGTTAAAGCACCAAGCCCTGGAGATAGTGAATCTTAGATGACCCTAGGAGGCAGGGGGACTTGATGTGTGCTCAGGACTTGGTGAGCATCTGTGGACGAAATTGCAGGAGTGGTACAGCCACACTCTGTCCTGCGGAAGTGGCAGAATTCCTCCTGATGTATTCAGTGCTGTGGGCCCTGGTTATTTCATTCTGTTTGTGGTCTGTTGCATCAGGCTGAGTGTCTGAGGTTAGAACTGTGGTTTTTTTCATCTTTGCCTTGGCCTGGCCTTCTACCTACTCACGTCTGCCCCAGGCCAGCTCCTCCCAATCCTGTGAGTGGTTCCAGGACCCCAGAGGAGGCACACGAACTCCCCTGAGTTCAGAGTCACCTCACCTGCCCGAAGGCAACTCAGAGCACCTGAGTCCATCCTCCTGGAAGGAACTGGTTCCCCTGTACCATCATCACCACATGGAGACACTCAGGATGGGGCCCCGTGGAGAGAGACTTTTATAATAGAGGTCTCAGTGGAAGAATAAGAGGGGAGAAAGAAGAGATGGGGAAGAAAAGAAGCCATCTTGGCATCTCCCTCTTGATGGGACAGGAGGCATCATCTGTCCAAATGAGGTCCAGGAGAAGAAATGAGATGACCTCAGTGTGGGACATCCAGAGGGACATCCTGGGGGACACCTGGTCCCCCAGACCACTGGAATGTGAGACTGGACTTAGAAAATGAAGTCAAGGATGGCATGAAAGTGGAGAAGTCAGCAGCCTAGAATGATGGTGAGGCCGTGGAATGGAGGCAGCGGAGAAAAAGAAAGAGTTTAGAGAAGGGAGCAAAAAGCTCTGAAATAGCAGTTTGGTGAGTGACTAGGCATAGGGTGCCTGGGGAGAAAAGGGAGCTGGTGGAGAAAACAGGCAACCCATGAAGAGAGCTAGGAAGGGGACCAGTCATCAGTGACCCAGAATTCAAAAGCAATAGAGGTGACTGCTGCTCTCAGATGTTGTCCAGGCATGAGGGTGCATGAGAGTGGAAGAAAGATACTTAGACTTGCTAGGAGATGTTGGAACACAAGATGGGGACAGTCATCTTAGTGCAGTGGTGGGGTTGGAACTAAGGTTTCAAGGAATTGAGGAAATGCGGTGAGAGGGAGTGTTGGCAGTGAGGGCAGAGATTCTGCAGGATGGTGTGGCAGGTGGCTCATAAAGGATCCCTTTGGGATGGAGGGAATCGTGATGGCCACTGGGAGGAGGCCACCAGGCTGAGGGCTAGAGTAGGGGTGGGAGTGGAGTGAGGATAGATGAGGGAAGAAGATAGTAGAGCAGGCAGGAGGGCAGGGGGCCAAGCAAGTGCCAAGGAAGGGGCGAAGACACACTGTGGGCATGGAGATATCAAACAATACCTATCAAAGTGTCAAAGGCTTTGGGGTCAGGAAGGTCATCTCCAGGAATATCACCAGGCTGTGGCTGGGAGGTGGACATGTCAGTGGGGGAGTGAGAGGTCTGATCAGCCAGTGGTCTGGTAGGTTTGAGGACTGTCCCCAGCAAAGCGGTGTCACTGAGATGTGGTCCAGAGGAGACAGACCGTCGAGAGTCTGCACAGTGTGGGGAATGAGGTTCTCAGAGTCGTCGACTGAGAGTGTCAGGCTTTGGGTATCCCCAGTCCCCAGGGAGCAGCAGACACAAGCAGGTCTTAGACTCCAGGATCCCAGCCTCTGAATTCTCCGAAAGACTGAGGGTGGGAGACCCAGAGTGAAAAGCAATGGAGGGTTAGGAAAACTAAGCTTGCCGAATACTTCAGTTGAGTCTTCCCGAGTTATTCTCATTGTCTTTCTGCCCAGGAGATGGGAAAGGGGAGTCTGTGAGAGACCAACCAGCAGAGCTGGGTTCATGCCCAAGGAAGTCAGAACCTGAAGCTCAGGCTCACTCCCCACACTGCGCTGCCTCTGGGTCACAGAGGCTCCAGCTAAGAGAGCGTGTCAGCAATGCCTAGTGACCTGTAATGAGGTGATGTTTAAATAAAGGTGAGTTCTCCACGCCTGGACAAGTTTGACTTCCTACTCAGATGAACACAGATAAATGAGCTCATCTCACTTTTACCTTTGAGCCTCTGGTTTCCAAGGACCAGTCGGCTTGGAGGAAAGAGAGACAGCAGAGCCCTTTGTCTTTGCTTTGTTTTTTAAGTGTAGGGTTTAGTTCCGTTCTGTTTCTTTTTGGCTGCACCGAGCTTTCATTGCTGGATGCAGGCTTCCTCTAGTTGCAGTGAGCAGGTACTACTCTCTAGTTGCAGTGCACAGGCTTCTCATCGTGTTGACTTCTCTCGTTTCAGAGCACAGGCTTCAGGCGCGGCTCCGGTAGTTGTGGCGCATGAACTTAGTTGCCCCGTGGCATGTGCGATCTTCCTGGACCAGGAGTCAAACCAAGTCCCCTGCATTGGCAGGCAGATTCTTAACCACTGGATCACCAGGGCAATCCACTGTTTTTAAATCAGGAGGCAAACCTCCTTGGAACATGCTTGGTCTGGTGACGATGGCCTGACGGTGGCGCCCACCTCTCCTGGCCTGAGTGCCTGATGGACCCAGGAAGATGAAGATGAAGCCTGACTTTCAGACAGAGCAGCCATGAGGAAGCAGCCTGTTTCCGAGGGGATGTATGGCATTAAACAATAGTGCCTCATCTCCTAGTCACATTACCTCACCCCAGGGGGTGTTTCCCGCCCATTATCACATGGCGTGGTTGGCTGGATCTCCATTTGTCACAGCAAACATCAGGCATATGGTAATGGTCCTGTAAAACATGCCCTGTTGGGTCTTAATGTCTATTTAATGACACCTGCTATGCTGCTATGAAGGCTCCCATAACTGAACTCGTAATGGGAGATGAGGGGATATTAGATTTTGGAGAAGGAGAGTTCTCTGAATGACAGGCTGCCTCTCCCTGGGAGGCTGATGCCCTGCTAGGACGGTTGGGGGTGGCTGGTGTGGAATCATAGAGCTTAAGCAGGAGGGTTCCTAGGAGATAAGCTGGCGGAAAGCCCTCTTTGTCCTAACTGGAAGACAGGGAAGCTGAGGCCCGGAGCCAGGAGGGCAGAAACAATTCCTAGGGGGACACGTGGGCTATCAAGCTTGATTTATAGTCAAGTTCTTTTCAGTCATTGATCTAGGTTCCAAGTGAAGTGAAGTCGCTCAGTCATGTCTGACTCTTTGCAACCCCATGGACTGGACTCTAGCCTACCAGGCTCCTCCGTCCATGGGATTTTCCAGGCAAGAGTACTAGAGTGGGTTGTCATTTCCTTTTTCAGGGGATCTTCCCAACCCAGGGATCAAGCCCAGGTCTCCCACATTGCAGACAGACGCTTTACTGTCTGAGCCACCAAGGAAGCCCATGGTCTGGGTTCAAAGTGCATCCCAGTTGTTCCATTTCTTATTTGGGGAAAGCTGGAAAAACAGAAGCTGGTTTGAGCAGGAAATATCAAGGGAGGGGGATTTATTTCTCACCTTCCCAAGAGTTGGAAATCTTACATCCTCTTCCTCCCTTTCCCTTCTTTTCTGCTCCCCATAACTCTGTCTCTTTCTCCCTCCCTCTGTTGCTCTTTCTACGTCTCCGGGCCTCAGTGCTCATCCTCAGGTAGGGAGAGGCAGAGGGTGTCCTAGACAAAAGAAGGTTTTGAACAGGAATGTAGAGAGAGATTTCACTTCTCTTCCATATCAAAATCTTGCCCTGGGAATGGTGGCAGTTCTCAGAACACTTAGATCCCTATTCCATTCATTCATTCATTCACCATAAATTGGGCTCAATGCTGAGATGCTTATTATGCCAGACTGTATTTTCCAAAGATGACTGTACCAATGGCTTCTGTAATGAGGCCTCATCAAGAGCTGTAGCCTAATTCCCTACTCCTTGAATCTCTACTGGCATATGACTCACTTGTAACAACTAGGATGTGGTTGGGATGATGTTGCATGATTTTTGAGGCCATATGTGGGCTTCCCTGGTGGCTCAGATGATAAAGAATCTGCCTGCAATGTGGGAGACCCAGGTTCGGTCCCTGGGTTGTCAAGATCCCCTGGAGGAGGGCATGGAAATCCACTCCAGTATTCTTGCCTGGAGAGTCCCCATGGACAGAGGAACCTGCAGGCTACAGTCCATGGGGTCCCAAAGAGTCGGATATGACTGAGCGACTAAACATAGCAGCATGCAGCTTCCTCCTGGTCTCTTGGGATACTCTCTCCGGGGGAAGCCAGCCACCTTGGAGAGTGACACACAGATCCTCCAGGCAACAGCACCATCTGAGCCCCCAGCCCACAGCCGGTATAAACCGCCCACCATTGGAGGGACCATCTTGGACTTCCCAGGTTAGTCACGCCTTCACAGGACTGTGGCCTCAGCTGCTACCTGACTGCAAACTGCCTGAGAGACTCCAAGCAAACACTTCCCAGCTGAGCCCTTCTGGAATTTTTGACCCACAAAAGTGTGAGCAAAATAAAATGATTGTTGTGAGCCTCTAGGTTTGGGAATATTTATTACATAGTCAATGGAAAACTTTCAAGGATGAATAAAATTCAGCCCTCGTGCTTGACAGATTCACAATTTTATTAGAGACTGGAGACTCTGTAATCACTGTCCCAACTATGGCATGGTGGGTGCTTTAACACAGCTGTACACATTGGGATTTGCCAGGCAGTCAGGGAGGAAGGGGACTTCCAAGGTGGCTCAGTGGTAGAAAATCTGCCTGCCAATGCAGGAGACACAGGAGAGGCAGGTTTGATCCCTGGGTTGGGAAGATCCCCTGGAGGAGGGCATGGCAACATTTTCATATTAAAGGCAACAAGAATATATTACAAAATGAAAATGCAAAATCTACATGATTATTTTAAGGATTGAATTAGAAAAATTCAAATAAATTTTCTAGCTTTTCAGGTCTTGCCAAAGCCTCCAGGGAGGTTACAGCCTGTTTCAGTGCCCTTTGATTGAGACTTTGAGAAGCTCTGTGTAGGTGAGTGGTTGCTCTCTAGAGGTTTTCATCTGGGGTGTGATATAACCAAACCCATTTAGAAAGATTTCTCTGGAAACTGCTGTGGAAGGTGGTCTGGGCAAGACTGAAATCAGGGATCCTGTTGAGAGCCTGTTGGTATGCCCTAAATTGAGGCTTCTTGAATGCAAGGACAGTGGGGATGAGAAGAGGGATCTACTTGAAAAGATCTTTCAGACTTACAGTTGACAGCACTCTTACCCAAGTTTTCAGGTCTGGCTTGGACATCTCTTTCTCCAAGAATTTTAACATCCAGTCTGGATTAGAGGCGCTCCTAAGTGGTCTGACAGCTCCCTGTGTTCTCTGAGTGACCCAGATTTTTTTTTTTTTTTTTTTGGGGGGCTGTGTGCATGTATGGCATGGGGGTTCTTTAGTTCCCCCACCTGGGATTAAACCCATACCCACGGCATTGGGATCATGAAGTCTTAACCCCTGGACCCCCAGGGAAAGCTGACAAGTGGTCTGACAGCGCCACGCCACCGTCACACGGTGTGGTCATAACATTAATAAGACTAATGGCATTTACTGAATGCCAGGCATTTTGTTTTCAGTTAGGAATTTATTCACCTGTGTAGAACAGACACCACCCCCCTCAAAGAGTGGCTTAAGCAAGCAAGGTCCTTAAGCGAGAACTATTCCTCCCATGATGAGTCTGGAAGTAAGTATATAGAATAGAGTTGACAAGGTTGTCCAAAGATATCATTTGAAAGTCAAATTCCTTCCAGTTTTCTGTTCCACCATCCCAAGTGTGTGGTTTCATCTTCATGGTCTCAAGGTAGTGGTTGGATGTTCCACATGTGTGTTTCTAACAAGAAGATGAATGAAAAGTATATCCCATGAAATGTTGTCCTTTTATTAGGTCTTGCCCTTGCCAAGACTTCTATCTATTTGTCACTGGCCAGAACTGAAGCAACTGCCACCATAGCTGCAAGGGAGGCTGGGAAATGAATATTTTGGCAGGATACAATGACATTCCAACAAAATTAGGGTTCTCTTACTAAAAAAAAAAAACAGTGGGGTTGGGGGAATTATGGATATTGAGTAGGCAACTGGTTGTATCTGCTGTAACATATACTAACTTAATTCTCACAATTCCATGATGCAGTTTTTGTAATTTTATTGTTTTTGACTATGAATTCTATTAGTTTTGAAATTTTATGGATGAATAAATTGAGGGACTGGGAAGTTGGGTGAATTTTTTAAAAGATTACATAGTTAGGAGGAGGAAGAGCTGGAAATGACATGCTTAACTATCTGTAATCTCCTTTGAGGGGGTTTCACAGGTGGCTCGGTGGTAAAGAATGCACCTGCAAATGCGAGGATACGCAGGAGACTTGGGCTTGGTCCCCAGATTTGGAAGATCCCTTGAAGAAGGAAATGGCAGTATTCTTGGCTGGAGGAATGCTATGGACAGAACAGCCTGGCGGTCTACAGTCCATGGGGTCTCAAACCTGTGTGAGACCATAAGTAACCTGGGGATGTGGCCATGTATTTATTCTTTTACTTGCATTGCTGTATCTTCATCACTTGGCAGAGCATTAATTGGCTTGATGACTGACTGGATGCTTTACTGACAACATAATAGAAGTCTCTGCTCATTTCTTAGCTGGCTTCCCTGTTTTCTGTTTCATGACAACAGAAAGAGACATCAGAAGGAAACCCTAACCTGGTCTGCCTTCCTCCAGGCCAAGGTCATCTTGGATTTGATTGTGAAGAGTAAGGCATGCCGACTGCCAGCCCATGCTTAGCTGAGCACACCAGGACTTAACAAGATCTGAATTGTTTCAAGGAGTGTTTTTAACAAGTTGTAAATGTATTTCACCAAGTCCCATTGCTGTATATAATTGATGCAGCTGATAGAAAGCAGTCATGATCCTGTGAATCATTTCTGTCTGCTTACAAGTACATCTCTCTCCCCATCTTCCAGAAAGATGTGCAAAACAAACTAAAGGAAAATGTATATTGACATATGGTAAGACTGGCTCATGTGATATGTGAAAAAAAAAGGCAAATTCATAATTACTATAGATTTTACTTTTTAAAATACCCACAGATAATTGCTTTTAAGTATAAACAAGGGCATTTGCAAGAATGATTATTTTATCTCCACTTGGTTTGCTTGAAGAAATATGGCTAACACCTTGGGAGGTAATTATTTGCTTTCACGTCTCTCTGTCTCATTTCAAGAAGTATTAATAGAAAGCACCTCATTCCAATTTATAGCCACCTTTCCTTGCCCCCCATTGCCCTTGCTAAGGCTTAGCACAAGCCTTCATTTATTGAATGAATGAACAAAATGCATAAAGGAATAAACCTTCTGGAAGAAAACCTAAAAGCTTTAATAGGGAAGCGTTTCTTGCTTGTAGTGATTGAAGTGGTCTAACAGCTTGTATGGCAGTTGGACTTAGGAAATGATGATAGAGGACTTGAACTAGCAAGGCTGTATCAGTCAGTTATTGCTAGACTCATTCTGCATAACAAACCACCCCCTCAAACTCACTGGCTTAAAATGTCAAGTGATTGTTTTCACAGTCTTGAATCTGCAAGTTGATTATAGTATGGTTTAATCAGGGTGGGCTCAGCTCCAACCTACAGGATAGACTCAGGTCTTTTTCACTTGTGTTTTTTTCTGGGGCCCAATCATAAGTGGCAGCATCTGCCTGGTACATAATCTTCTCAGCTGGATCACTGGAGTATAAAAGAACCAAACTCATTGCACAAGAGAACTTCAAGCCTCTGATTGCTTCACAAATACTAACATCTCATTGACAAGTCATATGGTCCACCCAAAAGTCGAGGAGTGAGAAATAACAGGAGGCCATAGAAAGGGTGGGCCACTAAAATTTATTAGGAAGCAGTGGAGCTTTAAAACCAAAAATGCAGACTACCATGAAGGAAGTCACAGGAGTACAGAGGAGAACAGATAAATGAGATGATAGACAGAAAGAATAAATAGAAGGTGGGGCAGATGGAATGGAAGCGGGAAGAGGCAGGGGAAATCTAAGATACATCTAGGCTACCAAGCCAAGACTTCAGTCCCCTGAAAAGATAAGAACCCCTACTGTAAGCTGGGCATTCCTGCACTCAGGACACTTCCTAAGGTATCTCAAAGACCTTCCAATATAATGATGTTATCATGGCATAAAACTTATCCTGTAATATTGTAATTTCCTAAGAGGTCTTAAGTCTATTGACGAGACTAGAGAAGAAAAAGCAAAGCTGGAGGTAAGATGGTGGGCGTGTAGCTAACCCATCCAGTATCAACTGTGGGACTCCTTCCCCAGCGGATCAACTCCCCTCTCACCTACCTGCCCCCTGGCCTCTGCTCCCCTCTGGGCCCCACTCTTCTGACATGACTCTCACCAGCTCATCAGCCATTTTCTCCAGGCTAAATCCAATGGACACCTGCCACCTCTCCTTTTAATTCTCTCTACCATGGGACACTGTCAACCACTCCCATCTTAAAATTCCCATTCCCTGGGATTCTTCCTTGTGATTTCCATTTGCATCACCCTCCTATCTCCCTGAACAATTTTTTCTCACTGTCTTTTTTTCCCCTGGCTCTTTTGAATTTCCAAGAAGGGAAATGTTGGCGATGGAGATAGAGAAGAGAAGTAGTTGGCAGTAAATGGTCCAAAAATCTTTTGCCTTGGAAACAGCTAGAGCCTGATGCTAACAATGCCTGCTGTGATGTGGGATTGGATGGATGGTGAGCTCATCTGGGAGTTATACTGCCTGTTTGAACAGTGACCCCACCCCCCCACCTCCTACTACTTTCAGTAATAAATACAGCCAGTATTAGCCACATCAACATTTATAACCCCTTTCTGAGTTTCTGGAGGGAGATTTTGAAGCTGAATCATCTGGGTCTCCCACACAGCCCTAGGATGGGGCCTGGCACACAGTAGGCGTGCTCTATTGATGGTGTCAAGTTAGCATGTATCATGCGTGCAGAGCAGAAGGGGCACAGCCTTGAGTTAAAACGCTAGAAATCTGCTTCTCCCGCTTCATGACCACTTTTTACCCATCTTTCCATTCCATCTCTCCACCCGTCACCCATCTGTGCTCCACTATGTTTCCTGGTGGCTCAGACGGTAAAGAATCTGCCTGCAATGCAGGGGACCCAGGTTCGACCCCACTGTTTCTTCATTCACAGTTCAGTTCAAATGCCACTTCTTCCACAAAGCCTTCACTGGTTTTCCCTCAGGAAACGCCTGCTTTGCCTCTGAACTCCCATAGCCCTCTCTCTGCATCTCTTCTGGAGCATCCTTTTATTTATTTATTTTTTTAACTTTGCACCTTGTGTCACTGTTTCTCTTGTCTGCTGCTTACATATTTCCTTGCCTGATGGCCAGTTCCTTGTCATGGGAAATTTGTTTCAAGTTGTGCTTTTCCCTAGTATTTAGCTAATGATGTGAATAGAGAAGGTCCTCAATAAATTGGTCAGTAATAAACAAATGAGGGTGGGAGTGGCCATCTGGGGAGAAATCTGATATGCTGTTAAAAACTCCCTTCTCAAGCCTGTAGGTTCGGCAGAGAGAAGAGTAAAATCAGTTTTTATTGAATCTGTCTCCTGTTTGCAGAATTATTTTGTGGTCTCATTCATTGGGCCAATTACGTTTATGAAGATGAATTACGACAGGCGAGAACCCACTTGCCTGCATTACTGTGTGTTAACTGTGTAATTAGTGGCCAGCGTCTAAGGAGGGGAGTTTGGTGGATATTTCCATCAGAAAAAAAAAGCCACATTATGATCCATAAAAAACAATGAGCAATGATCATTTCCTTTTTATTGGTCATTTAAAAACATTCACTGATAATTCTCCCCCTGCTTAATAGGCATATGTTTGCTTCCTTCAAAATATCTCCGTAAAACTGTTACCAAAAAAAAACCTCTTACATAATCGTTCAGCCTCCTTCCATCACGAAATGTTAATGAAAGATTTTCAGATGCAAAGTGTGGAGTTCAGAGAGGGGATTAAACAATGGTGGTACAAGTTATCCTGATTCAGCAGGTCTTTCCCCAGAATGTGGCCTAGGCCAGGCCCCAGACAAACCGATGCCTTGTCCTCAAGCCAAGAGACTTTTCACACCTGACAGGGTTTATCCTCTGTTTTGCATTTGAATTAGAACTGGATGAGTCCTTTTGACTAGCACTCCTGCCTTTCCATAGATAATCAAGAGGGGGCCCCGGTCCATTCAGGGTACTCCAGCCAGGCCAAAGGTAAACCCAAGGCTTGCTTTTGTTGTTTAGTTCCTGAATCATGTTCAACTCTTTTGGACCCCATGGACTGTACCCGCCAGGCTCCTCTGTCTGTGGGATTCCCCAGGCAAGTGTAATGGAGTGGGTTGCCATTTCCTTCTCCAGGGAAGCTTTCTGACCCAGGGATCAAACCCACGTCTCCTGCACTGGACCTGAGACAGGTGATAATAAATGTTAACTGTATGAGTGAATGACCCTCGGCTGGCTGGCTGGATGAATGAATGTTAGTTGGATGGGTAGATGGAGGGCTGGCTGGCTGGCTGGATAGATGGATAGATAGAAGGGTGCAGGGACGGATGGATGGATTCTGTTGAATTGGATGGGACTTCCCATATCCTATTTCTTGTGGTTCTGGCAGAGACTGTTTATCTCGCTGCCATTGGTTCCTAGCTCTTATGGAAGGACAAGCAGATTCTTGAGCTCCCAGGGAGCTAGTTACAATCTCTGGATCTGTCTCTCAAGTTCAGAAAGGAAAACACTTTCATGTGTTTCCAAAAACACCTTAGGAAATTATTTCAATCTTCCTAAGTAGAAATTCAATCTTCCCTATGAATTGTGTTTTCTTTTCCTTCTTCTGTTCGGCCGTGCAACTTTGTTTTGTGGCCCCCTTGGCATCTAGGTTCACTTTCCTACCATGTGCAAGGCCAGAAAAGTGCCAAGGCTGACAATGGAGATTGAAGAGTCAATTGGCAGCCTCTTAGAGGCTGGAACCCAGCTCAGCAGCCTTCAGGACATGTTGGTTTCTCTCCAGAAACAAGATCCACCAATTGACTCGTGCTTTGAAATGCTGGAAGCCTGACCAAATTTCTCAGCACATGTGTGTGTGTGCATGTGCGAGTGAAAGTCTATATGAGCCCATGTTTCTAGAATTCTCCCTGTGAGGGGGAAGGCGGGAGAAGGAAGGATGGAGAACACTCTAGGACTTGCTTTCCTCCTTCTGAGCACCAGGCAGGACTGGGTGGCTGCCAGTAGGCCAGTGGACCAGGCCGCAGTCTGTGTGTTTGCTCCCGGCTGAACTGCAGGTAAATATGGCCCCTCCCTGAGCTAAGCTTGTCTGGCAAGTGCTTATTCAGCACGCTAGGTGTCTCTGGGACTGAGACACCAGTTACTCTTCCCACATTCCTGCACCAGTGACCTCCATTTTGTCAGTACCTGTGGTTCCCCACAAGCAAAGCCCAGCTGCAGCCTGGCACCCGTTCTGCCATGGCGGCTCTCCATCTGCCCTTCTCTTCACTTCCTGCATTCCATTTGGCTTCCTTGGGCTCTCCAGACATCTCCTGCCTGCACTGCTCTGTGACACTGTGTAGCAGCTTTCAAATCAGTATTTGTCCCTGGAGGATCATGGAAGGGGCTGAGAAAATGAGCCAGAAACACCCATCGCTCCTAGCCTGGCTACAGCACAAAGTTCCTGTCTTCCTGAGGGTCGTCAGAGGATTGTCCTGGACCTAAAAGGATGAGACATGCTTCTCTGTATCCCTTAGGAACATATCTGGAATGACACCCACTGGTGTGGCTTCTGTAATAAGTATGTCCATGGAATCTTCCTGAATTGTGAGGGGTCCACTATTGGATGATGGAGGAAAATGTTTATGATCATTACTTAGATTCTAGGAAATGCCTTGCTTTAGTCAATGGAGTGGATAATTTTTCTGTATTTGTGTGATTTTCCCCCTCATTACTCATTTGCTCATTGATGTGTTTGATTATTCACTCAACAAATATTTCACAAGCACTGAATGGAACCACTGGGTAAGAGCAGTCAGCTGGCAACTGGGCACCCTAGGTTCAATTCTCAGCTCCCTCATTTCCACACAGTTTTTTCAAGCCCCCAGTTCCTTATCTGTGAAATACAATTAGATATAGTATCTCCTTCATTTTACTGTTCTGAGGGATTCAGTAAAATCACCTTTTAAATCCTCCATAAAAGTCCACTACTATTACTGTTGCTGAAGCTGTCATTGTTCAGTTTAGTTGAGTTCAGCTGCTCAGTTGTGTCCAACTCTTTGTGATCCCATGGACTACAGCACGCCAGGCCTCCCTGCCCATCACCAACTCCCAGAGTTTACTCAAACTCATGTCCATTGAGTTGGTGATGCCATCCAACCATCTCATCCTCTGTCATCCCCTTCTCCTCCTGCCTTCAATCTTTCCCAGCATCAGGGTCTTTTCCAATGAGTCAGTTCTTCACATCAGGTGGCCAAAATATTGGAGTTTCAGCTTCAACATCAGACCTTGTAATGAGTATTCAGGACTGATTTCCTGTAGGATGGACCAGTTGGATCTCCTTGCAGTCCAAGGGACTCTCAAGAATCTTATCCAACACTATAGTTCAAAACCATTAATTCTTCGGCACTCAGCTTTCTTTATAGTCCAACTCTCACATCCATACGTGACCACTGGAAAAACCATAGCTTTGACTAGATGCACATTTTTTGGCAAAGTAATGTCTCTGCTTTTTAATATGCTGTCTAGGGTTGGTCATAACTTTTCTTCCAAGGAGCGAGCGTCTTTTAATTTCATGGCTGCAGTCACCAGCTGCAGTGATTTTGGAGCCCAAAAAATTAAAGTCTCACTGTTTCCATTGCTTCCCCATCTATTTGCCATGACGTGATGGGGCCAGATGCCATGATCTCAGTTTTCTGAATGTTGAGTTTTAAGCCAACTTTTTCCACTCTCCTCTTTCACTTTCATCAAGAGGCTCTTTAGTTCTTCTTTGCTTTCTACCATAAGGGTGGTGTCATCTGCCTATCTGAGGTTGTTACTATTACTTTTAGCCAATTGTCTGGGGGGATGCTGGGGAAGCAGAGAAAAATAGCATGGTCCCTGCCCTAAGAAAGCTCACAGTCCAACTGCAAAGGCAGATACCGATAAGACGGGGTCATTGAGGGTTAGCGGCAGAACCATGGAATTGGACTGTGGGGATTACAGAGGAGAGACCTGTGAACCCCACCTGGGGGAACAGAGAAGGCTCCTCAGAGGAGCAGGTCCATTCAAGTGGGTCTTGAATGGTATTTAAGATGCTAATAGTCAGAGATGGGAAAGAATGACATTCCAGGGAAGTAGAAGACCATGAACTTGGGCAAAGGACAGCTAACCATCTATAGTAGCTGAGCATCACATGAAGATGACAACAAGGAAGAGGATGGTTGTGTGGCCAGATTACAGAGGGCTTTGAATACCAAGCCAAGGCAGGGGCAGGAGGGGGCGTTTGGGTTTTATTCTATTGGCCTTGAGCAGTGCTTCCAGCACCTTAAGCAAGGGAACAATAGGCTCTAACTGTTGCCAAGGGTACAACCTGCCATTATAAAAATAAATACATTCACCCGAGACTCTGAGGAAATTGGCAGGAATAAGCAGCCAGATTTTCCGTGCTTTGCCTATGTGAGTTAGCTTCCTGCCACAGGCAAAGGGGCCAAGAAGAATGATGTCACAGGGGCCATGGGATGCCTCGTGTGCAGAGCAGGTGGCCAAATTGCACCTAGCAGGCACTGTAAGGCTGAGGAGGTAAACAGGAAGGCATTTAGCACAACGGCTCACTTCCTCCAATCCCTGCAGCTCCAGCCGACTCCTGGCAATCTGGGGAAATTATAGATGGGATGCTGAGGTCTGGAGGGACCAGTAACAAAGCACATTAGAGCCAGATGCATCTGAGTCTGAATCCTCATCCTGCCACTTAATTAGCTGGGCGACCATGAAGACCAATTGTTCAACCTTTCTGAGGCTCAGTTTCCTCATCTGTAAAATGGAAATCATAGTGACTGTTTCTTCCTGTACCTTCTCAGTGGGAGAAGGTAGAGGAAGTTTTAAAACTCTAGATATGCAGCAAGTGCTAATGTTAGAGCAGGTGATATGGATGACTTTTTTTAAAGTCACTCAGTCGTGTCTGACTCTTTGCAACTCCATGGACTATACAGTCCCTGGAATTCTCCAGGCCAGAATACTGGAGTAGGTAGCCTTTCCCTTCTCCAGGGGATCTTCCCAACCCAGGGATCGAACCCATGTCTCCCGCATTGCAGGTGGATTCTTCACCAACTGAGCCACAAGGGAAGTTAAAAGGGACTTTGGGACTCCCCTCGTGTCCCAGTGGTTAAGAATCTGCCTGCTAATGCAGAGGACGTGGGTTCGACCCCTGGTCTGGGAACTAAGATCCCACATGCCACTGGGCAGCTAAGCCCGTGTACCACAACTGGACCCTGTGTTCCAAAGCAAGAGAAGCTGCTGCAGTGAGAAGCCTGGGCGCTGCAATTCGAGTAGCCCTTGCTCGCTGCAACTAGAGAAAACCCAGATGCAGCAGCAAAGTCCCAGCACAGGCAAAGATTAATCAATTAATTAAAAGAATAAAATAAAAGGGGCTCTGGGGACTTTAAAAGGCTCTGCACACAGGCCTTCCTCGCCTCCCACACCTTCCTCTGTCAGATCTTCTTGCAGTTCCACTCTGCCCACACTGCCAGCAGCCCCGCAACTGGCTGGAGAAGAGCAGGAGTACAAAGATAGCTCCCCGCCTCAGAGGGTTTATTGTCAGAAAAAACAAAAGCGTATCACACATTTTTCACCACTTTTCTCCTAAGAGGGTAAAATATGCATCATACATCTTTTTTTTCCCCCAGAACCTTACAATTTTAGCTGTAAATGGTAAAACACATCAGTGAATTTCCCCATGAATATTTATTGAAATTGCACTTTTAATACAAAGGCATTTGAAAAGTGAAACTCCAAGGAAAATGCATTTTGTGCAGCCATTGATCTTAAAATATTTACTATGAATATGCTCATCCTAGAAATATTGCACACTGCTTTTTATTATTTGTTCTGGATGAAATCGCAGGGGTTTGGCCAAGATGGTTTTTACAAGCTGAGGAGTGCTGGCAAGATGATCTTCTGGATGGCATTCAGCTCGCTTTCTTTCCAGTCCTTGGTTTGTTGGTTTCTGGCAACTGTTCCATAGACATCTCTGGGATTCAGACATGACTCGTGAATGGAGACTAGAGGCACACCTAGAGCAGGTGAGCTCTGAAAACAGCTAACTAGAAAAGCATGGGCCTGAAGTGGAAGGATCTTTGAGGTCATCTTGTCCAATGTCCTCACCTGTACATGACATGAAAGAAAAGTGAAGTCACTCAGTCATGTCCAACTCTTTGCAACCCAAAAGACTACAGCCTACCAGGCTTCTCCATCCATGGGATTTTCCAGGCAAGAATACGAGTGGGTTGCCATTTCTTTCTCCAGGAGATCTTCCCATCCCAGGGAACGCGGGTCTCCTGAATTGTAGGCAGACCCTTTACCATCTGAGCCATCAGGGAAGTCCATGACATGACGGTGCCCTTAAAGACTGGATGCCGTTTCTCAACTCATCCGCTGGATTGGTAAACCTGGAAAAGAGTGATAATTCCTAAAGCCTGTAAAGATGCAGGGAGATAAACATTGTATACATTGATAATGAGAATATGAATCATTACTAACTTTTTTAAGAGCAGGCCATCAGTATTGATTAAAATTGTAAGTACAGGACTTCACTGGTGGTCTGGTGGTTAAGAATCCACCAGACAGTGCAGGGGACATGGGTTCCATCTCTGGTCTGGGAAGACTCCACAGGCCTCGAGGCAGCGAAGCCCCTGTGCCCCAACTACTAAAGCCCCTGTGCCCTAGAGCCTGTGCTCCAGAACAAGAGAAGCCACTGCAATGAGAATCCAACATACCACAGCTGGAGGGTAGACCCTGTTCACTACAACTAGAGAAAGCCCACGCACGACAACGAAGACCCAACACAGCCAAAAAGAAAGAAAGACAATTTTTAAAAATTGTAAGTACACATACCCTTTGAATCAGCAATTTCACTTTTGGGAATCTGTTCTATAGATCTAAAAGCACTCGTGCAGAAATGCCTATGTGGAGTGATGCTTTTTACAGCTTAGTTTGTAGCCCTAGCTAGAAACTGCCTAGATAGTCATCAAAAGGGAACGGTGTGAATAAAGCAGTCCCTGAATCTGTAGACTGGTGGCCTCTAAGTATTACTCATTGCTCATTTAATGATAGCATGTACTTCCAGGACATGGATATTTATTTGCACGTGTGAGTATCTTAAGTGTAGGGTAAACAAATACAAAATAGAAAGTTTAAAGAGATGAGATTAAAAATAAAGAGATAGAACTTTGAATATTTTTTCTTTGTGCCAGTGGGGTACAGGCTCCCTGTTTTGGAGGTTACTAGAGAATATCATGCTACCTTCCTAAAAGAGGGAAATCAAATATTGGGGACCATCATCTGATTTTGCAAAAGTGTGATTGTACAACGCAGATTGTTATGCCTTTTTATCTTCCACTAACTGATGCACTATCATTCATGGATATGGATATAGTCACACTCACACACACATGGTTTTACATATTCATAAGATTATAGAAAGCAGTATGAATGGATTATACCAGGCTGTCACTATTGGGACTCTATTGAGGGCAGGACAGGAAAGTTAGAAAAGAAAGGAAATCAGGGAGAGGGGGAAGATCTTCAAAAAGACTATAGCAAAATGGGAAAATATCCCTAACATGAAATTGAAAGTTGCTCAGTCGGACTCTTTACAACCCCATGGACTGTAGCCCACCAGGCTCCTCTGTCCATGGAATTTTCCAGGCAAGAATACTGGAGTGGGTTGCCATTTCCTCCTCTAGGGGAGCTTCCCAACCCAAGGATAGAAACTGGGTCTCCCGCATTGCATTTTCCATCTGCCATGGAGCAACTAAGCCCGTGCGCCACAACTGCTGAGCCCGAGGGCTGCAACTACTGAAGCCTGTGGGGCCTCAACAAGAGAGGCCCCAGCAATGAGAAGCCCATGCACTGCAACTAGAGAGTAAGCCCTGTTCACTGACACTGGAGAGAGCCCTCGAGAAGCAACGAAGACCCAGTGCAGCCAAATATAAAATAAGTAATAAGTAAAAATTTAAAAAACAATTCACTTATGGGCTCCACTGTCCAGCGCAGCTGTCAGATCTGGGCTGACATCCTTCGCATCTTATGTCCTCTTCCCGGTCCCATGACTTGGCCTTACCCTGAGCAGCAAAACAAAGCTCAGCCCAGTGATGAGAAAGAGAGAGAGAGAGAAGATTTGGGCACAGGGTCCCCAGCCGGGGCAGCTATGATTGGGATAAGCCCTGCTTGCTGCTCCAAGGGGCTGGAGACCAAGTCAGGCCCAGGATGCTTCCTCAGTCAGAACTCACTGATGTCAGAGATGGTCCCACTGTCCTTGGCTACTGGGCCGTTTGAAGGGAAAATTGAATTATAATCCTAACATCTTTTGTACATCTGAAAATTTGTCATAGTAATTAAATGCTAATAAGGCAAAGGAGATTAAATGGATAGTTTCCTTAAAGATTACACTCCACCATCCAAGGTCAGGTGGAAATTATAAGTAATGTAGTGGTGTAGTCAGATCACTCCGGCTGAATAAATGTCACGACCAAAGCAAGGAGTCACTCAGTTTTCTATATTTGAACATCTCATTAGAGCCTGTGTCATTCAAAGACGTATCGGGTGGCAGAGAGGTGACATTTAAGGTCTCTCATGGAAAGCCAAACCCTTAATTATCTGATGGAGGTTAATATGGCTATGGAACAGGGGAAGCCTGAGTATAACAGGAAATAATGGATTATGCTAAGAGCTGGTTTCAGTGGTAACCCTGGGGAGTAGACCATCCTGTTAGGATGTCAGGCCAGGGACAGAGTTTTCCTGCCTTGCTGGTTCCCTGCCAGGCTGAATGGGGGGAACCAGGACAGTCCTCCTGGGTATCAAGAAGCGATGCCTGATGGAACTTCCCTGGTGGTCCAGTGTCTAAGACTCGGTGTTCCCAGTTCAGGAGCCTGGGTTCGATCTCTGGTCAGAGAACCAGATCCAGCATGCCACAGCTAAGAGTTCGAAAGCTGAAACTAAAGACCCTGCCTGCCGCAAGGAAGATCAAATATCCCATGTGCCGCCACTAAGACCCAGCGCAGCCAAATAAATAAGTTAAAAATATATATAAAAAAAAATACTCCACTGTTCCTGTCTTCACTGGTTTCAAAGCCAGTGAAACAAATAAGTAAATATAGCTTTTCAAGTGAATGGAAAGTGTTGTTGAATTGATTGTTGCTGTGTTAGTCGCTCAGTCATGCCCAACTCTTTGAAACCCCATGGACTGTAGCCCACCAGACTCCTCTGTCTGTGGGATTCTCCAGGCAAGTACACTGGAGTGGGCAGTCATTTCCTTCTCCAGGGGATCTTCCCCATCCAGGGATCAAACCTGGGTGTCCTGCATTGCAGGCAGATTCTTTACAGTCTGAGCCACCAGGGAAGCCCATTGAATTGATTTTCGAATTAAAAAAATGAAGAGGAAGAAGAGAAGAAATAAACAAAAATCATTTTTATGTTAAGAGGATTTTACTTCTCCTAGGGCACTATCCATTCTGAAGGAGACCTGACAAAGACTGGCTTCTTCAATATCCAGACTCTTGTCACTTGTAGTGGTCAGGATGGCTGGCGTGTGATTTAAAGGGATAGCTGTCTTCAGCAGCCGGAGCCCACACCTGCATGTACATACATAAACACATACAGACTGCTGGGCTCAGATCCACCAAAGATGCTTATCTAATAATACTTTGGAGGAGCAGGGCCTTTCTGTTGCCTGGAATGCTTATGACTAAGGAATGAGAACTCTGAGCTCCTGATTTAATTGACTGTTCAGTCACTAACTCATATCCAACTCTGCAACCCCATGGACGGCAACACGCCAGGCTTCCCTGTCCCTCACTATTTCCTGTAGTTTGCTTAAATTCACGTCCACTGAGTCAGTGATGCTATCTAACCACTTCATCCTCTGCCACCCCCTTCTCCTCCTGCCTTCAATCTTTCCCAGCATCAGGGTCTAACCCAATGAGTTTGCTCTTCCCATCAGGGGTCCAAAATACTGGAGCTTCAGCTTCAGCATCGCCACTTCCAATGAATATTCAGGGTTGATTTCCTTTAGGATTAACTGGTTTGGTCTCCTTGCAGTCCAAGGGACTCTTAAGAGTCTTCTCCAGCATCACAGTTCAAAAGCATTAATTCCTTGACACTCAGCCTTCTTTATGGTCCAACTCTCACTCTGTACGTGACTACTGGAAAAACCATGAAGTGAAATGAAGTGAAAGTTGCTCAGTCGTGTCCAACTCTTTGAGACCCCATGGGCTATACAGTCCATGGGATTCTCCAGGCCAGAATACTGAAGTGGATAGCCTTTCCTTTCTCCAGGGGATCTTCCCAACCCAGGGATTGAAGCCAGGTCTTCTGCACTGCAGGCAGATTTTTTACCAGCTGAGCCACCAGGGAAGCCTCATAGCTTTGACTATACGGACCTTTGTCAGCAAAGTAATGACTCTGCTCTTTAATATGCTGTCTAGGTTTGTCATAGCTCTCCTTCCAAGGGGCAATTATGGTCCCTGTCTCTAACCTCAGTCATTTGAAAAGCCCTCCTCCCTCTGAGGAAGTTTTCATGTCCTGGGGATGCTTGATAAATGGCCCTTAACATTGAACTCAGGTGCCCACCAAAAATATCTTGGCAAAGAATTAGCAGTGAAATGAGTGGGGTCACTTCCAATTCTAGAAACTTCTGGAAGAGATATAGGCATGCAATACAGGGGCAATCAGGTGGTTTCAGGGAAGGAGCCCATATTCTGGCCCTAGCCACCCCCACAACTCATTCTCAAATCTTCATAGGAAACCTACCTCCATTCCCAATCTCATTTTTCTTATCTGTAAAATGAAGGATTTGAACTTTGGGCAACTCAGTCTCAGAAACTAAATTTGGTAAGGATTGAATGAGACAATTTATGGTTTGCGTTGGTCAATCAAGAGGATCGATTTTTCTAAGGAAACCCAGGTGACCTCATTATGTACCAACTTAAAAATGCTACTTGTCCTGGCTAACAGAGCACAACTTCCTACTGAGCATCTCGCATCCACCCCCATTCCTGTGAAAAGCAACTTCTTAATCCGACAGCTCACTGTTGTTCGTGTCTCTGTCTTCATCTAGTTCTGCCACAGAGATGGAGAATATCAGAATCCCAGGGTCTCTCAATCCAAGCCCTTTGTAAAAACCCTCTGGGCTGTAAGTAACAGAAACCAAACTCAACTCAACATAAACAATAAAGGGAATTTATTGGCTCATGTAACAAAACCATCCATAGGCGGGGCCAGTCACAGGCAAAGATAGATCCTATACTTAACAGCATCACCAAGGATCTGGTTTCCTTCTGCCTCCTGACTCTCCCTTCAGTTGTCAGCTTCATGCTGGGAGGGATTCCCAAGACAGCCACTGTCAAGATCCAAGATTACCTACTTCTTCGTTGACATCTAGCAAGGTGAATAAAAAGAGCCTTTACTCAACATTTCCAGAGAAAGTCTTGAAATTCCCTCTGGCTCCGTTGCCTTAGGAAACATGACCATCACTGTAGCCAGAGAGATGGGATGAGGTGTGGGCTTGGTCCAGATCATGCATCCCACCCCAGAAACGATGACAGAGACAGCCCCAGCAGAGCATAACCCACCCCTGTCAAGAGACATCAGGGGCTGCTGGGAAAGGAAATGGGGAAATGAGCATCAGGGATGAAACCAACAGCCTCCAACTCATCTCTCCTTTTACAGATGGGGAACTGAGACCAGAGAGAGAACAGGCTTGTTCTAAGATCACAGCAGAGAAGAGCCAGGACCATGACCCACCCCTTTAATCTGCAGACTCGATCCTATTTCCACTCTATTCTAATTCGACCTTGTTCAGGCCAACTCAGGAAATATTGAGTGGTCATCAATGTGGGTTCAGACCAATCAATTTCTCCCAAAACCTTAATGAACTACTTTGGAAGCATCACATTTTAAACACCTCCAACAAATTTCCAGCCAAAAGAAAACAAACCTCAGTCCCAGAAATTCTTGCAGCCACAAAGATCAACCCCAGCACTTCCATTTCCCCTCTCAGGGCCCCCTAAGAACCAAGTGGCTCCTGTTACTTTTAAGGGGAAAAATGCATTCTGGTGTGCAAATATTCTCGCATATTCATGCACTCCAAATCTAATTTTAGCTGCTCGAGACTTCATTATAAGACGCTCACATAATTAAGCAGTTTTCTTCCCAGGGTTTGGAAGCCTGTCTATTCTTCTCTCTCATTAACACATCACTGGGATTATCAAGAATGAGTTTCAGTTTTTTCAAATTATATATTTTGGTTTTTCCAAATTGATCCACAACGGGAGATGAAATCCGTGAAAATTACATGTTTTAACACAGGTTTGTGCAACTCCACAGCCTTGCTATTAAAATTGGAATCTGTAAACAGGAGTACTCTGTTCTGGTCTGATTAGCTACATCTGCCATGCTTCTCTCCTAAATCCAAGCCTGTTTTACTCCTTGGCTGGCTGGGACAGCATCCTCTTTATGGAGAAGCTGAGAGCTAGAGATGAGGCTTAACTTGAAGAAGGACAAACAGACTTTCCCAAAAGAACAGACACATCCCCTTCCTGTGCTTCTCAGGAGGTGGGGGGGTGACTGCTGAGAACCATTAGCACATGGGGCCTTAACATCTTACTCACCCAACGTCCAGGATCAGGTGCCGAGGTTCAGGTGTCTTGCCAGGTGGACTGACTCAATGCACCCCGATCCCAACATTCCACTTATCTGCATCCCTGGCTAAGGTGCACAGTAAATTCCAAGCCATCTGAGCAAGTGGCCCTCCACCTGAAGGAGCGAGGGTCTCTGGGTACAGCAGGGAACAGTCTCATCATCTATCAGGAAGAACAGGCTGGGACCACTGTTCTCCTGAGCCCTGGGGTGGTGGGGGAAGCCCAGGGGGCCATGCCCTGGCTGTGGTCCTAGTTGGTTCTCCAGCCCCTCCACTGCCCTTTTCAGACTCCTTAACATTTGAGTCTTCTCCCCAAAGATTGTCTGCGTAGGCAGGAGAGTAAGGGTCACTGCCAGGGAGCCAGTCTCTGGACTGGCTTCCCTCTCCTCCATCACTCAGGGCTGCAAACTCCTTTGAGATTCTAGGTTCACTCTGGGATGCAGGTATTCCCTGGGCCCCCTTCCAAGGCAGGGTGAAAACTCCTGGTGGATTTCAACTGCTCCTACTACTCAGGAGAATCAGCCTCATCAGGGCTCATTGCATACTTGATCCTTGAACCATGCTGTATCAATAATTACTTATCAAGACCCTGGAGTTTCCAGCCTTGAGCTGAGCCCCAGCAATGCTTTAGGAGGATCTAAAATGGCCTCAGTATCCGTGTGGGTTTGGGGAAGACTCAAAAAGAACTTGGAGGCCACCAGGAATGGATGCTCAAGGCCATTCATTAAAAATTGAAGGCTAGGGAGGCTTCCCTCTGAGGAAGGGCCTCTCCTCCAGGGCCCTCAGCTCTGCCTGTCCCCACTGGGGTGCTGTCAGTTCCAGATCTCCAGCCGGGGAGCGGATGGTCCCACATTCCCATGCCCGGCTTTCCCAAACCCCTCACGCTGCTTTCTCCTGCTAATGCAGAGGTCAGACCAGCAGGCCCAGCCCAGTCCTGGAGAAGCTGCAAAGGGACTCAGGGGCTGCCCAAGTTCAAGCCCATCCACCTTTCTCCCTCACAGGGGTCAGTGTGTGGCCAAGCTCTCAACAGCCCTCCCTGGGTCCCACTTGTCCTGGGCTGTGCTCCCAGCTTCACCTCACCCTCTAGACTTCAGCCCCCTGGTCTCTGCAGCCCCATTTCTGAGCCCAAGATGTGTAGTGAAGGGTGACCCAAGAAGGTAATTAGCATCAGCACCCCTCCCCCTCCCAGGCTGAGCACTAGCTGGCAGTGAGGAGAGTCCTTTTCTCTGTCCCCTCCTCTGTCCTCACCCACCCACTCCCACCTTCTTCCTGCACAGACTCCGAGGCACGCACCCACACCCACTCACCTGTTCTCAAAACACACAAGGGTTTTTCCAAGCCTCTGAGCCTTCGAACGTGCTGTTCCCGCTGCTTCAATTCCCCTTCCCCTTCGCTCCACTGGAATAATTTCTACAGATTCCTCAGGACCAGTTCAAAGCCGTTGCAATGCATTCTCTGACCCCCACACCCAGCACACACACTCCTCTCTTGCTGGGTTTCTCACTCCCCTCCCCCAGCGCCTCTAGGCCCTGAGCTGTGAAGAGGAGGCCATCTCCTCAGGGGGCCTGTAAGCTCATACACAGCAGTGCCGGTAGCACCAGCTTCCCATATCCCCGAGTGGGAAAGATGTCAGTGTCACAAAAACAGAGACAGAGGGTGTGACAAAAAGACCCAGTGACAGGAAGTGGAGGGTGAATAACAGAGAACCGAGAGGGCTGGCGGGTAGGGGTCAGGCAGAAGCTGCAGCCGTGGCCTCTCCCCCCAGGGTCTTGATGGGCCATGCCGCCCCCCACTTCCTCATGACCAGGAGTGGGGGGATCCTGCGGAGAGCTGTCAAGATGGGTGGGGCAACCAGCCCAGTGGCCCCCAAGACTCATCTCTCCTGGGTCTGCCCAGTCCAAGCGCCCCCCTCCATTGGCACTGCTGGCATATAGCCCTCTCCTGGAAGCCCAGCCCCCTCCCACCCAACCCGCCACCCCCACCCCTGGTCTCCTCACCCCTACACCCTGCTTCTGGGATAAGGCGTGAGTCCCCAGCTTTATGGGGAGAGTCGGAGAAAGAAGCCAAACAAGGAGGCGCCAATTCAAGGAGTGCTGATATTGGATGGGGCAGGGGGGGGTGTACTCCTGAGGTGGGGGTGTCTGCGGGCAGCTCTGCTCTGCCCGTATCGCCAGCAGCCCATCCAAGGAGAGGGGAGAGGCTGGACCACAGAGCCGGTCACAACACCACACACGCTGGGGGATACAGACGTGCGCTCAGGGCTGCCTGGCCCAGCGGCCACAGACTGTGAGCCCGTCTCCAGGCCAGGGTCCTGGCTCCTCGGGGCACTAAGCCCACCCAGCCCAGCATCCCGCAGTCAAAGCCCCTGAGCAGCAAGCCTGCACTGGGCTGGCAACAGGAAACCCCGGGTCCCTGAGAACTCCGGGTGCATATGTGTGTCAGTGTGTCAGAGAGACAGACAGGCAGCCCCTGGGAACACATAACCTGGTGTCTGTGTGCCTGCACTGACGTTTGTGTTTGCAAGTCTGAGAATGTCAGGCACGCCCAGGGTGGTGGCTTAGGCGCATTAACGGGACACCGTGAGCAGAGCGTGGCAGGTCTAAGTGGGTCTGGCAAGGAGTGTGTGTCTCTTTGCATCTGTCCTGTGACATCGGGTCTGCTGACCGGGAGTCAGGCCCAGGTGTCCGGCCCAGGTGTCCCTGTGCGGCAGGGACGCAGCCCCAGGGCGGGCCTCCGTGCAGGTGGCACAGGCCCCTCCCCTGAGCATCCCAGGGAGGCAGCGGCAGGCGAGCGTCCCAGCAAGCACGTGCTCAGCCCCGTGGAGGCGGCCGGCTCCCGGTGGGGCGGGCAGAGCAGGCCTGGAGCCTATCATCTGGGCACGTACTCCTGGGGCAACCCGGCCCAGTTGTGGTCGCGCAGGGCCTGATCCACCGTCCGGATGTAGCCGTTAATCAAGTCCTTCATCTCGGGGGTGAAGGGCTCGGGGTCGTGCGGGCGCCGGCCGCGCCGCCGGAAGCTGCCCTCCTTGTTGTTCTCCACGCACAGCAGGCGCTCCTCACTCACGGACACGTTGAGGAAGGCCACCATCTCCCGCAGCGTGGGCACCAGGCTGCGCCTCAGCTCCTCGTAGTGAACCACCAGTAGTCGCTTGCCATATTTAAGCCAGTCTAGCACGTGTGAGGACCACCACGATGCGTAGCTGTTGACAAAGTCTGGCCACTCTGTAGAGAAAAGAAGGGGCACCATGTCAGAGCCGGGCCCGGTGGGCCTGGGGCCTCCCCTCCTGGGGGCCAGGATGCTCCATCCCCCTCTGCCTGAGACCAACCTGCCCGGATCCGCCCACCAAAGAAGGATCTCGTGAGGAGGACAGTTACTATGAGGCTGGGCTCTGAAGAGCCCCAAGCCTGCCTGGGAGATGTGACCTTGGGTCCGCCTTCCCCTAGCAGTTTCCTTGGAAACACACCAAGACTCATGGGGTCTGAGTGTTCCAAGAACTGGTTCTCCCTCTGATGGACCTTGACCTCTGTGACCATCCCTGGACAGGAAGAGCCCAGGGTCTCAGGCCTATGGGACACAGCGGAATTAGACAAGCAAGGCTGGGCATCTCTGTTGAGATGACCCTCAGTTCACCTTGATGTTGCCTTGGCAACTGTGCACATCATCCAGTCTGGGTGATGGGGGCTGAGCAGTGTGTGAGGGCAGATGCTGGGCAGGCTGGGTTTCCTGTCCCAGGTGCTCCTATGCAGCTACATGGGGTGCATAATTGATGCTTATTGATACATGGGTGTGATCGCCAGTTTAACCATTGATGTACAACAAGGCAAGGGTTGGAGCTGCAATCTTGGACAGATGATCTGGTCCATGAGATTTTTTTTTCCAGCAAATTTAGAAAGTTGGTGCCCCCACCACCCCCTGCCTCAGTAGAGAGAAGGGTGCCAGTATCAAGAATCACCCCCAACAAAATAAGCTTCCATAACTGGGTTGTTGCTCTGTGCTCAGTCACTCAGCCATATTTGACCCTTGTGACTCCATGGACTGTAGCCCACCAGGCTCCTCTGTCCATGGAATTTTCCAGGCAAGAATACTGGAGTGGGTTGCCATTTCCTCCTCCAGGGGATCTTCCCTACCCAGGGATTGAACCCTTGTCTCTTGCGTCTCCTGAATTGGCAGGTGGATTCTTTACCACTAGCGCCACTCTGCGATGCTGTGGGAAGCATTTGCTTTCTTTGATCTTCTTAATGACCCTAAGAGGTAGGGGCTATAGGGTTTTAAGGTGAGAAAAGCAAGGCTCAGAAGACAGGGTCTGCAGCTTGCCTGGGGTCACTGGACTAGTAAGAGGCCCAGGAGGGATCAGAGCTCAGCCTGCCTGCTGGCTCAAGGGGAATCAGAGGGAGGCAGAAATAGCTGGAGAGGGGAGTGGCCTAGAGGGAGGGTGTCAGGGAATGGGGAGAACACCCACCAGCCTCAGCTGATCACACAGGGACAGAAGCAGGAGCCTGCCCAGCCTCGTTTCTCACCACACCACCCACTCTGCTGGACACAGCTGTATTTCTGACAGCTTCGTTTTGTATCACTCACCACCCTGACTTGTGTCTCTCTAATCCATTACCCAAAGTTTAGACTGTGTGGCCACCTTGAGGGTGGCGATCGTGACCCCTTCAGCCAACCCCTGGCACCTCACTCAGTGCCTGGTACACAGTAGGACTTCAGTTACTATGTGTCAGCAGATGACTCCAGGAATAAAGAGGCAGCCCGTCCCCTGCCCTGCTGGCCCCTTCAGCTCACCTTTGCTCTTCCAGTTGCGGTCAGCTGCGTAGCCCAGGTGCCCGGCACATTTCCTGTTGAACTCAGCCACCAGGGACCTGTACGGGTTTCGGATGAGCAGGATAGCCGAGTCGAACATCTCAATCTCCCTCCTGCCGCTCTCGTGGGTCTTCACGCAGATGGTACGCCGGCTGCGCCAGTGGTCCTTCTCGCCCTTGAACCCTGCCCATTCAAGGGCGAGAAAGGCATCATGGAGACCCCACTGCCACAGTGGCAGACAGGTGTGAACACTAACCTGTGCCCCCAGGGAGAGCCGACACTGGTGGGCACTGAGGGGCCACTGGGGCGGCCTCTAACCACAGGGCCTGAGCCTGCCCAAGAGACAGTGAGCGAGGGAGGCATCTAAGTGGGAAAAGATGGCATCTGCAAGAGAAAGCAGATCGGGCACCTCCTGTGGGTGCCGGAAGTCAGGAGGCAGAGGCCTGATGATGCACCCATTTGGGCTCCTTCATGGCTATTTCACATGAGCGTTGCAGAGAGCCTGATGAATGAACCATGGCTGCAGGCTCAGAGTGGGTATGTGACTTGCTCAAGATCACACAGCACCACAGCATCAGAGCCAGGGCTCTCTCCATGTGGCTTTGTGTGTCCCTGGGAGGCCTTTGCCATCTACCCACCTTCCCACAGAGTAGGCGGGATCCCCATCAACAGGCTCAAGGGCAGTCAGCAACTGTAGCCCCACCCTCTGACCTTATGTTCTGTAACTGAACTCCAGTCTTGCATCCTCGGAGACTCTCCCCAGCCCTACATAGAGTCATGCATTTATCAACAAAGATCATCGTGTGCCCACGCCATGCTGAACTTTATGTCATGGATAAAGGAGTAAGACTCAGAGCCTGTCTTTAAGCTTATAGTCTATTCGGGGGAGGGCAGGTGGTTCAGTGGTAAAGAATCTCTCTCCAGGAGTCTCGGGTTTGACCCCTGGGATGGGAAGCTCCCCCGGAGAAGGAAATGGCAACCCGCTCCAGTATTCTTGCCTGGAGAATCCCATGGGCAGTGGAGCCTGGCA
Source organism: Budorcas taxicolor (assembly GCF_023091745.1). Taxonomy (NCBI): domain Eukaryota; kingdom Metazoa; phylum Chordata; class Mammalia; order Artiodactyla; family Bovidae; genus Budorcas; species Budorcas taxicolor. Next base: position 25,535,998 of record NC_068928.1, read on the forward strand.
GACTGTAGTCCATGGGGTCATAAGGAGTTGGACATAACTTAGATAAAAAATAACAACAGCAGCTATTTGGGGGACAGCCCAAGTGTATGTAATACAGAGGATAGGGGCTTATGGGGACAAAGAGTAGGGGGACCAGTTTGGGAGTGTGGTGGGAGGTAATAGAAGGCTTCCTGCAAAGATGTCCCCTGAAGCTAATCTCCTGGCCAAATCCCAATGTAGCCCATGCCATCAGCTCTGGGGACACACTATAAATGTACATGAGTTGGTCTTCAGCTCTTGGAAACATAAAGGATTCTCACCCCCACCCCATGAATGGCTTGGAAGCATCCATGTCTACAGCCAGCAGCGAGGGAGTCTTTGATGCCTGGAAAATCAAGTCTCTTTTGAATCTGAAAGTCTGGGGTCATCAGATGAAACTCAACATATGTTTTCAAGCTCATCTCTGCCATGGGCCAAACACCAAAAGTCTTTGCTTTGATTCATTCTGTCAAACAGCTGGGAAGTTCCAGGAAAGAATGAGTCAATCCATGGGCCGAGGAAGCATGCAAGCTGGTCTTTGATACCCTGAGACCCAGGGTGTCTTTTGTACTATCTTAGCCTAATTCAGCAGTGACCACTTTTCCTTATAACTCAGACCAGGCTCACCCATGACAGGTTTGGTGTTCGGGCACTGGAGTTGCCTTGAGAATTTCATGTGTGCATGTGTGCGTTCATTGCTCTGGCAGTGCTCGTGACCTGCGGCTATACCTAACCAGTCCCGTAAGGCTAAAAGATGCACCCAGGTATCTCTAGAGCCATTCAGAGACAGTGTCACTGCAACCCTTGATACCTGGCTGTTGAGCCACTGGGTCACTTAGCCATGTGTCGACCAAGTCAGCCAGCTGTCTGAATAAGGTAAAGGCCTTCTGGATGAATATGGTGGGCAGCTACAGCCTGTACACAGTAGGTGGTTCCCAGGGGACGAGACCAGAGTGAGCAGGACCACAGTCTTCATCTGGCTACTTTGCCTATCGGTGCTGTAACACTCAAGGCTCCCAAGGATGAGCTTTCCTGGTGGCTCAGTGGTAAAGAATCTGCCTGCCAATGCAGGAGACACAGGTTTGATCCCCAGTTCAGGAAGATTCCAAGTGCCACAGAGCAACTAAGCCCGTGAGCCACAACCACTGAGCCCGAGTGCCCTAGAGCTCGTGCCCTGCAACAAGAGAAGCCACTGCAATGAGAATTCCTTGCACCACAACTAGAGAGTAGCCCCTGCTCGCCACTAGGGAAAAGTGTGCAGCAACAAAGACCCAGTACGCCCAAAAATAAACAAATAAATAAATGCATAAAAAGAAAACCACCCATCAAGCTCTGTGCTACATAATACTAATAAATAAACATGAGTTCAAAAAAATTTTTTTAAAAAGACTCCCAACTATGATGAGACTGGGCTATATGGACACCCTTGGCTTTTTTACCAACCAGATCAAGACTGCTGTGGGTAATCACAGAACCTTAGGAACTTTCTATTTTCTCTAAGAGGTTACTGATAGGATCCTCTTTCTCTAAACCAAACTCTGAGCTAAGAATCCCAGAGAAACTGTTGTTAACACCTGACAACAGAGAAATCTATTTCACCAAATATGTATCCCACTTGGCTTATCTGAGGTTCTTAGTCTTAAACAGTGCACAGATTTGAGCCGTTTTAAAGTTCATTTACTTGACATAATGAGGCCTCTTATTTCTACAAGAGAAATATTAGAAATCATTAAACTCTTGAAGATTTTTAGACCTAGTTTTAAGAAACAGTATTTTGATAAGCTACATTTACCTCAGGGGGGAAAAAAAAATGAACAGATGAAGTCAGTTTCCCCTAATTATTGAGGGCTGTAAAAATTAAGGAAAATTTCAAAAATGTTTATTGAGAGGGAATCTAAGTGACTAGGCTTTCCCTTTGAATCCATATCAGATCTTGTGAATTTCCTCTCAAAGTGCGGTCCTAGAGCTGACTGCTTCAGCATCACACAGGAGCTTGTTAGAAATGCCAGTTCCTAGGCCCCATCTCAGATTAATCAAGTCATACTCTCTTGGTGGCAGGGTGGGTACAAACCAGGAATCTATGTTGAATTAATAAGCCCTCAAGGTATTGCTTAGGGCTTCCCAGGTGGCTCAGTGGTACAGAATCTGCCTGCCAATGAGGAGATATAGGAGATGCCAGTTCGAGCCCTGGGTTGGGAAGATACCCTGGAGGAGGAAATGGCTACCCACTCCAGTATTCTTGCCTGGAAAGTTCCATGGACAGAGGAGCCTGGCGGGCAACAGTCCCTGGGGTCACACAGAGTCGGATGTGACTTAGCAACTGAGCATGCACACACAAGGTGATGTTGACACACTTTCAAGAGTGAGAAGCACAGCTCTGGTGCTCCGAGGCAGACCTGGGCTGCAGAGGCTGGGGTCTGGGCCTGAGAGCTGCCTCCTCCCTTCCCAGCAGCCCTCGCTCACCTTTGTTGTAGAGAGTTCCGTCGAAGTAGTAGCTCCCTGTGTAGAAGCCGGTGGCATGCTCGATGAGGTGCCGCGCCCATGTGTTCCCTGCTCCAGGGAAGCTCGACAGAGCCACAAACACCTTGGATTTGGTGGGCAGGAACCTCCGGTCTGTGCATCGAGTGTCTGAAAGTCCAGAAGTCATCTCAGGGTTCCCCATTTCCACTGTGACTCCCAGACTCACAGCCCGACTCCTCTTGGCAGGAAGTACAGACCCAAGCCCCCCATTTAATGGAATGGGAAAACTGAGGCTCCAAGAGGGGAAGGGATTTGCCACCTGGCCCTTGGCTGCACAGGTCTGTGGCTGGACAGAGAGAGCCACAGTGATGACGAGCCCTCCCACTGGACAAGTCTAGTGGAAATCGGTGCCCTGAGGGTGCCCACCTTGTCTTTCAAGCGGCCCAGCTCAGATAATTCCAGACTCTGCAGGGGAGGGGGGTTGGGGGTCGTGGCCAGGCAAAACAATGTCACACGCCAGGTAGAGCAGCAAGGAATCAGGATTCGGAACTTCCGGCGTTAGTCTCTGTGCCCCCTCTTTCTGGGAGGCCCTCCAGGGCTGTGTCAGGGGCACATAGAACCCTCAGGTGAAAGTCTCCCAAGGCCCCAGGGCTGTGCGGGTCACCATAGGTGTTTGATAAAGGTGACAATGACCTTCCCCACCTCCTCTTCTCATCAGCCCCTAAGATCAGCTGGGGCAGACCTGCTTCTCAGAGAAGGAAGAAGCTGGGGTCTGGGCACAGCCCGGGCGACTCACTGGTCCCCAGGTACAGGCTGGCTCAGGGATGTCCCAGCAGCCACTGGGCTCCCATGTCACCCAGCCCCACCACCTTGCCATGTTATCCCTCTGGACCCTGCCTCTTCTGCTCTTCCTCAAACCACCTTCATCCCCAGAGTCAGATAAAAGTCAGGTGCTCTTCACACCGATCCCTGCATCCCTGTCCAGCCTCCAGGGATGGCGGAGGCCTCTCCGTTCACATTATCCCAAGATAGGACCACCCACCAAGATGCCTTCCCCATCCCGGGACCATATACTCAGTCCAGACTCCCAGACCAAGTACAGAAGGACAGCCCTGCATGCCAGTTCACCTCTGGGGTGGAACTCACCCTGCACAGGGGTCTGGTAGACCTCGCAGTACTCCGCCAGCCTCTGGGCCTCAGACTCCTGGCCACACAGTGAGCTGTCCACGGCATCCCGCAGGTTGAACTGGGGGGTGGAGTAAGCACAGTAGCACTCCCATCCCCGGAGGATGGCCAAGGGGAACTCCTGCCGGGGAGGAGAAAAAGAGATGTGTCTCCAGTGAATGGTGAAAGCCAGGTCCACGCGCCCACTGCTCAGGCACTGGGGCGATCTCTGAGGATGTCCTGCCAGCTGCTTGGGATAACATGGGTATCTATCCGTCCTTTCAGGGCCGGGCACTGAGGCCAAATACAGGGAGACAAAACTTAACAAGATGGGACTCTGCCCTCCAGCAGCTCACTGCTGGCCAGTGACAAGCCTATAGTTAACACCAGAGTGCAAATGGTGCTTGTAGGAGGGGGACTGGATCTGAGATCTTGGAGATGTCACGAGTGCCGGGGAGGGAACAGCACTCCAGCTCAGGAAGTCACATGGACGCACGTGTGCAGGGGTGAGAATGGGATGGAGAAGCCCACCCAAGGGCAGCTTAGTGAGGTGCTCAGCATCTTTAACCAACAGACTGTGGAATTCCTGCCAGCCCTTCCTGGAGACGACCTAACCCCTCTTTCTGCAGTCCTGCTTTGGGGTGGTGGGCAGGGTGGATGACAGTTTCCCACACAGCATCTCTTCAGGACAGGAGGGGTGGACAAGGGCAGGCCTTGATTGCTCTGAGCTGATCCACTCAATGGGGACTTGCTGAAATCTGCCAGAGTTAGGAGAAGGACAAGTCGCTCCTCGCAGCCTTTATTTATTTTTTAACATTTATATATTTGGCTGCACTGGGTCTTATGCCATATGTGGGATCTTTAGTTGCAGCATGTGGGATCTAGTTCCCTGACCAGGGATCGAACCTGGGCCTCCTTCATTGGGAGCACAGAGTCTCAGCCACTGGACCACCAGGGAAGTCCCACCTGGAAGTCTTTTACATACATTTGCTTGGTTCCCTCTGAGCAGGAGGCTGCACCCACCACACAGCGGTGAGAGCTGGGGCGCTGGTCTCCAGAAAGCCTGAATGTGAATTCAGGTTCACAGGCTGGGTACCTTTGAACCTCTCTGAATGTCACCATTGAACAAAGGTAATAAAACCCACCTTGCACATCCATTGTGAAAACTAGATGTGCGTGTGTGCTCCGTAGATTCAGTTGTGTCCGTCTCTGCAACTATGGACTATAGCCTGCCAGGCTCCTCTGTCCATGGGATTTCTCCAGGCAAGAATACTGGAGTGGGTTGCCATTCCCCCTTCCAGGGATTTTCCCAACCCAGGGACTGACCTTGCGCAGTACCCCCATGAGTCTCCTGCGTCTCTTGCATTGCAGGCAGATTCTTTACCCACCGAGCCACCTGGGAAGCCCAAAAACTAGATGCTGCTGCTGCTAAGTCGCTTCACTCGTGTCCGACTCTGTGCGACCCCATAGATGGCAGCCCACTAGGCTCCTCTGTCCCTGGGATTCTCCAGGCAAGAACACTGGAGTGGGTTGCCATTTCCTTCTCCAATGCATGAAAGTGAAAAGTGAAAGTGAAGTCGTTCAGTCATGCCGACTCTTAGCCATCCCATGGACTGCAGCCTACCAGGCTCCTCCATCCATGGGATTTTCCAGGCAAGAGTACTGGCATGGGTTGCCATTGCCTTCTCCAGAAAACTAGATGAGAAAGGTCCAAATTGCCCAACACTGGGCCTTGCACGCAGTGGGTATTCTCACAGAGGAATGGGCCATCCTCTGCCTCCTTCCCCCAGCCCTGTGGGCATCAGCCAAGGCTCGCTTAACAGTTCCTCCACCCATCTCTCCCACACCTATTACTTGAACACCTCCTGTGTACAGGGCACCAAGTACCAGGACACTCAGCCTCATTTCTACTCTGCTTCTCTGGTGGTTCTTGCAGACAATGAGCGATTCGAGTCCCCGCCCCTCCCCCAGGCAGAGAGATGAGAGGAGTCTATTGAGTATGTGCAAAGGAGGCAGTGGGCGGAGAAAACTTCTCACTGCTTGGGGAAACGCTGAACAAACCTTTTTATTTTTTGCCCACAGCAAAAATTTCATAAATAAATAAATAAAGGAAAATCAATAGCGTTTTCTGAGCGTGGCTTGGCAGAGCCAAGGATCTTGACACTCAGAAAAGACAATGGATGGTGTCCCAGCCAGAGAGTTGGGGGTGGGGAGAGCCTGGGGGTGGGGCATTCCCTTAGGAGGAAGGGGGAGGGGAGGTTGCCCCCCTGTGAGAACATCCCAGGGTGTTCTCCTGGACACAGGGGGGTTGTTCCCTCAGGTGCCTTGTAGCCCCCATGAAGGCCCCTCCCCACCTCCCACCTCCTCTCTCAGCCTCAGGGGAGGCTTTGCCTCTGCGAGAATGTGCCCAGAATTTCACCTGGAGCCAGGCCCACAACTCCTTCTTAGGGTTCCTGCCACGTGGGGACAGGAGACAGGATACTTTCACTATTCTTACACACCCCTACATACACACACACACACACACACACACACACACACACACGCTCACACAGCCTGCTTCCAGAGTTCAGTGCTTCGTCTTGCACTAGAAAAGCTCTTCAACATTCTACGAGATCGTAAGCAAGTCACCTCCCTTTTTGAAACCTTAGCTTCTCCATCTGTAAAATGGACACATCCCTTGAGTTGTCCTGCCTGGAGGAGTCAGAGGATCTTATTTCTCTCCCTCTGATCCACCACAAGGACCAATGTGACTAGGACACCTATCCCCCCATGCTTTTTCTGGATGAGGCGTGAGTTGAGGATTTTCTCATGGATGGGAGGCTGGGGGCAAGCAGTCACTCTGGGTGTCCACGAGTTCATGTCCAGGGGCACCAGCGAGGAGGCACCGGGTAGGAGAGAAAGCATCATGTTTGCGCTCCAACAGACCTGGACTCGAACCCCAGGGCAACAGTTGAGTATCTGTGTGACCTTGCGCCAGTACCCGGGCCCATTCAAATCTCAGTTGTCTCATGGGTCATCAGAGGGCAATAATATTAATGCCACAGAGTGTAGGGAGATGGAAGGAAGACGATGCATAAAAAGGACCCAGCATACAGTAGGTGCTCGCCTACTCCTAGCTCTTAAGACCTTTCATCATAGAGGTAGGCCGCAGACCACCCTGCAGACACTCGGAGCATGTGAGAGTCTGGTTCCTAAAATTCCCACTTTGGCTCCCCCTCCAAGGCCTCAAAAGCTCAGGATCAAGCAAAGGTTGGAAGCCCCTCTCCCAAGCAGCACTTGCGGCCCTTAGCCATTTTATGGGGGTGGGGGGGGGGGAGTGTGATTGCTTTACAATGTTGCATTAGCTTCTGCTGTACAACAAAGCGAACCTGCTACAAGTATGCAGGCAACCCCCCCATGGACCTCCCTCCCCCCACACTCCATCCCACCCATCCAGGTCATCACAGAGCACCAAGCTGAGCTTCCTGCGCTTTCTCACAGGCTCCCACTAGCTGTTTTACACATGGTATTGGATATGTCAATCCCCATCTCCCAGTTTGTCCCACCCCCGTCTTCCCCCGCTGTGTCCGCAAGTCCGTTCTCTGCATCTGTCTGTGTCTCTATTCCTGCCCTGCAAATAGGTTCATCTGTCCCATTTCTCTTGATCAGTCACATAAAGAAAAGAACTGCTTTGAGGACTCAGTGGCCCCAACAGGGCCCTAACCCCGGAACCAGGATCCCCTTGGCCACAGCTGCCGTTGCTGTCAGAGCTGCCGTGACATCCAGCCCCGGCACCTGGGGCCGCTGGGCTTGCCAAGAGAGGACAATAGCCTGACAAGCCCCATCAGTATCTGTGACTAGACTCCACCCGCCCCGAGGCCCTCGTGTCATTTCTCAACAGAAAGCGAATCTGTGTCCTGACCCTCAATCAGAAGGCCGCTGGCTTTCTGGAAGCCAGCTCTCCTGCTGCTGTGAGTTAGTGAAAAGCCATCACAAGAACTGCGACCTCCGGCCTCTCTCACTGCCATCCATCCTCTCCCGCAAAGCCCTCGTCCCACCTCGTCCCAGACTGACACCTTCATCACAGCGAGCGGCGGAAAGCAGCAGCCCGGGTACCACCCGGCAGCAGAGTGCACCCCGCGCTCTGCATCTGTGTTCCTGCTCTTCTGAAGACACTGGCTGGATCGTGTCCTCTAAACTTCCCATATTGACGCCCTCACCCCCAATACTTCAGAATATGACTGGATGTGGAGACAGGGCCCTTCAAGAGGCAATGAAGTTAAAATGGGACCATTAGGATGGGCCCCCATCCAGTCTGACTGGTGTTATAAGAAGGGATTAAGACCCAGACACACAGAGACGGAGTGATGACACAGAAATGAAGGCCATCAGCGAGCATGAGAGACAGGCCTCGGAAGAACTCAACTCTGCCAACACCTTGATCTTGGACTTCTAGCCTTCAGAACTCAGAGGCAATAAATTTCCATTGTTTAAGCCACTTGGCAGTCTGTGGAACTCAGTTACGGCAGCCGAGCAGGTCACTTCCTGTGCCCTCTGCCTGGACTGTCCTTGCCCAGACACCCTCATGGTTTTCTCCCTCGCTTTCTGTAAGACCTCTTCCGTGAGGCCTTCCAGGGCCACCCCACTTCAAGCTGCAAATCCCTCCTGCCATCACCGAGACATGCCATAACCCCTCACTGTGCTGTCTGCTTTTTTTCATGCATGTAACTTGCCTCAGCAGAATGCCCTGGCCTCCTCTCAGTTCATCCTGCCCTCTCCTTCTCCCATCCCGCCCCACAAGCCCTTTCTCTGCGTCTGTGTCTCTATTCCTGCCCTGTAAGTAGGTCCATCATGATTTGCCGTATATACACTATCCTGTGTTAAACAGATGGCTGGTGGGAAACTGCTGTGTAGTACAGGGGGCTCAGCTCCGTGCTCTGTGATGGCCTAGAGTGGTGGAGCGGGAGTAGGGTGGGAGGGAGGTTCAGGAGGGAGGGGATATATGTATACATAGAGCTGATTCATGTTATTGTGCAGCAGGAATTAACACAGCACTGTAAGGCAATTATACTCCAATTGAAAAAAAAAATCAGACGGTAAATATTAAAAATAACAGTTTGTCAATGAAAAAAAAAAAAGAATGCTCTGACCTTCTTGTACCACCCAGCCTGTTTGATGAATGGTTATCAGGACCCACAGCACCTCCCTCCCACCAGTTTCCTCGGCCCCTTCCCACTCATCTCTCCCTCCCTCCTCCTAATCTGATTCCCATCACCACAGATGAGTTTTGTCTGTTCTAGAATAGCCTATAAATAGAATCCCTCAGCACATATGTTTGTGAGTCTGGCTCCTTTCAGGAAAAAAAAAATAGTTTTTAAGTCCACGCATGTTGTTTTATCTGGCAGCAGATTGCTCCTTTATATCGCTGAGTATTATTCCGTGTGTAGACATAACAGTTTGTGGATTCATTCACTTGATGGACCCCTGGGCTGCTTCCAGTTTTACCTATTATGAATCTTGCTGCTATAAACATTCCTGGACAAGAATTTCAGTGGATACACATCTTCATTTCCCATGGGAAAATACATAAGGATGTAAGGTCTCCGCTATCTTCTCCTCCACAGCCTTGTCATCATTCAGGATACTATTTCACTTATTTCACCTGGTTTACTATCTGTCTTTGGGGCTTCCCTGGTGGCTCAGATGGTGAAGACTCTGCCTGCAATGTGGGAGACCAGGTTCAATTCCTGAGTCAGGAAGATCCCCTGGAGAAGGGAATGGCTACCCACTCCAGTATTCTTGCCTGGAGAATTGCATGGACAGAGGAGGCTGGCAGGCTACACTCCATGGGAGCACAAAGAGTCAGACACAACTGAATGACTAACACACACACACACACACACAGTCTGCCTTTACCCACGAAAATGTAAGCTGAGATTTTTTTGAGTGCCTGGCATGCTTTGCTGCATTCTCAGTACCTAGAACAGTATTGACACCATGGTGGATGCTTAATGAATGTTGGATGGAGGAACCAAGGAATAAATGAATGAACGTCCTTTCCAGATCTCAATTCCCCCCAAAGTTGTTGGCAATACACCTTGACATGAGCCTTCTGTGGGTCACTTGTGTCCCGGGCATGAGTAAAGAGAAGAAAGTCTGCTCCATCTAAGCAAACCCTCTCTGACAACAGGAACCCCAGGGGGCTCTGCCATCCTGAGAATCCTGTTCAGACAAGAATCTCAGCCACATGGTAAAGAAACAAAAACAAAAAGTCTGCTCGTTGGCCTGGCTTTGTCTCCCTCCCTGGTGGTAGTTTCTGATGTTGAGGCCTCAGGAGCCTGTATTCCTCGGCTGCCCCCACCAGTGACCCGAACCTTTTTGCTTCCTTGAGTGGATTAAACTGTCAAGTTTCCGGGTGTTTTCAGAGCAACGGGAGAGCTGCAGACAGTAATGTGGTTTTATTTACAACATAACCTCTTCAGCAACATCACTGGATTCTGAAAACACAGAACAATTTTCAGCCCCTTGGGGATTTCCAAGACAGGATTTCCATAAAAATTAAATATTGATGAATCTTCTCTCTCTGCCGACCTCCTTGCTTCCTGTACCTCCACCCCAAGCTCCAGTGAGAGACAAAGAGACGGAGAGACAGACAGAACACATGCACAGAGAGAAAGAAGAGGAGAGAATGAACCAGGAAAACAAGGCAGAAAAATGGGAACACAGACGTGGCACTGTTTCAAGCAGATGAGGGGCTCCAAAGGGAGCCGGCTGAGCCTGTGTCCGAGGGCAGGGGGGATATACGTGCTCATCCCAGTACTTCCTCTACAACTTGAGGCTGGGTGCCCAGGATGGGAGCTCGGGTGTGGGCTGGGGCTGTGGTGTGGGTGGGCACTCAGCTTAGAGCCAGGTCATGACATGGCCAGGGCTGGGCTCTCCAAGTGGTGGGGCGTGATGCATGCTCAGTCCTGTCTGACTCTTTGCAGCTCTATAGCCTGCAGCCCGCCAGGCTCCTCTGCCCGTGGGATTCTCCAGGCAAGAAGATTGCAGTGGGTTGCCATTTCCTCCTCCACGGGATCTTCTGCACCCAGGATCGAGCCTGTGTCTCTTGTGTCTCTTGCATTGGCAGGTGGATTCTTCACCACTGTGCCACCTGGGAATCCCTGGGTGGGGTGGGAATCCATCTGCAAAGGCTTGGCCGTGGCCAAGGGGTCAAGGAGCGGACCTTCCACCAGGCAAGGAGTGAGGCCCCAAGCAGCCCCTCTGGGATCTCCTCTCCTGCATCCTTGCTCCTCTCTACGCATCTTTCTCGGGATCTCTAGGATCACACAGCATCACCCCAAACTTCAGAGACAACAGCCTCCGGTTTCAGAAGGGGAGACTGAGGCTTGGAGGCAGCTTGAAGGAAGCCCACAACAACCTCAGACAGTCAGGGTATGTGAGTGGGAGCAGAGGCCAGCCTTCCAGACTCCTAGCCCAGGGCTTTGCCATACACCACACTTGACCTCTGGGAGGCAAACACGTGAAGGCGGTAGATTTGTGATGAAATCCATGAACCAGCGTGGAGGTTGGCTTTGACCAGTCTCTCGCCTCCAGAGGCAGAACTGGGTAACATTCAAAACACAAAAAGGAGCGGAGATGCCCATGGAGGGAGATGGGGGGTGAGGGCGTTGACTTTTGCTTTCAGGCAAATGTCAGATTGAATGCAAACCTACTGATCCTGGAACTGAGAGCACGTTTCCCTCTGACCTGAATGCAGGTGTGCAGCTGTGTGGTTTGGGGAGGCAGCTATGGGAAGTGGACCCACTTCAAGGCTTGTCATAAGGAATCCCAGGCTCTGCCATGCCCTCCTCCAGGGCATCTTCTACACCCAGGGATACAGCCCATGTCTCTTATGTCTCCTGCACTGGCAGGCAGGTTCTTTACCACTAGCGCCACTTGGAAGCCCCAGGAATCCCAGGCTTTGAATCCCATTTACATGACTGTCAACAAACTATTGGGCAGTGTGAGCCTTGATTTTATCATCTGTAAAAGGGGGGCATAGTTTAATGATTAAGGGTTCTGGTATGAGTTTAAATTCAGACAGATGGAGTCTTGACTTCTCTAGCTATAAGGGGATTTGTGGATGGAGTGAAATACAGTCATCTCTTGGTATCTCCAGGGAACGGGTTCCAGAACCCACTGCTGATAACAAAATCCTCGGCTCCTCAAGTCTGTGGTTCTACTTCCATGGATTCAGCCAGTGGCTGATGATGTAAACTGTGGTATCTTTTCACTGAAAAAAAATCTATGTATCAGTGGACAAGTACAGTTCCAACCATGTTCTTCAAGGAACAACCATACTATTAAGGTGTCTTTCAGAGAGTAGATTCTCGGCAGATTGGTTGGTCTGAGTCTGGGGGAGGCTAACATATGGGGTGGCGATGGGGGCACTGGGCCATCTCCCTGTATCCACTCTTCTCCACTGGAAGCACTGCCTCACTAGTCCCCTTCCATGTCTCCAGCCTCAAAGGTGCCACCTCAAGATAGCTTGGGGCAAACATTAAAGTGTCCCCTTGGGCGATGGCTCTCCACAGACTGGAGCCCCAGACAGCAGATAGAGGTACTAATTCACAAAACCCAGACCCGTACAGACCCAATCCTTGGCAGAGATGTGAAATTTCATGCCCAGTGGAGGGAATGGGGCCACGCAGGATGGACTGCATCTATCAAGATCCAAGGGGATTTGGTCAGGCCACCGCCCAGCAGAGAACAAGTAGGCTCAGAGTTAATCTGTGCCTTTCCATCACAGAGGCGGCTGGGTTAGCGCCTCCATTAAATGGACAAGGGAAAAAACCTCAGAAGATACATCGATGGGAAAACATCCAGGTGGTTACTATTCTGTATGCAGAACTCACACACCCCAAAAGAGGCTAAAAGGGGGCAGGCGCAAAGGATAACACCTCTCCCTGCGATGCCTTTCTCGGTAGAACTACTAGCAGTCGCTGGGAGAACAAGCCTCAGATCACAAGGCTTAATAGCTGAAGCTTCACACGTTAGTAACCTATTTACAGATGGTGCCGGATTTCACACATCAGCCCTGCCGTGGAACACACGCTCCCATAAAGGGCCTGTCTACTTGTGCACCAATACGGGGCTTCAAAATTAATGACCCCTCACCTGAATGGGCAGCACTGCAAACAGCTCAGCTCATTCTCACCTCCTGTCCAAATGAAGGAGGTGACAGGATCCGGAGGACTGAGAATGAGCAGGTTTTCTTCCAGCTCCGACACGATCGCAGAAAATTAGACAAGATCATTTTACTGTGTTTAAAAACACATTTACATGGGTCAAGTTGCTCTTGTTGGCAGACAGTCAGATCATTAAGATGCTGATATGGCCCAAAATGTTCTTTCCTTGTCAAACTACATTCTGGGAGCTCCCCAAATCCACTGTAACTAACTAGTAAAGAAAAAAAAACCACAGAGATTTTTATCGGGAGCCACAAATAAACCTCAGATGGTGCTCAAAACTGGGGCATGGCACAAGGAAGGCGCCCCCTCTTTTCCTGCTTTTGTGCCCCACCTCTGGCATCTGCTGCTCCTGGTGCCCCTGCCCAGTCAGCCCTAATTAAGCCTGTAGCCCCCACTCCCTGATTTAGCTGTGCCCCATTTAACATTCTGCTGTGAGCATTTCCATCATAAAAGACTTTGAAAACACTTTCAATGGCTGTATTACAGTCCACTGTACAGCTGTGGCATCACGTAACCATTCCCACATTGCAGCACATCTATCTGAGCTTGTCTAGAAGCCAAATTAGGATGAGATGAAGCTGCAACTGGGATGTCTCTGCAGCCTTGGTTGCTGCTGGCCTTTCTGGAGAGGAAGTGCTTGGCACTCCAGGCAGGAAAGCACAGCCAGAAATCCCCAAATTCACCTCTCTCTCTCACCCTCCACATCAAGGAGAGGACAAAGAAAACCCTTCCGGCAAATAGAACCATGACCCCTGCAGGCCTCAACTTCTGACTGATCCTGCATCTACCAGACCTCAGGGCTGGAGGTGGAATTTGCTCCTTCATCCTCCCTAAATAGTTGTAGAAGATAATCGATCACTAGGATTCAGACACATGGCAAATGTGAGCTGGGTCTCAGCATGGCTGAGCCAACAGGTTCCAGGTGGCCCGCTGGACAGTGGTTCTCAATGGGGGTGCCACAGGGACCCCGGGCTATGTCTGGAGACAGTCTGGGTTGTCATATCTAAGTGTGGTGGTGCTACTGGTCTGTAGCAGGATAGAGGGATGCTAAATATCCTACAATGTACAGACAGATCCCCGCACAAATTAGCTGACCCAACTGATAAGAGTTGCAAGGATGAGCAACCCTGCCGTAGAGTGAAATCGGGGTCCTAGTCCAGCTCCCACTGAAAGCTGCTGGGGACCATCCAGAAGGCCTGAGTCCAAGTCACACTCACAACCACAGGGCAGGGCAAGGGAGAAGGGAGGAACAGACATTCTGGGGACCAAAGGCTCACTCTCTCAGATAGATGGCGGCTTTACCTGCAAGCACATCTGTAGCATCATCCTTGCCCTACCTGGAATCCCTAATTCCAGAGGCAGGTCACAGGCAAACTTGGGTGCCAGTATTGCCAAGGCATCTCTGGGGGTGGCCCTGAGGACCACTGCCTCCCAGAGGGATCCCAGCATCCCACCCACAGCTATGAAGCCCACACCAGTTACACCACCCTCTCCCCCTCAACACCGTCCATAGCTCCCTCTTACCAACTGAAAAACATCTGGACTGAGAGGCAGGCCTCTGAGGCCCATCGCAATCTGTCCCCGCCCTACCTTTCACACGGTGCCATGGAGCCCTGCACACTGGGTGGGCAGGCTGGCTGCTTTCCCAGCCCCCTCACCCCTGCCAGTTACGTGCATTCCTCACACCCCTCGTTTGCCCTTTGACACTGCCCAGCATCTGCTGGCTTTAAGGCTTCCCCAGCGGCTCAGACAGTAAAGAATCTGCCTGCAGTGTAGGAGACCTGGGTTCAGTCCCTGGGTTGGAAACGTCCCCTGGAGATACCCACTCCAGTATCCTTGCCTGAGAAATCGCATGGACAGAGGAGCCTGACAAACTACAGTCCATAGGGTCACAAAGAGTCGGACAAGACTGAGCAACTAACAACCCTTCCAAAAAGTTGCAGTCCTCTTCCCTGAGCCTTCCTCCCAGTCTCCTTCATCTCCATCAGGCACTGACCTTACTCTGATGTATGCCAGAGTCCCTGCTTCCTGTCTTAGCCTCTCTTCAGCGGGGACTGGCACCCCCCACCCGGCGTCAGCGTATGCACCTGTCCCACTAAGTGTGTCCTGCCAAGACCTGCTTGCAACATGAAAGCTGGAAATAGTGACTACTCCTCACAGCTGCAACATCCTGTGGGTCTAAACAATGGGACCCAAGAAAACAGCCCCCACCCCCCATTCGATGACACAGGGGAGGCGAGGACAGGAGCCAAGCCATTAGCACAGATCCTGATGCCTGGAGGGCAAAGGCCATTTATGAGAACCCTGGGTGCCCCTTCATCCTTGTTCTATCTGAACAATTCGCAGCATCACTGCCCAGAGCTGAGCAGGTAACCCATCCACGAAATGCATCTCAAGGGGAGAAGTATGAAGCGTTAAGGTGCAAAGTGGCATAAGGTACCAAGAGCCTGCAGGTCTCATTTGGCACATGCTCCAGTGAGAGACAGCAGCGACCTGGATTTGTGTCAGTAAATCTGAAGAAAGGCTGGAAATAGGCGTTGAAGAGTTTAAAAGCTTCGAATTCTGTGTCTGGGCCCCTCACGGGCTGCCCCAGGGAAGGTGCCTCCATACACTGGGGCATCCACCTGGAATGTGGCTTTGAAACCATCCTCCCCAACAGCAGAGTCTCAGGGGTGCCTTGCTTCTCTCTCACGCAGGGCTGGGGTGGGGAGGGATGCATAAAATGAGCACAGCTTTTGACCAGGGCAGTATAGCAAAGTTTACTCACAGAACAAGGACCTAGCCCCTCCTAGGAATTGTATCCGGCAGATCCACCACCAACACAGATCTACCCCCCTATAAGGATAGTCATCGCAACCTTGTTTGTAAAAGCAAAAGATTGGAAACCACCTAAATGCTTAACAGTGGGGTGTTTGTTAAATAAATTATAGGACATCCATGTAATGGCATAGAAGAGTGAGGAAGCGCTTCCTGTGCCAATTTGGAGCAATCTGTAAGACACAGGGAAGGAGAGTGGGGCAGGGTAGTGCGTATGGCTCGTCACCATCTGTGGGGTTTGTAACACCATCCTGACTCTGTAAAGGAACAACTGCCTGAATATTCATAGAATTTCTCTGAGAGTGGAATGGAGAGGTTAGGCCCATCACCTGCATCCAAGGAAGGACAGAGTGGATGACACAGAGGGGTGAGAGGAAGACTTTCTCCTGGACACCCTTGGGTGTCCTTTCACCATGATCCACGCGAGCATCTAGGAAAAATAATTTAAAGCACCAAAGACGCACAGCTGCGAGGCTGCCGGCTCCCTTCCTCTTGTTTCTTTTCCTGTCTCCTCCTCGACAGTCCACCCACCTGTCCCCTTCCTCCACTGATGTCACACTGAGAGGCAGCAGCATGAAAAGCATGGGGCATGGGGTCAAGAGTGGGATGTAGGGGGGCTTCCCTGTGGTCCAGTGGTTAAGAATTCGCCTGCCAGTGCGGGAGACATGGGTCCAGGAAGATCCCACATGCCGTGGAGCAACTGAGCCCATGTACCACAACCACTGAGCCTGCAAGCCTAGAGCCTGTGCTCTGCAAGAAGGGAAGCCACCACAACGAGAAGGCCTCGAACCACCGTGAAGAGTAGCCCCGGCTCATCGCAACTAGGGAAAGCCTGCACACAGCAGTGAAGACCCAGTGCAGCCCAAGAGAAATGAATTAAATTATATATATATGAGAAGGAAATGGCAAACCACTCTCGTATCGTTGCCTGGAAAATCCCATGGACCGAGGAGCCTATGGGGGACGGGGTGGTGCTGCAGTCCATGGGGTTGCAAAGTCGGGCATGACTGAGCGACTAACAGACAGACAGATAAGAGTGGGATGTAAACCCGGTCCCTCCATGCTTGTGTATGAGAACTCTCACTCCTGCAAACCTGCACTGGCTCTGCAGCAAGCAGGGGTCAGAGGATCCCCCTTCACAGAGTGCTGGGAGGATCAGAGCTGACCAGCAGGGGGAAGGCTGCAACCCAGCACCCAGCACACAGGAAGATGCCTGTGCATCTGTTGACCCGGGAGGCCAGCGGATCTGGACCAGTCGAGTTCCTCTGATTACAGTGGGGGTCTCTCCCGAGAGCCGCTCTGAACTGCAGGTGCGAAGGGAGCCCAGAGTGGGAGGTTTGCTTCCCTGCTGTGCAAGCAGGTGTTCTTGCCACCTCTGCTGGCTCTGGCCCTACCAGCGGGAGACGGGCAGAAGGCGGCCCCAGTCCAGGCGTCTGTGAATCAACATAATGGTCTTCTCGGATCCCAGTATTGTGTCTCATGAGCCCTGACACCAAGACACCCTTGGCAGTGGCTTTGGAAATGCTGGAGATGGAAGAGAGCCACTTCAAAGGCTGCGCTTATGCGAGAGGAAAGCATGTAGGAAAAGGGCTTTGTCTCCCCCCATCTCCAAGGGAAGCACCTCAAGGGGGTTGGGAGCACAGAGCAGAGCGAAGGCGGCTCCTGGTGAGTAGGGGCCCTTGGAAGGCATGTCTTTGTGTCCAGCTCCACGTGCTTTCACTGAAGTCCACTCCCTGCACCCTTCAAAGCACCAGAAGGCTACAGAACTAGGCAGAGTTCAATTCCTGGCTCTCCCCCTTCCTGGCTGTGTGACTTCAGGCAGAATGCTTAAGCTTTCTGTTTCCTCACTTGCAAGATGCAATTACTCAGAACACCTATCCCATTCAGTTGTCAAGAGGATTAAATGGGTTAACCCATGTGAAGTTGGAACAGAAACTGGCATGGAAAAAATGAGGAATACTGGTTAAGACTGTTGATAACCATCGTCATCCCCATCACAGCCAGGACCCGCCTATCTCCTAGACCCACTCGATTACACTGCCACGTGTTACAGTCCCATCAAAGCCAGTGGACCCCAGGATTTGGAGCAGCCCCAAGTCCTAGCCTACTGCCATTCAGGGCCATTTCCAGGGCCATAGCATCTGGCCCAGTCTGGAGATCTCGGGTCTCCAGCCTCAGATCTCAAAGCTCTTTGGGCAGCCTGCAGGTCTCACCAGCCCTGCTTCACACCCCACCCCAATCATGCCATGTGAAAAGCCTATCTGGCCTTGATCGATGTCTCCCACCCCAGAGCCGACAGGCGGTGCAGGCAGATGGCCTTTGGTACCCAGTCCAGCACTTGCACAGAGTCACACTCCACGCTTCAGCCCTGGCTAAGGCACCAAAGGGACCTGAGCGACTACAGCCCCTGAAGTCAGATTCTTGGCCCAACACTGTCAGTGCCAATAAAAGAAAATCCATCAGCACTCCCCAAGTCCCGAGCCAGCATCTTCCGGCTTCCAAACCAAGTCAATTTAACATCTGACACTTGTGCCAAGAGCTCACATCGGGAAAGGCACGATCCTTTCAGTTTTACAACCTTCACTGACGATCCCCCACCCAGGCTCGGATCTCAGCATCAGCAGGCTCCCTGCTGGCATCCTCAGCAACTCCGCTGCAAAGCCCGCCTCCCTCCTTCCTCAGCTCCCACCCGGGCTCCAAGGAGGACACAGAGCTGCAGTCCCCCACGGGCACCTGCCCCTCCCTGAGACCACCACTCTGGCTGGATGGTTAAAGGACAAAGCTGTGAAGTCATAATTTCTCTTACTTTCTGGGAGCAGAATCCGGAGCACGTCTCCACGGTCACATTGGCCTGTACCAGGGAGTCGGGGAAGGCATGCGTGATGTTCTCTGGCAATCGGAAACAGCCCCGGTACGTGACAGTCCTCCCTGCGAGGAAAGAAACGGGGATCTGGTGAGAAGCAGAGCCTGCCCTTCTTGGGGAGTGACCCGGGGGAAATGGCAGCTTCAGATTCTGAAATAGGTGGAATTACACTCAGGAGGAGCAGATTCCAAATTGGAGAGGGTAAACTGCCCAGACAGGCTGTGGTCAAGCCAGGCTCCTGAGAGAAACCAGATCCCAGAACCTTGCTCACCAGGGTCACTGACAAGGGACCACTTGGCTGAAGCTGCTGAACTCATGACTTGCAACTTCTGCCAGCCCTCGGGGGACAGTGGCCATCCTGCCTCCCTCCCTCCTTTCTTCCCCATTTCTCTTTCTCCCTTCCTTCCACAAATCTGATTTTTTTTTTCTTTTCACCATGCTGTGTAGCATGTGGGATCCTAGTTCCCTGATTAGGGATTGAACCCATGCTCCACTGTGAGTACCTCCCTGCAGCCTGGGGGGAGGCAGCATCTGGGTCACCCTTTCGCACCCCACACCCAGTTCTGACCCTGACATATAGCAGGTGCCCTATACATGCTGAGAGGTAAGGATGCGGCATGAGCTGTGAGAAGTTAGTGATCTAAGATGCTGCTGGCAGAGCCTCAGCTGCCTCTAGACTTCAGGTGTGGCACAGGCTGTCACTTCCATTCCACACCCTTCTGCCCCGCTCCGCAGGTGAGAGTCCCAGGCCACTTAGAGCAGGAGGGCACCTCCAAGATGGAGCCACAGATGACCTACTCTGCACCTTCCTCTGATCCCAACCTGAAGCTCAGTTCAAACAGATGCATTTTTCTGTCTCTGGCAGGAGTTTGTTTGTTTGTTTTAATCTAAAACTTCACTGATGTACATACTTCAGTGAAATTGAATCCACCTTCACAAAGAAGTTTCAATCCAGGTCCCTACGCTGGTGGACTCAAAACCTCCTTTTCTGTCCTCCGTGGACACTAAAACCTAAGCCGTGTGGCCGCCAAGACCAGCAGCTTCCCCCATGAAGACCCAGTGCTGCACAGCGTCGTCAGCCGTCTTCATCTCACCCGCATGATTCCTAGTTCCCACTGGAGCCAGGGATTTCCTTACTTTCTTGATAGTTCAGCTTTGCATTTACAGCAACACTTGTTCAGTTTTACCCAGCACTTCGTGGACTTCCCTGATAGCTCAGTTGGTAAAGAATCCACCTGCAATGTGGGAGACCTGGGTTCGATCCCTGGATTGGAAAGATCCCCTGAAGAAGGGAAAGGCTACCCATTCCAGTATTCTAGTCTGGAGAATTCCAGGGACTGTATAGTCCATGGGGTCGCAAAGAGCCGGGCATGACAGAGCGACTTTCACTTTCACCAGCACTTCAGGGTGTTGTGTAGCTAGGAAACACTCCTACTGTCTGGTCTGTCCCGGTAATCAAAGTCTGTCTCTGCACTTGACAAAATAGACTGGAACCCAAAGATGGGAGGCCACACAGCACGTCTAAGAAACACCTAAGCCAAGGCTCTGGGCCTCCTGGTCGGTTTTTCTCTCCTGCAGAGGACAAGGAAAGATGTGATTTGGTCACGAACTCAAGCGATCTTTGGCAAACCCTAACACCTCGCCCCCTGCCACAAGCCTGTCCAGGGAAGGTGGTAGGGAAGGCAGAGCACAGTTTCCGTCCTCCAGAATTTAGATGAAGGGCTGTGGACGAAGAGGTGGCAGAGAGCAGGGGCAGACAGAGCTCAGGGAGAGGCTGGCGCACTCACGCTTCCTGGAGCCAGGCTGCAGCTCCTCCACGCGGTACACGGAGAGCCGGCCCACACCTCCACACACGGAGCTCTTCTCCCCTTTGCACTCGTGGTTACACTCCTCCGGCCCAACGCTCATCGCTGGGAGTCGGTTCCCACAGTAGCACTCGGCCCCGGCCTCCAAGCCAGCATAGATGTAGGACCTGCAGGCAGAACGGGGCCTGGGGTGAGTCCCAAGCCTGGCCAGGGGCACTGAGGTCTGGATCTAGCAATGGCCACTGGGTCTGGGGCCAGGATAAGGGTGAGTCCTGGAATCTCAGGACAGGAACCCCAGGTCTCCTGACACTGAGCCCAGAGCTCTTCCCACAATCCCCTGCCATCTCATCAGTAAACCTTCTTTGTTTTTCACAACCGCATCTGATCGGTCGAGCTCTAATCGCACTCTGACAGCCAACTGGCAGCAGAAGCACCACCTCACGGACACCACTCCCACTCTCTGGGATTGGCTCTTAGCCTTATTTCCAGTGGAGCTGACCGTTAGGGCCCCTCACTTACCGCTCAGCACATGCGTCCTGGCAGTGGGAGACGGTCATCTTTCTCAAGTCAAAAAACACAGCCCCCTTCAGAGTCCGCTCCTGGCCGTCATCACTGAAGCATCCCACATAGGTGCCTGCAGGGGATGAGGCAGAACCACAGCAGAGACTCAGACACCCTGGAGAGTGGGAGGGTACTAACTCCTGAACCCACCCTTGGCATTGCCCTTCCTGGCTATGACACTTCTCAGAGAAGCCCAGGGGACAAGGCTGTGGTCCAACCTTCCCCACAGTGCTTCTGGACACTTCCAACTTGTTCCCTTCCTGCTCTCTTTCTTAGTTAACGGCCAACAGTCCTGTAGACACCCTGCCAGGAGCCTGGCATCAGCCAGAACACAACTTCCTTCCGCCAGCCCTCACCTGGTTTAATTAAGTCTGGCTGGTTTAATTGCTTCACCTGGACCCCTCTCCTCTTCATCCCTACCCTTCCTAGGCCGGAAGAGGCCTGTCTGCCTCCACGAACGAACTGATAGGCAGACTCTGTTGCCTCCTTGTGATCCAGAAGGAAGAAATGAGATACGCAAAGTCTGATCTTAGCTAATATAGAGATTTTGCAAACAGGGAGAGCTAGTCCAGGAGAAAAAAAAAACTCTGCTGGGACATCCCTTGTGGTCCAGGGGTTAAGACTTCGCCTTCCAATGCAGGGGAGCTAAGATCCCACATGTTACGTGGCCAATAAATAAATTAATAAATAAATCGAAGCAATATTGTTAATAAATTCAATCAAGGCTGTAAAAATGGTTCACATCAAAAAAAGAAAAAGAAAGAAAATATCAGTCATTGCAGGAGGGCAGAAGCCCCCATCACTGGAGGTGTATAAGCGGTATCTATTAACATGTAAGAGGGCTGTTCTGTGTGGGAATCCTTAGGACCACAGGACCCTGAGCCCTCAGCAGGTCAGGCATCCCCAGCACACCCCTGGGAGGGGACGACGTTGAGGGGCAAGACTCCACAAAGCAGTGAGCCAACAGTGCACGTGTCAGTGGGAAATAGTCCTGCCCTGCCACACCCCGCCAGGGAGCTGCCTCCCAGAAATGCACAGCGAAGCCTGGGGAACCTGAACGCGACCAAGTGCATTCGGTGTGTAAATGTCACACGCAGCACAGCGCATTGAAGGAACTATGCACTAGGGATTTGCAAACTTGCAAACACGCCATCACACCATCCGAGCTGCGAATGCACACCCACAGAGTTGCGCCCAGATCCGGATGGGGCACCCATGATGAAGATGCTGCCCATCTCTGGGGAAACACTGGCACTCAGCTCTGGGATGTCTCAAGTGGCATCTGAGCAGCACACTGTCGCCTCTGGAAGTTGGGCGTTTCTGGGAAGCATTGTGCCCAAGGCCTCCCCACAGCCAGCCAGCTCCCAGACAGCTTTGCGGGGAGGAGTGACCGTCTCGTCCACCAGTCCTGGAGCTCCTGGATCAGGCGAGACTGGTGCTGATTACTCCTGCCAAGAAGCTGGCCCAAAACAGAAGCTCAGGGCCACCAGCTGAGTGGTTTGAAGGAGTGAGTCTGCCAGCCCACATTCCTGGGGACGTGAATCAGGGAGTGACTTTCCTGGGTATGAACAGCATGCTTAAATCCGTCTCTGGCGTTGACTAAATCATTTCAACATTCTGTGCCTCAGTTTCCTCAACTGTCAAATGGATAAACGCCCCCCTCCCCCTCCCCTTGCTCATTTCTCCCGCCCACGTCCGGTCATGGCCCTGCTCCTTCCTGCACATCCACTCTTTGCTTTCTACTCATCCTTGATGGCATGGCTCACAGCCCTGGCGACTCAAGTCTTCTGCAGCCTCTCCTTTCCCTGCACTGTCACACTGAGTGTCTGAAAAGCTTGCTGTCACCCAAATCCTGATCATTAACTGTTGTTAAAAATTGTGTACACCTGTGTGTCTTGTCTTTGTACCATGAGCTAAGGCTCGTTGAGGGCAGGGACCACAACTTCCCCTTAGCTGGTGACTTGCTGCCAAGGTCAGACACGATGCCAATAGTGGGTCAGAGCTCCTAAAACCCACACTGACATCCTGTGAGGGTGCAAGAGGGAAAACGGGGAGCCCAAATGCAGTGGCTGGTCCTACTGTCTATCCCAATGTGCAATTCCCAGGGCCCCTGGTTAAAAAAGGAAGGGGAAGATGGCCAAGATGGTAGGAAACAGGACTCTCTGTCACACCAGAAATGGCTGAAGATCCAGAAACCTCAGATTAGAGAACACTGGGCTGCAGCGAAAGCAAAGACCTTCAGTGTCTGCACAGGGTCTTGCTCCCTTCCAGGCTATGACCCTCTTGAGGCTGCCTTCACCAGGATCCCTGCCAGCACACACATGGCCACACCCAGCGTCCATCCATGGATACAAGCTCCACTCCTCTACTCGGGGCTCCAGGCACCCAGGCCCTGCAAGCTTCTCTCTCTTCGTATAAAGCTCAGGACTGCTGAGACCAGAAAGCTTTCATCCAGGTCAGCGAAAATCAATCGTTCTCCTTAGCCTGCCTACTTAGTAAGAGAAAACTAATATTTGAGAGATTTCTGACATGTGTTGCTCAGCAAAGAAGAAATTCTATTACAGCTTTCAAGTAAACATCCAAAACACAGGCTCGGGGGTTGTTAAACATTTATCACCACTGATGGGAAATTAACCAGAAGGTTCTGGTCACCAAGAGGTGACTGGGCTCAAGACCCCTGGAGGCTGAGATTGGCACATACACATTTGCGGGGCGGGGCGTGGGGGTGGGGTGGGAAGAAATCTCTCTTGGGAATGGGCTGCCTTAGATTCAAATCCAGGCTCTGCTCTATCTGGCTGTGTGACCTAGCATGTGCAGCCTCTACTTCCCCGTCTGTAAAATGCACACATGGTCCCACTGAATTCATGGGGTGGTTGTGAGAATTCCACGAGATAACATGGAAAGTTATCTAATGCAGGCGTGGCATGTAGTGTGAGCTCAGGGGTGATTGTTACTGTTGTAATGTGTCATTATTAATAATAAACACTTTTAGATTACTCTACTTCCCCGAAATGCAAACCCTTCATCATTAAAATGGTGATAGCGCTGCTGACATCATAAGGCTGTTTGAAGATTAAATTAAATGAGATAACAGATGTCCATCTAGGCAGAACAATGGTTGGCACACAACAGATGCTCGGATAAGCGACAGCTATTATTATTCTCATCCTACACTGTAACCTGGGGCCGGGTATGCCGATGGCTCCGTAAATATTAGCAGAGCACATTAATAAAAGAGAAAGAAAGGGTTTCGAGCAGTCAGGGTTGGGTTCTTCAAAAACAAGGAGAGGCTAGCCAGCTCCCAGCTGGCTGGTGGGTGGAACTGACCAGTCTGGAGGAACACCCACGCTCGGCTGGCCCCGTCTCTGTTTGTAGCAAGACCCAGATACCTCCCCCTATTCGTGAGGAGGAGGTGAGCCTTTTTTCCTAGAAAAATAATGAATGGCTTTTCTAACTCCCTGACAGAGGCGAGAATGTGTAGAAAGAAAGGACTTCCCAGGGATGCACTGGGACACATTCTGAGGCGGATTTATTACTTTCGGCTGAAACGGAGGCGATGCATTATTGTCTGTGACTCTGCATCTGTTCATTTGCACATCAAAATGGACATGCCGTGAGGCTATTAACGATGGCTTCGGAGATATTGGAATGTCTTTGGAAATTACTATCAATAAAAAGCAAACTGGCTATGGAGAAGTTACTATTTTTCCCCTAGTAAACTTACTGACATTTTATTCCATTATGGATGTTGTCCAAGGTATAATGAAATGCTCAGTGATTGATGGGGCCTCCTGCGGCTTCCAAGGCTTGCCGGATCCCCTTACAGGAGGATGGCGGGCTGCCCGGGGCCACGAAGAGACGCCCTCTTTGTCTGCAGCTCCAGCAGCTGTCCTGAGGGAGGGCCTCCACCAGGGAGGCCAGCCTGGCTATGCAGGGCCCCACAGAGCCCCAAGAGAGGAAGGGGGCTCCCAGAGGGTTCTAGGGCCAGTGCCCGCCTCTCCCCACTTTCTCTGAAGATCTTTAACTGCATGACACCACCGCCTCTCCCAGGGCGAATTCTTTCTCCAATCCTGGGGGATATTCAAAATATTGAATAACTGATGAGAGGCATGGACTGGCCTGAATTGTCACCATTCAACACCAGAGCCTGACTGTTCCTGCTGAACTAGGCATTAACCCTTCCGTTGCCAGGTTTGGGGGTCACCAGGGATGATCAATCAGAGTGCAGAAGGTACTCAGAGACTCAGGGCAGAAACCCTGGTGTATAATAGGTGACGGTCTGTCCTCTTTGGATCTGACCACCATCTCTTCAGCTTTTACTACAGCCTCTTCCATCGCCTCTTTAAAAGATGACTTGAAGAGTGCTTGCTGGTTCTCCTGGATGAAGATATTCTACACACAGGGCTGTAACCAGGTCACCCCGAGTCCTCCTGTCTTCTGGCCAGTCACCCTGAAGCCAGGTTACTAAGAATTTGTCACTTCTGTGTACCGAGCCTCAAGCCTTTTGCACACGCCTCTCTTATGCCTCAGTCATGCTAGGGGGTAATCATTTAGCTGCACATCTGATTCCACCACCACAGACGGAGCTCCTCAAGTGTAAAGTGAATAGGACAGGTGGAGACTCACGTGTGCTGAGTGTGGACTGAGAAAAATAAAAAGAGGAATCATGGCTAATTTGCCAAGGTCACAGAGTCAATAACTGGCAATACCAAGAGACAAATGCAGGTCTGTTTTCAAAACCTATGCTCTTTCCATGCCTTCTTTTTAAGAAATGCATGGTGACTTTCTACACTGGCATCACCCTGATAGAGACTCGGCTTCTTGATGTGTTGGGAGGAGTTTATAGAAATTATAACTACACGAAATGAGCTACAGAAGTGGTTCCTTAATTCTCCCTCATTCTTACATGGAAGCCTTGCTGAGGAATCCCACCCAAGAGCTATGACCTAGAGGATTTCAGATGAAACTTCCTTCTACGGAAGTTTCTTCTATAGAAGGCTTAGTTCTGCAGTCTTCATCGTATCGGGCCACCATCTTCTTCTATATCCTGCCACTGAGGATTTCTAAGCTCCAACCATACTTCTTAAACTCAGAGAGCAGTTTTCCTGCAATTCGTGGTACAGGATCAAATAAGGTGGTGGCAGAGATGCTGAGACACTGACTGAGATCAGTCACCACCCATCAGTGGCTCTGACACTCCCTGGGTGCGCACTTCACACAACTCAGTTTCGAGGCCCTGCACAGTCTGGATAACTCAGTGTTAAGAGCTCCAAGCTGGAGCCAGGCTGACCCCATGATGGAGTCCCAGTGGCGTGACTCCAGCAGTTCTGGTCAGTGCCCTGCCTGTCCCCCAGGCCTTGCTGTCTCCAGGCTGTACCCTAAGATGTAGGTTCTACCCTCATTCCAAGTCCCTATCTGCTCCATAACACC
This sequence comes from Budorcas taxicolor, assembly GCF_023091745.1. Lineage (NCBI taxonomy): Eukaryota > Metazoa > Chordata > Mammalia > Artiodactyla > Bovidae > Budorcas > Budorcas taxicolor. The sequence continues at coordinate 25,562,331 of NC_068928.1, forward strand.
CTGTACTGGCCACCTCCTCCCCCGTCTCACTTCCCACTCCCTACCAGTGTTCCTGGGGTCATACCCAAAGCAGACCACATCCATGTGAATCCTAGTTTCCGGGTTTGCTTCCAAGGAACCAAAACTAAGAGAATGATCTTGGAGAATTTACTTAACAATTTCTGTGCCTCTTCACCGGCAAAACTGAGCTATAACAATAGTGCGTGCATGCTAAGTCACTTCAGTCGTGTCCGACTCTTTGTGACCCTATGGCCCATACCCTGCCAGGCTCCTCTGTCCATGGGATTCTTCAAGCAAGAATACTGGAGTGGATTGCCATGGCCTCCTCCAGAGGATCTTCCCAACCCAGGGATTAAACCTGTGTCTCTTACACCTCCTGCATTGGCAGGTGGCTTCTCTACTACTACTAGCAACCGCCTGGGAAGCTCCATAACAATAATAATAGCCCCTGTAAATACAACACTTACAGGTGTGTGGTCACTGATACATGAGTGAGCTGTTATTAAATAATAATAATTCCTGACTGCCAGTGCATACAATAGGCCCCCTAGTCCAGTGGTCCTCAGCCTCAGGGCACATGCAAACCACCTGGAGACCACACTGCTCCAGACTGCAGCCCTCGCCCCAGAGTTCGAGATTTGGGGAGTCTGAGAGAACCTGAGAACCTGCATTTGCCACAAACTCCTGGGTGGTGCTGGGGTTGCCAGCATGGGATCCCACTTACTGAGCTGCTGCTCTGCATTATCACATTTAATCCTCACCACAACCCTGGGGCAGGTATCTCAACCTCCATTTTCAAGGGACGCGGAGAAATTAAGAGACGTGGTCACCCAATAAGTTTGGAGAATGAGCCAGGATTTAAGCTCAGGTCTGTCTCAGCTCTAAGATGCTTACACATCTCAACCCCCAGCCACATGCAGTCCAGCTAGGGAGTGAGCAAAACTCCCAAGGGCTTCCCCTCCCAGGCCCCTCCTGTCTATGGTGGGGCTGGAGGAAGCAGGATATGGGAAGGCCACGGGCCCTCGGTTCCCAATTCTCAGGCTGCAGCCAGGGCCAGGGAGAGGGGACACCAGTCTGTGCCCCCAAATGGGGCTCCTGGGAAGAGCTCCCATATGTGTAAGCGGACCCAGGCTAAGCACCTACCTCGGCTGCTGGTGGCTGGCTGGGGGGCCTCGGGGCTCAGCGCGGGAGGCCCCGGGGAATCCCCCACGAAGTGGTGGAACCAGCGACGCCGCAGCTGGCGCAGCTCTGAGTTGCGGCTGCGGAGCCAGCGGGGGCCGGGCCGGGGCCGGGCCAGGGGGCCCTGCAGCACATCCACGCCGAGCAGCAGCTCCGGGCTGACCCGGCCGTCGTGCATGGCTCGGCTGTCCAGTAGGCCCACGCCCAGTGCCACGGCAGCCACAGGCAGGGCCTGCAGCGGGCCAGGGGCCCGGGGGCCAGGCGGGAGGCCCACGCGGGCCCGCTGCAGCAGCAGCAGGCTGCCGGTCATCAGGTAGGCGGCCGTGAGGAAGAAGAGTAGGAACTGCGTCCGGCGGAGAAACTTCTGGAGTCGGAAGAAAGGTTTGGCCATGCCCCTGGGCAGCAGGGCTCCCAGCTGGAGCCCGGGGATGGCTCCTAGCACCCAAGCCGGAAGGAGGCCGGAGCCTCCGGAGGTGTCATCCCCGCATGCCGGCACCGGCCTGTTCTCTCCTGGGGTTACAGTTCCTCCTGCCCCGTTTGCAACAGGTGCTCAGATAGCACCATCACTGAGCCCCAGCCCTGGGCCCTGCAGCTGTAGCTTCTGCCCGAGTGTCAGGAACTTGGCCATCCCTGGGTTCTAGCGACCTTCATGTCCTGGCTTCGAAACCTGGAAAAGAGAAAGGGCACTTAGAGGGAATAGGAGGGTCCACCTCTCCCACTGCCCCAGGGTCAGGAGCCCCACGCCTCTGTGCTCTGTCTGCCAAAGGGGCTGGCTATGCCGCAGAAGTGAGGGACAGAGAGCCTGGTTCCAACCCCAGCTCTGCCACTGGATGACTATGTGACAGCAGGTGGGCTATTTCACCTCATGGGGCCTCAGTCTCCTCATCTGTAAAATGGAACTAACGCTCTACCCTGGAGCAGTAGGACAATCCACTAATGACAACAGGAAGGAGGAAAAACAGCAGCAGTGACCTTGTATGAATCCTTAAACTATGTGCCAGGCTCTGAGCTAGACCCTTGATGTATCATCTCATTTAATCCTCACCCCAACCTAGAGAGAGAGATACATACAGCATTTCCCCCATTTTACAGATGAGGAAACTGTGGCAAAGGCAGACAAAGTAAATTTCCCAGTCACACAACTGGGGAGAAGATGAGCCAAGGGTTGGAACAGCCTGAATTCAGAGCCTGGACTGTAAACCCCCATGAGGTCCAGCCTGTAATGAACCCCACTACCTATATGTGCACTCAGGCCAGCGCATGAGTATACAGCAGGTGCTCAATGCATGTGTGTACTGGGGTTGCAAATTGTCTTCTGGAAATGCTTCTGCAGAGGTGGGTTGGTTTTAACCCAGGAGAGGGCACAGAGGAGGGAGTGGGCTTGCATAGTCTTCCCTCCTTCCTGAAGGGAGGACACCAGAGCGGGAGACCCCCCCGGGGCCGTGCACCTGTCAGCAGAGGCTGGGCTCCTGGTGTAGATAAGTGGGGAAGGCTCTCAGAGAAGCCTTCCCGGGGTGCCCTTCTGCTCCCCAGGACTCAGTTCTCACACTGGGCTTTGGTTTCCTTTGACGGCGCCTCTGAAGTGCACTGTCGGGGGTTGGCAAAGGGACCCGCAGCTGCTGCGAGCTGGGCTGCTGGATAAGGACAGCCCGGCACACAAGGACAGGCTTGTCCCGGGGTGAAAGGCTCCGAGGAGCGTGACTAAGCTGCTGCCTGTAACTAACAAGGCCCGGGACCCCGGCCAGGACCCCACGGCCCCTCAATGGCTGCTCTGTGCCCTGGGGACAGTGGCCGGGTGTGAGAGGAAAGACAACGTTTGGGCTCTTGTGGCCTGGCATTCCAGGGTCTGGGAGGGGGTGGTATCAGATCAGCATGACCCTCTCTGATTCAATGCCGAGAGCCACCAGGTTCTGATGCTTCTGGGGAAGGCAGGATCTGAGAATTAAGGGGGTCCAGTGGGTCCTTTAGGCTGGGGCAGGGGTAGCAGGGTAGGGAGTCAGCAAATGAAGGTGGAATTAAATGCTGAATCTGGGAGCCATTTCAAATGGGTCTCCAGAGCTTTTATTTTCTCTCTAAGCTGGTGTGTGCCAGGCCCACCCCGGCCAGCCTCGTCAGATTTGTATAACCACAGAGAAAATCCCAAGAAATCCGGACTGATCCCCCTGCCTCCAGCTTTGGCCCCTGCAATCCATCCTCTGCAAGGCTGCCAAGGTGATCCTCCTAACACGCAAATCTGATCACGGTGCTCCCCTGCTTAAAACCCCTTTCAATAGCTCCCTGTGGCTTTGGGATAAACTCCAAGCTCCTTAGTGTGACATACAAGGCCCCCTTCCTGATCCAGCCCAACCAGCTCGTCTCTTGCTGGGCCCTTCCCTTCTGCTTCCTCATGGTGTGCACATGTGTGTGTAAACACACACACACACACACACCCCATGGTCCAGCAAAACAACCACAGCATGTCTGCCCTGGTGCCTTCGCACATACTTCACTTGATGTCTTTTCCTCCCTCTTTGCCGGGTGAATCCCTCTGTATCTCCAAGACTCAGCCCAGGTGTCACTTCCTCCAAGACGCTCTCCCTGACCACCACCCACTCACTGGTATAGATTTCTCTGTCTCCCCATGCTGACCCTCATCCCAGCATTTGCCATCCTAGGATGATTTTAATTGTCCTTGTACTTGTCAACCATCTTTGCAGGACTGCGACTGACTCCAGGCTAGAGGTCATATGCTCTGTACACATTTTGGTAACTCCAGCTCACAATATGAGTCCCAGCAAAATAGATGCTCAGCCCTCTCTGTGTCTGAATACATTTTTTACATGGATGAGAAGATACACTGATAGGTGGATCCTGATATCAGAAACCTGCTTCTGTGGGAGTCTTGTTGTTCAGGCACTAAGTTGTGTCTGACTCTTTGCGACCCCATGGACTACAGCACTCCAGGCTTCCCTGTCCTTCACCATCTCCCAGTGTTTGCTCAAACTCACGTCCGTTGAGTCGGTGATGCCATCCAACCATCTCATCCTGTTGCCCCCTTCTTCTCCTGCCCTCAATCTTTCCCAGCATCAGGGTCTTTTCCAATGTTGGCTCTTCTCATCAGGTGGCCAAAGTATTGGAGCTTTAGCTCCAGCATCAGTCCTTCCAATGAATATGCAGGGTTGATTTCCTTAGGACTGACTGGTTTAATCTCCTTGCTGTTCAAGGGATTCTCAAGAGTCTTCTCCAGCACCACAGTGGGGGATCTTCAGTTCAGTTCAGTTCAGTCACTCAGTTGTGTCCTACTCTTTGCAACCTCATGAATCGCAGCACCCCAGAACTCCCTGTCCATCACCAACTCCCAGAGTTCACTCAGACTCGCGTCCATCAAGTCAGTGATGCCATCCAGCCATCTCATCCTCGGTCGTCCCCTTCTCCTCCTGCCCCCAATCCCTCCCAGCATCAGAGTCTTCTCCAATGAGTCAACTCTTCACATGAGGTGGCCAAAGTACTGGAGTTTCAGCTTTAGCATCATTCCTTCCAAAGAAATCCCAGGGCTGATCTCCTTCAGAATGGATTGGTTGGATCTCCTTGCAGTCCAAGGGACTCTCAAAAGTCTTCTCCAACACCACAGTTCAAAAGCATCAATTCTTCAGTGCTCAGTCTTCTTCACAGTCCAACTCTCACATCCATACATGACCACAGGAAAAACCATAGCCTTGACTAGACGGACCTTAGTCGGCCAAGAAATTTCTCTGCTTTTGAATATGCTATCTAGTTTGGTCATAACTTTTCTTCCAAGGAGTAAGCGTCTTTTAATTTCATAGCTGCAATCACCATCTGCAGTGATTTTGGAGCCCCCCAAAATAAAGTCTGACACTGTTTCCACTGTTTCCCCATCTATTTCCCATGAAGTGATGGGACCGGATGCCATGATCTTTGTTTTCTGAATGTTGAGCTTTAAGCCAACTTTTTCACTCTCCACTTTCACTTTCATCAAGAGGCTTTTTAGTTCCTCTTCACTTTCTGCCATAAGGGTGGTGTCATCTGCATATCTGAGGTTATTGATATTTCTCCCAGCAATCTTGATTCCAGCTTGTGCTTCTTCCAGTCCAGCATTTCTCATGATGTACTCTGCATATAAGTTAAATAAGCAGGATGACAATATACAGCCTTGATGTACTCCTTTTTCTATTTTAAACCACCATCTTAGGGCAATGAAATCTCAAATTCCGCTTATCCAGAGCTGTGGGAGCCTCCCTAGATAGGTGGGAGACAAAGCAATACATGAGCACGAAGGACACAGCTTCACCAGTTCAGGCCTTAGAGATACGTGGAAGTTAACACAGGAGCTGAGCTTTATATGTGATCTTTCCTGTGTTGTCATTTTAGGAAAAGGGGCTTCCAAATCTGCTTGCAAAAGGCTTCTGGTTACAAGATTGAGATTCTATCAGTGAAAAATCCTATAAAACTAAAATAAAAGGGGAGTGTGGACCCCTGCTGTGGGAAGAAAGGTTCTGATGAGATGGAGCCAAAAGGCGTGCAATGGATCAACAGTTCAGAATTTTGAAGGCAAGATGCAGCCTGAATTCCATATACGTTTGTATAGAGGATCTGCGAACATGCTACAAAAGGTGCAGCGGGGTGAGGTGTGGTCAGCGCTGATCATTCTGGAATCGAGTGATCACACCTGGGTTCGCCAAGGCACCCCCCACCAACCCCGCTCTCCACCAAGTTCTTTCTGGAGCCACCCCTTCCCACTGGGGCCCTCCTCTAGTCTGGGGAGGTGGACACTGGGCAAGGGGGCAGGGGACAGCTGCTTTCAGGCCAGAGCTCCACAACCCCTGCTTCTGATAAGACAGGCTGCCACTCTGAACTTTTCACATTGCAAAGCTGATTCCTAGCCCAGAATACCTGCCGCTGCCTGGATGGGGGTGGGGAGTGGGGCCATGTAAAACCACAGTATTAGCAACCTGTCCCCTGGCCCAGGCTTCTGCTCGGCAATCGTCCCCCACTCTCTGCCACACTCACCTCTCCACCAGGACACAGACAACATCTGATTTATCATCACATCCCCAGATCCTAGCACGCAGCCTGCAGTGCCTGTAAATGTCTGTTGAGTGACTGTATGGGAAAAAGCCTGGAGGGTGGGGGGAGGGGGTGCTGAGTCAAGCCCAGCATCTGCACAAGGACTCAGAGCCAAGCCACAAGGTAGCTGAAGAACAGAAGCAGCCAACCCCTGGGGAGGCGGGTATATCTAGCCACTACCTGTCAGCTGTGCCCACTGCACCCCAAAGCCAGGAGGCCCTCCATGAGAGCAAATCCACCTTGAGCAAGTCACTGAATGGGTGGCACCTCAGGCTACCCATCTTGAAATGGGGGTTAATCAGCATTGTCATGGAACCAAATGAGAGCGGAAACCTCTTACCTACAGCCAGTGGCAAAGGAAGCAAACTTGGAAACTCCTTGGAGGAGAAGCCTACAGCAGTGAGCTGTGGGGGCCATCAGCCACCTTCACCTCCAGTTAGCCTCCAACTCCCTGGGGTGGGACCCATTCTTACCTGCAGCTCCCTCCATGCTAAGATAGGTGTTAGCAAACTGCCTGCTATTTCTTTCTTTTTGAATATTTATTTATTGCCACACCAAGAGGCACGTGGGGTCTTAGCTCACCGCTAAGAGATTGAACCTGTGCTCCTTGTACTGGAAGTGTGGAGTCTTAACCACTGGACTGCCAGAGAAGCCCATGCTTGCTTTTTCAATGCTGAAGAATCTGCCTGCAATGCAGGAGACCTGGGTTTGGTCTCTGAGTCGGGAAGACCCCCTGGAAAAGGAAATGGCAACCCACTCCTGTATTCTTGCCTGGAGAATCCCATGAACAGTGGAGCCTGGCATCACAGTCCATGGGATTGCAAAGAATCAGACACAACTGAGCGATTAACACTTCCATCCCTCTTCTTTTGCAGCGTTTAGTAATTAGGCTACACGGGGTTGTGTGTTTCACCTGTACCATCTCATTTACTCCATATCTCCCATCGAGGGGGATAACCTGATCACTCCCATTTAAGAGCCTGGGTCTCTAAAGCTCAGCTGGTCAAGGCCAGACAAACCAGGGCCAGGATTCAGACCCCAGCTCCCTGCTTCCAGAGCCCACCCTGTGTCCACTCAGCTGCCCGCCTCTCTCCCCACCCCAGCTTCAAAGGAGGCAAGATGAAATCCTGAAAGGGGGTTGGTATGCCTCCATCAGATCTCTTTGAAAACATGCCAGGATGAAGCTCCCAGGCATGGTGCCACACACAGAGCACCCCCCCAGCCAGACCTCCCCAACGCTGCCATGTGGTGACAGCCCCAGCCTCCTGACCCCTCCCCTCCTCTGCAGGTCTGGGCCATTTTCCCCCAAGGCATGCTTCCCATGTGACACCTCCCATCTGGGAACCATGCAAAGTGCTTCAGAAGAATGATGGGGGGGCAGGGGACCCCCACCCCTGCCTGAGACCCCAGGCTTCTCAGGAGGGAAGGGGCACCAAGGAGGCACACAGCCTCAGGCTGGACAAGGTGGACACCAGATGCTTGCCTGGGGGTCTGCCAGAGGCCCAAAAGCCACCCCAGAGGAGACCAGGGCCCAGGGGAGGGAGACCCTCAGCTTCTTCCAAGGAATGAGAAGAGAACATTGGGACAGGGAGGCTTCTCGGGCGGGGGGGGTCTCTGGGAGGGAGCAGGAGCCTCGCACAGGTGGGGACACAGACAACTTGAGCTGTTACTTTGCTGCCATCTGGACCCCAGGTGGCAGCCATGGCTCCGTTTGAAGTGGGGCGGGGGGGGGGGGGGGCGTGCGGGGGGCGTTGGGCAGATGGCACCAGGCTGAGATTTCCACGGGATTGAACGAAGGAGCAGTGGTGACAGCCAGGAGAGGACAGAAGGCAGCCACTGGGGCCTGAGGGCTGGAGAAAGAGCTCAGAGAGGGCCCAGGCCTGACCAGTAGCCACTGGGGTTTAGGCACATGACTCTACCACACCACCCCGCCCCCACCAGAGAGGACAGACAGGGAAGGAGAGAACACCAGTAGCCTTGGGAACACCACGGCCGCTGCCGTGTGGGCTGTGACCATCTGGGGATCCAGAGCCGCACGCTCTTAGCTGGGTGAGCCCCAAACACAAGAAACAGGGGACACACGTGTTGCTCCCGCAGACAAGGAGATGGGCATTCGTGGTTCAGTTGCTCAGAGCCCCAGCCTCCATGATTGGTAGGAGGGTGCCTCAGCCTCTAAACTTCAGCAAAGCCCCACTGAGAGCCTCCAGCGGGGCCCGGTGCTATGAATTAGCACCCCTCCCCGTTTCTTCCCGCCCTCAACCCCTGCCACTGCCCTGCCCAGGCTCAATGCCTGTCATCTGGACACTGTCCCCCTCTCCCAGAGGCTGCCCTCTCCCAGAAGCCTCACAAAGAGATCTTTCTAACACCAAGAAAGAGCAAAGCTCCAGGCTGCAATGGCTCTCCAGGACTCAGATGACCAAGTTCAAGCCCCTCAGCCTGGTACTCACTGGCCCTTCCTGGGTCGGTCTCCCAGCAAACTCCTTTCAGTATTCCCTCCAGAACTTTACGCCCCACTGGCCAGCATGTGATGCTTCAAGCCCCCTTACACATACTCTTCCGTTGGCCAGGAATGGGTGCCCTGTCTTGTGGCTCAGAAATGCTTTGCGGCCACCAACCTCAGCTCCAACACCACCTCCTCCATGAAGCCTTCCTGATCCCCAGAACAAAGCTGCTCTCAGAGCTCAACGGGGAGGCTGGATGCTCAGGTGACGTGTCCTGCCTTGAGTCCCAGGTACACTGTCCACTTCTCCTCCCAGCCTATGGGCCCCTCATAGACACAGGCGGTGCCTGTGGGGTACAGGGCAGACCCCAGAAATCTGTGCCCATGGGTCACCCTCCCTCCAGTGCTCAGGGCCACACTGCCCTCACCTCCAGGTCCCAAGGCTCTGGGTCTTGGAGGCTCAGAAAGAGAACAAAGGACCCACTAAACAGAGATCTGCTGGGCCCTGGGATGGGACAAGTTTTGGGAAATGGGAATGCAGTGGGGTCCCTGCCTTTGAAGAGGCAAATCTTTTGATCTTCTGAACTTCAGAACTTAAGGGAAAAGTTCCAGATTAAGAAGTGGTGCTTAAAAGGTATAAAGCATAATACTAAGGTCAAAACTCCAGTCAAAGCAAAGCAGGTAGTGGGAGGGGGGATTCTTCCAGTAAACTCAGTGCCCTGGGTAGGGAAGACCTCTGGAGAAGGGAAGGGTTCAGACAAAAAAGACTGAATCTGTATGTACCACATTAGAGACTGCAAGACTGCTTTCACACACTCTCAAGCGTGCTGAAAGAATCAACAGATCTTCAAATGAATGAGTGATCTTCCCATAAACTTGTGAGGTCAAAATCATTACCATCTCCATCATGGACAGGCAGAATCTGAGACAGAGAGAGAGGCCCAATTAACTTGACCAAAGACAAACAGTTATTGCTAGACTGAACTCAAGTTTTCAGATTCCAGGTTTGTGATACCATCTACCATATCACGTGGCCTTCCTTCATCCATTCAACTCCACCCATTCCTCCAGACACTCAGCTAGGAGCCAGGGCTGCAAAGAAAGAACACCTCCATGGTGGGTAGCATCTCCCCTTTTTAGTTGGTTGGTCTGAAGACCAACCCACTCTTGCAAGAGCCAATTACAGGCTCTTTTAGGCTATCTCTGGGCCACCTCTTTGGTAGAACCCTATTTTGTTCCTGTGCTTGGATGTTTCTTCCACTGAGTGGCAAACTCTTGAGGGTTGTCCAGACCTCACTGAGTGATTTGGATAAATCTGGGCAAGTGGGTGGAGCATCCAGCCAAAGTTAGCCTCACCCTCCTCTGGCTCTGTGCCTGAAGTCACTGGGATGGGGGACTTATGCTGGGGGGAACACCTTGAACCCTCCTGTCCTCAGCAGGACAGGAGGACCCTCCTGGCCCCCTCATGAGTTTTCAACAGTAAGAGACAGAGAATCGAAGTGGAGGAGGAAAGCTTTAATGGCTACCAAGAGGCTCACAGTATTTGAAGCCGCATATGGTTAACCCAGCCCATTCTTCCAACCACTCTCACATCCACCCTAGGAAATACAGTTCCTCCCTAACTATGTTCCCCAAAAGAGCCACCCTTCGAACAACTTTCCAGGTGACATGTCAACATGTGTGTTGTGCTCAGTCGTGTCCGACTCTTTGTGACCCCAAAGACTGCAGCCCGCCAGGTTTTTCTGTGAATGAAATTTTCCAGGCAAGAATACTGAAGTGGTTTGCCACTTCCAACTCCAAGGGATCTTCCTGACCCAGGAATCCAATCCAGTGTCTAGTGTCTCCTGCACTGGCAGGCAGGTTCTTTACCACGCCACCACCTGATGTGTCCACATGCTGATTACTAAAGCCAAGAGGAGGAGAGATTTAAAACAGCAGAGTTAAAAGAAGCCCAGACAGAAGATAGTCCAAGGCCAAGTTCCAGCTCTCACTCCCCAGATGAGCGGGGCCTGCCTCCATCCCAGTTCTGCTCCTGCTGGTGGGTCTGATCATCACTCACATCCTATGGATAAAGGTCTAAACACTGAGCTGTATTTCTGCTTTGCAAATAAGATCATCTATACAGAAGGTAATGGCACCCCACTCCAGTACTCTTGCCTGGAAAATCCCATGAATGGAGGAGCCTGGTAGACTACAATCCATGGGGTCGCAAAGAGTCGGACACAACTGAGTGACTTCACTTTCACTTTTCACTTTCATGCATTGGAGAAGGAAATGGCAACCCACTCCAGCGCTCTTGCCTGGAGAATCCCAGGGAGGGCGGAGCCTGGTGAGCTGCCGTCTATGGGGTTGCACAGTTGGACACGACTGAAGCAACTTAGCAGCAGCAGCAGCATAGACACAGAGAACAAACTACGGACACCAAGTGGGGAAGCGAGGTGAGATGAATTGGGAGATCGGGATGGACATATAGACATGACTGATACTACGTATACAACAGATAACTAATGAGAACCTACCATAGAGCTCAGGGAACTCTACTCAGTGCTCTGTGGTGACCAAAATGGAAAGGAACTCCAAAAAAGAGGGGAGATACATTTATAGCTGATTCACTTTGCTGTACAGCAGAACTAACACAATATTGTAAAGCAACCATACTCCAATAGAAACTGACAGAAGAATTAAAAAATAAACACGGAACTGCCCCAGAGTCCTTTGCCCTGGCCTCAGTGAAGCTCCAGATGGAGAATCCGGGGGACTGGCCTCACCAGGGCTGACTGGGGTCTGAGCCGGATGGAAGCACAAGCCAGGTGTGTCTATAGAGAAACATACCTTCCCAAGAAGCACTGCTCAGACACAGTTCAGTCCTAGCCTGGAGGCTCTGGGCTGCCTGTTAAGGCAGACTCTACGGTGCTCTGAGGGCTCAGACTTTAGCAGCCAACTGGTGGCCCACAATATCCACTTCTGCCTGACTAGGCAGACGAGGGAAGGGGCAGGGGGCTGGCCATCTGCTTCATCCAGGCGTCTCTTCACTTCCAGCCAGACACACAGGACACAGGACAGCACCCCACAGGGCTCCAAGTGGAATAAGGGAACCCCTCACCCCAACATAAAGCATGCTTCCAGAGGAGCTGTGGAAATAGTCCTGCTGAAGACCAGAGGATGAGGAAGCAGGGGAGGGCCAGGGGGCTTCTCCGCGAGGAAGATGAAGGCTGCCAGGCTAACCCCACCAGCCCAGCTGTCGGCCAAGCTTCCTTTAGCGAGTGTGCACAGGATATGAACACAACTGCTCTTCCCCCATGGAACCACTGGGCTCTGGGGGCAACCAATGGGCCCACCGGGGCATCATCTCCAAGGGACTTGTGAGGCCAGAGCTAAGTGTATGGGGAGGGTGGGGGCGGTGAGGGGAATACTAGAGAGAACCTCCGCCGACCTTGCCTTCTCTCCCGCACTTGCAACCGCCAGGTCGAGGTTGCTGCAGACACAGCGCAGCAAACCAGCCCTCTGCTGCCTGCATTCCCCTCTCCACCAGCCCTCACTCCTGTGCCTGAGAACCTAGGGGATCCAGAGGAGAAAAACAAATAGTCACTCCCTCTCTCCATCTCCTGATCCCAACCACGGCGTTCCGACACGGGATAAGCCAAGCGCTCCATAAACTGAAGCCCGCCCTTCCAGCGAAAAGAGAGATGACAGAGTCTAATGTTGTTAGAAAAGTGCAGTGGAGTTCCGAGTCTGTCCATCTTGGGTGCTGCTGGGGACCAGGCGAGTGTGGGCAGCAGCGGGATCCCAGGGCAGGGCTGTGAGGCTGGAACCCTCACGTCCAGCCTTCCCAGTGCTCAGAGAAGGGTCAGAGGTCTCCCTCCCCGCCCCTGCCTCCCCACTGGGCGAGCCGGCACCGAGCAGGCATCATTCGTGGGCACAGATGCTCTGGGAAAACAGACACCAGGGACGTTATCCGGAGCAGAGGAGCCCACCCGGAGGCTTCCCCTGAGAAACGAAACACTGCAATTAGCAGCCTCCAGTCATGAATCTCCGTCTACACTTAGAAAGATGCAAAAGCTCTACTTAGGGTAATTTTCCGGACAAAATACGTACGTTTCGCTTTTGCCCATGCCTCCGTTCAAGTTCACCAAGAGACAGAGAAAAACCTCCGCTGACCGGAAACCTGGCGTGCTGGCAGAACGAAGGGAGCTGCCGCTAGGTAAACGTCTCGTCTTAGAAAAGGCAGTGCGCACCCCAAATCCTGTCCTCACCCCTTCCCAGGCCCGGATCCAAGGCCTCCATCCCGGAAAACGGACAGTCTCTGAGCGTTCCCAAGGCGGGTACGCGGCTTGGGAAACTGCCTTGAGCACCCCCGCCCCATCCCGCTCGTCCGAAACCTCCCTCCACCCAAGCGCACACACTCCCGGGGGAAGCCGCCCCCGGCCCCGCGAGAGGCACCCTCCGCCAGCGCGCCCCGAGCCGGAGCAGGTGCAGCCCCGCCGCGCTCCCGGCCGTGTCTACACAAACTTGTTGGCCCGCGGCTGGGGAAACCCTGCCCGCAGCCCGCGCAGGGGTCCCGGCTGGAGCACCCGGAGACTGCACTCACCCACGCGATCGCGGCCGGCTGGGGCGCCCGCTCCCCGCCTCCCCGGGGCGCTGAGCCCGCAGCCCCGCAGTGCCCGGAGCCTAGGCGCCCCCGGCGCCCGCACGCCCCCGGGTGGCCCGCGGCGAGGAGCGGCCCAATGCGCCCCGGGCACAGGGCGCCGCCGCCTGGCTCCCCGGGCTGCGGACGTCCGGGCTGAGCCGCGGCGGCAGAGCTAGCGGGCGCCGAGCGGGCAGCGGGGCGAGCGGGCGAGCGGGCGCCAGGCTCTGCACATGCTCACTCGCGCGGCCCGGGGACAGCGGCCGGCCGCCGCCGGGTCCTAGAGGCGACCGTCCTCCCGCCGCCCGTGGGAGGGGTCGCCCAGGTCCTGGGGACCAGCCCACCAGGCGCAGCCACACTCGCAGCTGGGAAGCAGAGTCGCAGGCACCCACTCCCATACACACACTCCCACACACACACAAAGAGCCTCCCTTGCTGTAATACACACCAGGTTAATGCATTAGCGCTCACACCAACACATGTCTACACAGACACACTGGGCACTGCCACATAGAGGAACACACTCTCACACTCGCCCAAACACACGGGGACGCACAGTGATGCAGACACACTGAGCCACTGCTTCACAGACACTCTGACACCCACACTCACACACACAACACACACAAACACAGGGCTCTGTCCTGGGACACTGACAGCCACCCAGTTTGTAGCACTCTGATACCAACCCACAGAGGCAGACAGACAGACGTTGGATCACTGTCCCATGCAGAGCTAGACACTAACATTCACATCCTTACGCACACACACACACGCACGCACTCTGAGACAGTCACCCACAGATCGCTGCTCCACAAGTACACTGACCCCATCTCCCATACCCACACACTCAGGGCTCTACCACCAACCACTGCACTGCCCCACACAGACCTACAGTGACAGACCCACACCGAGGTGTAGTGATCCACACACTGGAGTCCACTGACACACACACTGCTGTGTAGAGAGTCATACTGGCCATTGGCCCACAGACCCCTGAGGTGGATAGGCACTGATACAGACACACAGGTATACAGCCACCCTGCTACACACCCATCCCCTTTATAAAATAAGGACTGGATCCAACCTTTAGGATTCTCCCTCCATGCCCCACTCCTGCTCCTCAGAAGTCCCCAGGCCACCGTGCTGCCCCTGCCCTGCCAGGCACATCCTTGGCCCTTGTCTCACCTGGAGCTGGCTGCTGAGATGCTCCGAAGGAAGACTGGGGACCAGCAGAGGCTGCAGGAACAGGTGGCGCTGGCATGGCTCTAAGCAGGTCTTCCTGAAAGGGAGTCGCATGCCTCTGACTCCCACTAGGGGCAGCACTGCTTGGCAAGGCTGGGAGGAGCCGTTTTCAACAGGTGGAGGGCAGGCAGGCGGGGAGAGGATTAGCTTGGGGACCAGTCGGAGCCCCGCTTTATGTAGGTGAGTCAAGTGGCATCCAGAGGGGAAAGGGAGGCGCTTAGGTTAGCCCAGCTAGTCAGGCCAAGTGCAGGAATTAGGAGGGTCAGCCCCCCTCCCTGGGACGAAGGTGGGGAGTGCTGGGGCCCGGGAGGATCTGGAGGAGGGAACAGGAAGTGAGGGGTGATGCTTTCAGAAAAGCCCCCATACATGTCTCTTTGAAGTGTGAATGTGTGTGTTGCTATTATTGTTGCTGTTGTTAAGTCACTCAGTCTTGTCGGACTATTTGCGACCCCATGGACTGCAGCACGCCAAGCTTCCCTATCCTTCGCTATTTCCCAGAGCTGGCTCAAGTTCATGTCCATTGTTGCTATTATTACCAACAACAATAATCCACTGTACATTTTTTGCATTGCATTTTGATTTTTGAAGCTCTCTCCAGGACAGCTACATCATTTGTGGGACCCAGTGCAAAATGAAAATGTGGGCCTTTGTTCAGGAATGGGTAAGAACTTCAGGAAAGGAGAACAGATGCATGAAACCCAGCGCAGAGCCCTTCTGAGCTCAGGCCCCATGCCCTGCACGGGTCTCATGCCGGTAGAGCTGGCCCTAACTCTTTCATGCCCTTGGTGCCCCCTTAGAACTCAAAATAAGTGATGCATGTCTTCACCATCTTCATCTGCAAATTAGAGAAAATGCACCCATTCTTGGGCTTTTGTGAGGATCAAAGGAAATGCTTGGTGAGCTTGTAGCACTGTCTGCCACAGGATACACACGTAATGCCTTTTAGTAAACATGATATGAAGAGCTTTCTCCCAAGGCTTTGCTACGATCCAGAAATGCCACCTGTGCAACGGTCTCTTGATCCACAGGCTTACAGTATCTTCTCATCCTCCAAATGTCACCTCCCCAGAGGCCTGCCCAGACATCCCAGGCTGCATAAAGCATACTCCATCCTCATCTTGTGGATTTACTTGCTTATTGTCTGTCTTCTCCCAGACCTTCCCAGCCCTCACAGCTAGAATTTCAGCCCCCACAAAGCCAGGAAAATTCTCATCTCATTCAGAACTATATCCTTAGTGTCTAGCTTAATTCTTGGCACATAGGCACGCCCACCGCATATTTACTAGATAAATAATTAACTGGTTTTTAAAAAGGCAATATGCATGACGTATTTTTAAGGAACCCAAACAGTTTCCCAATAGTCTCCATGTGTCTTCCCAAGAACTCAGAGACTGCTTATTCCTCTTCAGGTCACAGACAGATCCATGTTTGTGACCAACCACTTTATAATGGCTCGTTGGGTTCTACTGGCCAGCAGGGAGACCAGGATGGAGTGCGTGGATGGCACATGGTCTCTCATCCCCCTGCCAGGGGCTTATGGTGGGTTATGGAAGCAGGTGCCCCTCCAGTACCTGCCAGCATCTGCATCTGAACACCCTCCTCCTTTGACTACATAGCTCTTGGCTGCTGCTCCATCAGGACCCTGGCAGGTGACATGGGCTTGACCATCTCAGGGTAGCCTGTGAAGCTTGCCTTTCGCTCCTGGCGGAGCCCTGCATCATTGGAAAAGGCATCATTCAGAGACCCAGAGAACCTTTGGCAACATCTGAAAAGATGAGGATGCAGTTTCTTCTTTCCTCCTTTGCTTTTATTCCCCTGTGGTGCTGTGACTGGTGCCCCCTCGGTGCACTCAGACCTGAAACTGGCTTCACCACTTTGCTATGCTGCCTATTTACCTGCTCTCTCCCATGAGCACGGCACAGAGGCTTAAATATGCCTCTGCGAAGACGCCAGCGACACAGATGGTAATTGTACCCCCTGCTGAGCTGTGTCTGCAGATATCAGAGTGTGAGGTGGGGATCTGTAAGCGCTGCCTGGCAAGGGAGGACAGGTCTGGTCTGGGAGCAGCTGGACTTCCTAGGTAGGGGCCAGAGGTGCCCTGAAAGTTTCAGGAATCCAGAGGCAGCTGGCATCAGAATGAGGAGGAAGCCTGAGTCCCATTTTTTTCTTTTTTAAAAAAATATTCGTTATTTATTTCTTTTTTTATAAATAAAGAAATACGCTGGGTCTTAGTTGTGGCATGCAGTATCTTTTAGCTGCAGCATGTGGGATCTAGTTCCCTAACTAGGGATCAAACCCGGGCCCCCTGCACGAGTCTTAGCCACTGGACTACCAGGGTAGTCCCCCAAATTCCTTGTCTGACTAGACTAGAATAAGCTGTGTGACCTCATGCTGAACTTACCTTCTTTTGTCCTGGTTTGCCTTTCTGTAAAATGGGCGGTCATCTAATTCATAAGTGAAGGGCCTTGCTTTGAGCGAGGCATGGGAACGAAATGAGAGTGCTTTGAAGTCAAGTTCTGCTTCTCTGGTTGGGCAAACGAAATCATTTTGCCCGGATGTAATTTTTTAACCTGCAAAATGGGGAACGAGTCCACTTTCTACTGCAGAGTTCCTGGCACAGGGTAATATATTCAGTAAGTGATGACATGAATGATTCTTCCAACTGGTGGTATGATGACAATTCTACCTGGCCGTGGTGTGGTGTGGGGTCTGATGTTGCAGGTCCTGGCCGAGAGTGTAGGATTCAGTTTAGAACTGCCTGACCCCGCAACCCTTTCTGTCTGCAACGGGCTGGGGCTGGGGAACAGAAAGCACTGAAGGATCACCAGCCAAGGGCAGAGGTCTGTCAGGTTAGACGCAGGGCTCACGGGCTCAGTTATCAGCCAGAGGGTTGTGAGGGTGCTGGGGCAGGAAGTCGGCTCTGGTGGAGAGGGTGGCAGAGTGGATTCCGTCTCTGCTTCTTCTGCCTCGTGTGCACATGCGTGCTGAGCAGAGGAAGCACCCTGTCTTTGCTCCATTTTTATGAACTTCTCTGTAAGTCATTCATCAAAGGCCTTGAACTTGGAAACTGTCATTTAAGAAAAGCTGCTGGAGCACCTCAAGCAGATGGCAGTGATTCAAGAGGAGATGGGTTCATGTTAATGAACTTCTTATTTGGGAATAATTTTAGATTTCCAGAAAAGTTGCAAAGATAGCACAGCATTCTTGTCTGCCCCTCACTTAGTTTCCCCTATTGTTAATGTTTTATAGGGCTTTCCCTGTGGCTCAGCTGGTAAAGAATCCACCTTCAGTGCAGGAGACATCGGAGACACGGGTTCAACCCCTGGGTTGAGAAGATCCCCTGGAACAGGAAATGGCACCCCATTCCAGTATTCTTGCCTGGAAAACCCCACGGACAGAGGAGCCTGGCAGGCTATAGTTCATGGGATTGCAGAGTCGGACACGACTAAAGTGACTTAACACAATATCTTATGTGACAAGGTACCTTGCTCAAAGCTGAGAATTTCAGCTTGGCATGCTGCTTGCTATTGACTGGACTCCGGACTTGACTTGTGTTTCACCGGTTTCTTTTTTCCTCATGCGTGTCCTCTTTCTGTTTCAGATTCTATTCAGGGTCCAGGGTACCACATTGGGTTTAGTTATCCCTCTCCCCAGTCTCTTCTGTTCTGCGACAGTTTCTCATTCTTTCCTTGACTTTCATGACCTTGACAGTCCTGAGAAATACTGGCCAGGTACCCTGTGAAATGTCCAGAGGGCTCCATTCAAATGGGACATCTCAGACTAGAAGGGTTTTTGAACCTGGTGGCATTAGGTGGCTATTTTTTTTTTTAAATCTACACTGAACTTGCTACAGTATTGCCTCTGTTTTATATTTTGTTTTGTTTTTTTTTTTTTTTGGCTATGACGCATGTGAGGTATTAATTCCCCAACCAGGGGTTGAACCCACATGCCCTGCATTGGAAGGTGAAGTCTTAACCACTGGACCACCGGGAAGTCCCTCATGCGACTATTGATACCATCTCTATGTGTGAGCCTGTTATGGTCCATTACAAGAGACCTGGTCAGCATCCTAGGGAAAGAAGATGAGGAGAGGCCACTATGGAGGAAATTTCAACAGGATAGGGGCTGGCAGATGGCTAGTGGCTGGAGGAAATACAACATGAAGTTCCAAATGTAATAACTGGCCGATTCCCGTTCCTGATATGCAGGGTCTGCTCATTATCTGCATTTCTCTTCAATCTGAGTGTCCTGGCCGCACAGGACATGTCACTGGGGAAGGAGAGCTACTGCCCTGAAACTCCCACTCCAGCCCTACCCCTTCCATCCCCCAACTCACATGGGGCCCATATTCATCCGCTTACATAGCTGGCCATCTCCCTTCACCTCAACCTGATTGAAAACAGCACATCGATGGTAATAGGCACAGTTAAGTCTCCATAAACATCTTCATCAAGGGAAATTAATCCTTTGTTTGGAAATATATTTAAGAACAAGAAACACACAGACTTAACATAATAAGCTATGCCAGGGGGAAGAATGGGAGAAACAGTTAGGAAGTTTAGGATGGACATGTACACACTGCTAAATTTAAATGGATAGCCAACAAGGACCTGCTGTATAGCACATGGAAATCTTCTCAATGTTATGTGGCCACCTGGATGGGGGTGAGTTTGGAGGAGAATGGATACATGTGTACCTATAGCCTAGTCCCTTCACTGTTCACCTGAAATTATCACAACATTGTTAATTGGCTATATCCCAATACAAAATAAAAAGTTTAATAAAAGAAAGAGAAACATGTTTGGTTCATTCCAATCCCTGTCTCTCCCTCCCCTTTGTAGGGATTTCTATTAGAGAATCTTAAACACAGCTGCGCTGCTATGCCAGAAAGTGGAGTGGCCACTTCAAGACCACGAGACGACAAGCCAATCCTCTATGTGGGGCAGAGCACAAAGACAGGAGAGACCCAGGTGTGAACCAATGGATGACCCCCTTCCCTGTGGACACATGTGAGAAAAATAAGATCTATTTGTATAGAAACACACCCCAATCTCTTACATGCTTTTATCCTTCAAATTGTGAGCCACCAGTGTTCAGCATAGGAACAGCAAAGTCCTAATAACCAAGTTTGCGAACCAAGTGGGTAGAAATCTAAAGATCTTGCATATTTTGAGTTTCTCCCTTCTGGAAGTTTTGGTGTACAAGCAGGTGGATGAGTGGAAAGTGGGTGGAAGGGCTAGGGCTGTGCAGATGGACATAAGGAGAAGCAGGCAGACAGGAGGCGGAGGGTAAGCAGAAAGGTTGGATTGTATAGATGCTGAGCTGAGCTCCATGACCGCGGGGAGCTCATTTGTCTTCAAGTTCACGGCTGTCACCCCAGCACTCTCTTGTCCCCTGCCCTGAATAGCCTCACTTACTCAAAGCCCCTTCACATGGCAGCCCCGCCCCCATCTTGCCCAGGTCACCATCTACCCCTCTCCACCCTCCTCTGGCCCCCCACCTCGAGGTTTTCCCAAGCTCTTTGTCATCTCCCCCCATCAGCCTTTGTCATCCCATCTCTGCAGTCTACTCACCCTATCTCCTTTGCCTGGAATGCCCCTCTCCTCGCAATCTGTTGCTCTTTCAGGGCCTGGAACAAACTCTCCCTCCTCCTTGAAGTCTTCCCAGATTGCACATCCAAATTTAATCTCTCACCCCTGCCCCCCCATCAGTGTTCCCATAGCTTTGTGCTTGGGATAAAAACCAGGATGGAGAAATACAGAAGCCAAGTAGGAGGAGAAGGTGTGTGTGCATGTGTGTGTGTGTGTGGCAGGGTTGGGGGGCAGGTGTGTAGAGCCATTCAGAGATTTACTGCTGGAGGAAATATCTATGTCACCACCTGTCTGCCACATGTGAGCATGACAAGGGAAGATGCTGTCACTTAGGAAGAATCATGGCTTGCTGGGTCCTATGCTAGGCATTTTATATATGTTGATCATGTAATCCTCTTCACAACTCTATTAAACATGTACTGTTTTAGCCCCATTTTACAGATGAGAAGACTGAGGCTCAGAGGAATTAAGTGACTGAGCCAAAATCACATACCCATAAAGCAAAAAGCTGGATTGGAGTTCAGAGCTGGTTGGCCTCAAAGGGCCCCACCCCCATGGGCTCTAACTTGGTCACTCATGTCCACCCACCTGTCCATCCTCCCAACCCACCCAGGAGACACACAGGGACAGCCTCCTGCCCCTGCTCAGTCATCCCAAGGCCAACACACATGTGCTTGTCCTCCATCTCAGATTATGAAGGAATTCTCTGGGAAAGGTACTGCTGAGTTGTTACTAAAAGAGGACATAGTGAACGTCATGGCTAGAGCTCAAGGGATCATCGGAAGGGGGGAGGGGTGGAAGGAGGGAGGGAGAGCTGCTATTCTCCTAGAGATCGTTGAGTGGGATCAAGGCATCCTCTAGGAAGACAGAGAGAAAAGAGCTCCTTAGGAATGGAATTCCCAGCCCTATCCTGCATGCACCCTGGTGCCAGACACTCCAGATGTGTGGGCTCACCCACAGGAGGAAACTGTTCTATAATAGGACACACACGGGAGCGGAGCAAATTCGGCTGGATAAATAAAGTGTTCCCCCATGTTTCATCTAGTTCCTTCTGCTTCCTTTTATGTGTGTTTCCCAAGGGGAGCTGAGGGATAGGGGAACCAAGGGATAGAAGTGCTAAGAAGGGACAGAAATTCACTGGAGCAAGAAATTCACCAGTCTCTGGAAGAGCAGACAGATTCTGCCATTCACTAATCATGTGGTGTGTGTCCCTGAGCAATGTTCTTCACCTCTCAGAGCCTCAGTTTTCCCATCTGTAAAATGGAGATAATAAGAATGAGAGGAGAAAACATGTATGTTTGGGGGAGGGGGAGTTGGTCCTGTGCTTCCCACCTTGCATGCACCAAGTTACTTTTTTTTTCCCCTTTGGATGTGTTCTCACAATTTTTAGTCATTTTTTGGGGGGTTATAAAGAATCCACCTGTAATGTAGGAGACCTGGGTCAATCCCTGGGTTGGGAAGATCCCCTGGAGAAAGGCATGGCTACGCAGTCCAGTATTCTTGCCTAGAGAATCCCAGGGACAGAGGCTACGGTCCATGGGGTCACAAAGAGGTGGACACAGCTGAGCAAAAAACACTTCCACTTCCACTTCTGAGACTAGACTTTGAAACTCGAAGGCAGAGGTCGTTCTAAAATTCATGAAGACTGCTTTCCCTGGATCTAGGACAGCACCTGTCATGGGGCAGGGAAGGATGAGAGCAGTGAATGATGCTTGGAGTGCCCTCTTACTTCTTGCTTCATCCAGGCCTTCAGAAATTGTACCTTAAGGCTGGGGTGTGCACCAGTGCCTGGGAGGGCAGAGAGCTGGAGGATGGTGGGTAAGGTTCGGATGCTGGTGGGGACCTGAGGACACTGAGAGTGTCTAATTCAGATTGTCCCTGCTGACCCTGCTTTCGCCAGTTGGAGCAGCTCAAGAGAGCAAGCATATTTTCGAAGAACAGGTGTTGAGACTGAGAAGACTTCAAAGAAGAAATGGTGATGGATGGAGGAGAAGTGGGTGGAGGGGAAAGGATACTTTAGGATGGGGAGGGGCCAGTGCAAGTTAGCTGAGACTAGGACAGCACACCTGGAGTGCTGAAGGGAAGGGGAGAAATTCTCTGTGGTTGCCAAACAGATGGGGGCAGGGAGTGTGTTAGGAGAACCTGAGAGATTTGGCCTTTATCCTGGAGCTAGGTGCTGAAGAGCCAGGGAAAATTTTCACCAGTGGGTAGTATCAGCGATATGGGGAAGGGGCAGGGAAGAGTGGGGTCCTGACCATCCTGACTGTCGTCCCCAGGCCTGTCTGTTACCATGGCAACCAATGGCGGGGAAAGCATGGAGAGAGATCTTTCTGTTTCTATATGTATGAGTTCGACCCCGATCATCTCAAGCTGAGTCTCAGACAAACAGCGGGTCCACCCGCTTCCCTTAGAGTCCCCAGGTGAAGAGGCCAACTCAACACTCCCAGCAAGCAAAGGCCTGGCTCGTGACCCCAGGGCCTCTCCTGGTCCCCCTCCCTGTTCACCTGAGGGATGGCAGGGCTCAGGTGTGCATCTGACCAGCTTCCACCCCTTTCCGACCACGCTCTGAGGAGCAGGGGAATGGGAAGTGACAGCCAATGCCAGGAGTCACTAAGTCTCTGTCACCTCGATTTCCAAGACAGACGGAGCTGGTGCTGAGCGAACGTGGCACTTCAGAGACGCCCCTGTCCCTGCAGGAGACACCAGAGCGAAGCTGACGCCTAGCCCCGCCCCCTGCCGCCCTGCTCCTCCCCCAGCTCCGCCTCCCCCCTCCCCCGACTCCACTCAACCGCCTACCCGGGACCCTGGCTTCCATCCGCAGCCGCAGTCCCCCCCGGTAGACACAGATCTGGCTCCGTCACACTCAGCCGCAAGTCTAGTTCAGTCGCTCAGTCGTGTCCGACTCTGCGACCCCACGGACTCCAGCACGACAGGCATTGCAGTCCATCACCAACTCCAGGAATTGACTCAAACTCATGCCTGGAAAATCCCATGGATGGAGGAGCCTGGTAGGCTACAGTCCATGGGGTCTCGAAGAGTCGGACACAACTGAGCGACTTCACTTTCACTTTTCACCTTCATGCATTGGAGAAGGAAATGATGGCAACCCACTCCAGTGTTCTTGCCTGGAGAATCCCGGGGACGGAGGAGCCTGGTGGGCTGCTGTCTATGGGGTCACGAAGAGTCGGACACGACTGAAGTGACTACGCAGCAGCAGCGGCAGCATGTCCACTGAGTCTGTGATGCCATCCAACCATCTCTTCCTCTGTCCTCCCCTTCTCCTCCCGCCTTCAGTCTTTCCCAGCATCTGGGTCTTTCCCAGTGAGTCAGTTCTTCCCACCAGCTGCAAGCTGTGGGCGTAACTTTACCCATCACTAGGACCGCCTCCTCTAAAGAAAGGACTCTCCTCTGTGCCTTTGAAAGGCAACCTCTGTGGGAGTTCCCTGGGAGCCTAGTGGTTAGAAGTCTGGGCTTTTGCTGCCGTGGCCTGGGGTTCTCCGTTCCCTGGTCAGGAAACTGAGATCTTGCAAATCCGCCTGGCATGGGCAAAAATAAAATAAAGATAAGCTTTGAAAAGTTTGCTTATGATAGCATCCCACAGTTCTGGGGATGGTAATAATATATTACCTGTTATTATAATTAGGTAAAATAATAATTTTTACCTAATTTTGCCTAAAAATAATTATTATTCCCAGGAATGATTAATTACTCCATCTGTGTTCAATGCCTTGGTCTTTTTTTATTTTTGCCAACAGATTGAGGGGTTTCTCCAGGTCTTTCCCCAGACAACTCTGCTTTTTGAAACAATCTCTACAGTGCCCTGTTTGTTACATGACAGACTTTGGAAGGAATCTTTTTCTGAGGGAAACACTGGGGAAAAATAATTACATCTTACATGCAGGCATTTACAGTCTCTAAAATGCAAATCTGGTCAAGCCACTCTCGTCCTTAGGATCCTTCTAGGCTCTACAAGATTCAGGCAGGAACCCCTTCACCAACCCCAGTACTGACCCAGCCCAAAGCGCCATCCACATTTTGCCAGCTTTTGCTCCAAACATGAAACTCGGTCCCTGAATCAAGTTTTCTGACTCCCCCAGGTGTGATCGTTGTTCAGTCACTAAGTCGAGCCTGACTCTTTGCGACCCCATGAACTATGGTACACCAGGCTTCCCTACCCTTTACTATCTCCTGGAGTTTGCTCAAACTCATGTCCATTGAGTCAGTGATGCCATCCCCCATCTCATCCCCCAATGTCCCCTTCTCCTCCTGTCCTCAGTCTTTCCCAGCATCAGGGCCTGTTCCACTGAGTCAGCTCTTCACATCAGGTGGCCAAAGTATTGGAGCTTCAGCTTCAACATCAGTCCTTCCAATGAATAGTCAGGGTTGATCATACATGCATGCATATGCAAACATAGATACATGCACATGCAAGCAGTGCACACCTGCACGCATGGACACGAAAGCGCACCGCAACTCATGCATGTGAGAGTACAGGCACACACACAGCTGGACGTGCACACACACACACAGAGGCTTTTGTGTGTGTATTTGTTTTAACCTTAATACTGAAGAAGTGAAGTGAAAGTGTTAGTCACTCAGTCGTTTCTGACTTTCTGTGACCCCAACAGGCTTCTCTGACCATGGAATTCTCCAGCCAAGAATACTGGAGACTATTTCCTTCTCCAGGGGATCTTCCCCACCCAGGAATCAAACCTGGGTTTCCACAAAACCTGGGTTTTGTTTGCAGGCAGATTCTTTGCCTCTGAGCCACCAAGGAAGCCACTTGGCTCTTCCCACGGTGTCTTTGGGCCTCCTGCACTGGACCCTCCCTCCTCACTGTCAGCCCCTGGCCCTGGGGCAGCAGAGAGTGCAGCGCCCACTGAGACATGGTTGAGCACACTAGGTGGTCCCGAGGTGCAGCCCTGGGACGCTCTGCGGGACGTGAATGGGTCCCCACTCCTCCCTGAGGCTTTGTCCCCTGCAAGGATGTTGGGAGGGGCCCATGTGGACCAGGTAGGCTCGAGGGGGGCAGGGAGCTAGGAGACCCGTCCAGAATTCCCACTGCAGCCAGCATGGTCGGCGCAGCCACCCGACCCAGCTTATTTACGATGCTTTTAGCTCCAAGCAGGCCCATTTCCGAAGTCCTCTCCGAGGTATAAATTATCTTAAAGGCCTGATTTGTATCACTGTGGTTGGACAATGCTTAACCAGAAAGCACTCCGGCCTTTCAGCAGTTTCAATCCAGGGAGAGCTATGGATTTTTTTTTCACCCTAATTGAGCACTTCAGAAAGGGAGGGTGTTGAAAAACCTTCAATAGGTTGCATTTTTAGGGAAAGCAATTTTGACTTATTAGATGCTGTTGGCTTCAGAAATATGCTCACTAATGACTTCTATTTAAATATTTCCCTCCAGCTGAGACTTAAAAAAAGCACTGTGTTAATGGATTTGACATCCCCTAAATGAGTATTTTCCCACCTCGGCCTCTGAACTTCCTTGGCCAGATCTTCTCAAACAGTCAAGAGATCCCAAGCAGGCTGTATTCAGAAAACCCCTGTCAGAATTAGCTATAGAAAGGATAATTTTCCTTTTTCAACTGAAGGGCCAACAGTGATCTGCTAGGTGTAAGCCCAAACTTAGATGGAATCACTGGTTTCTCAGTCTTTCACTGGTGACCCAACCCTTATAGAATTAGAATTAAACCCAAAGCCTCTGATCTTGCACAAAAGGCCCACACTACCCTCATCTGACACCACAATACCCACCCGACTCCCTTTTGAACCCCAGGCAGAAAATTCTAGGTTGAGTGCGTGGTCTGGGCTGGCATGCAGAACCTGACATCCAGAAGGGCTGTGTCTGCTTTAAGGCTCTGCTGTGGCCGTCTTGAAATTCCTTTGTTTTAAAGAAAGATTTATATATGTATATAACTTTCTTTATTTTTGGCTGTGCCAGGTCTTCGTTGCTGCCCACATGGCTCAGCAAGTGGGGGGCTACTCTCTAGTTGTGGTGTGTGGGCTTCTCACTGTGGTGTTTTCTCTTGTTTCAGAGCCCGGGCTCTAGAGCACAGGCCCAGTAGTTGTGGGGCACGAGCTTAGTTGCCATGAGAAATTGGGATCCTCCCAGACCAGGAACCGAATCCGTGTCCCCTGCATTGGCAAGCAGATTCTCACCCACTGGACCAGCAGGGAAGTCCTGTCTTGAAATTCTTCATAATTTTTGATCAAGGAGTGCCCTATTCTCATTTTGTGCTGGGCTCTGCAAATTGTGTATAGAATCATGCCCAGATTCATCATCCTCTCCCACTCCTCTCTACATTTCCTTGTATGAGCAGTTTCCTCTACCTGAGGCATCAGCCTTCAGCCCAGCCCTGCCTGCTCCTTGTCCATGAAATTAACCCTGAGGAAGTGCCTTGGATAGCGGAGACAGCACAGCCTAGTAGCTGAATGAAGCCAGAGACCAGAATGCCAATCTCAGCTCCACCACTTCTGGGTTACATGATCTTGGGCAAGCAACTTAGCTTCTCTGAGTCTGAGTTTTCCCTTCTGAAAGAATGGAATTACTATTGTCCCACCTTCCTAGGATGCTGTGAGAACTAATCTTGAGATAATCATGGAGCATTTAGAAGAGTGTCTGGCACAGTATTCACCACTGTTACCAGTCCCTTCATAAGGGTGACTGAATTCTGATCCTCTCATGAAGCCCTCCTTGGCTGGCCTGACTCCTTCACCTAGAGTGAGACATCCCCTGTCCCAGCTCCTGGTAGCCTCCTCTCTTCTGTAGGACCAGCAGGCCGCGAGATCGCCATTTGTCAGTATGGTTACAAACACTTTTGTTTGCAAGCATCAAGAACTCACTCAAACTAGCTTAGGCAAAAAGACGGGCCTAGTTGTAAGTATATGAGGGACAAGAATATAGCTGAGCCTCAGGAAGACCTGGAATATAAACTTGAAAATGCAAGTACCCGCTTTTCCCATTTAACTCTTGCTTTTATCTCAGGATTGGCCTCTTTCTCTCTCTCTGTCCCTCTCTGTCTCTCCATCTCTCTACAAACCAGCATCTTCCTCAACTTAGCCACAAGGTAGAAAAGTATTACCTGACAGCATCTAAATTGTCCTTATGGTTCTAGCCACCTGAAAGCTGGACCATTACTGGTTCAGTTTCACAGTTCTGCAGACAGAGCGCCAACTGGCCCCCTTCAGGGTCAAGCTCATCAATGGAGCCCAAACTACAAGATGATTTTACATTCCAGGGTGGCTTAATCTCTCCACACCTGTCTACCGCACATGTCTATCTTTCCCTGAAGGGCCACAAAGGATCCCTAAGGGCCATGTGCTTCTCAGCTTTGCCTCCTCCAGTCTGGTGCCTGGAGCCTAAATTGATGTTGAATAAAGGAAGGTGTGAAGAGATCAGAGGATGATGTGGTTGGATGGCATTACCAATTCAATGGACATAAATCTGGGCAAACTCTGGGAGAAGGTGAGGGGCAGGGAAGCTTGGAGTGCTGTAGTCCATGGGGTGGAGAAGAGTCGATCAGGACTTGGGGACTGAATAACAACAAGAAAGGAGAGTGTAAATGGTAGTGGAGAGGCTTGCATTTTCAACCCCAAATACTGATACCAAGCAGGGACCTATGGGGCTCCACAAAGCCTTCCTGTGTCCCCCATTTCTTTGATTACAGGAAACAGCCTTCATTCAGCTTCCGACCTTTCCTGAGGTCCAGTGGGCAGATTCAAGCAGTTGTTAATTAGGGAAGGGAGAGGATGCGAAACCAGGGAGAAACAGTCAAGAGCAGCCTTGGGGCAGGGTCGCGTTTCCCCATCAATGGATACACACAACAAAAATTTTGAGCTATTTTGCAGAGATTGAAACCCCCTCCAGGTGGGAGAAGTTAAAGATTAATGATGTTAGGCTGCCCACAAGCAGATAGACCTCAGACCAGTTGGACCTGAAGGTTGTTAACGCTAACTCCTACTGACCTCACCACTAAGCCACCAGAAGAATGTCCATGAGCTGATCACGCCCTCTTTGAACAATTACTGTAACGCTTCCCACGGCACATGGTTTTGAGGGCATCAGCCCACTGTGGTCCCCTCTGCCTGGCAAAGTAATAAAGCGATCCTCTTCTGCTTCACCCAAAACTCTGTCTCCAAGATTCAATTCAGCACCAGTGTACAGAGAAGCTGAGCTTTCGGCATCAACACCACCAAGCACTCTCACAATTGTTCTATCCCTTGCAGGGACTTAGCAAGTGAGCCTGTCCTGGACCCAAAAGCATCCCTGGCAGGCTATTCATCCGAGGGATGATGGAGAGCCTGCCCCCTCCCAGCCCCAGACATCCAGGCAGGCTTGCCTGGTTCCCCAGCCTGCATCCAGAGCAACTTCTCTCCTTTGCACCTGAAACAAAGCAGGGCTCGGTCTTCTTGAATATGCAGTGTGCAGCTTCAGGATTTAAGTTGATTTCTGCAGGAGGGAACCTGCTCGCTCAACAGATTCCATACACTCAGAAATTATTAAAGGAGCAGAATTAAATTCACAGGGGTCAGAGGTCAGGAACACGGGAAACAAGGCAATCCCAGCAGAACCTATACTAATTGTCACAGCCGGATATGCTGGAAGAGCAGAAATGCTGCTGAATTATTTACTTGGGTCCTACTATCAAAGCAAATAACAGAAAATCTGCTTCACACCAGTGAGTCCATGAGCTCAAGGCATGGTGGTCAGCAAATCTCCATACCTAAGATGTCTCTGGACCAGACACTTCCTGACTCTCACTGACCCCTCCCTGCCTGGTGAGGATGCAGAGGAAAGAAAAGACGGGTTCCTGAGCAGGATACCCCAGACTGATCAAATGCAACATGCTGACGGGTGAATTCACGGCTTTCAGAGAATAAAACATACGTTCTATCTATGAATCCAGCTTCATGCTCCCCTTGCTGGATCCCCGCCGCAAAGAACAGCATCAGAAGGGAATGCCTTCTCCCCTGGCCTGGTTTCCTCGTGGAAGCCCTTTCCAGAACTCCCACCTGGTCTGTCTCAGTCTCTTTGTCCTCTTGGGAGTGAGCTCGCCCCTGGGGGTAGGACTGCACTTCTCTCCCCGCTTCAGGGGGATGGCTTGCCTCAGTCCAGCCAGCAGACTGGAAGTCACATCCTTCAGCCTGGCTGATAGAGGAGAGACAGAAGACTTGCGGGCCTCCATCTTTAGTCGTTGCTGGCTCACCTTGTTCTAAACCCAGGTGGGGAATGGTGGTACCAGTTCTTACAGGGGCTGGAGTCGCCAGTGTTTGCTGCACACATCAGGTCACCCTCGGAAGTCAGTAAACCGCTTGGCCTGGGGCACAACCTTCCTGCCTACTCCAGAACTGTGAAGAGATGCCACACAACTCTAAAAGCGAACAAATAAACAGACAAACCCATTTGGCCTGATCTAAGCTTCTAGAAATCACCAAGGTCAAAATGCCCTGCCCATTCGCGAAAGTCCGAGGTCATAACAGGCCCTGACTGCCCCAGATCCATTCTATGTGTGTATTTGGCTTTCTGAATTCCAGTCTTTTTTAATATTCTCTCTTTTTTTTTTTTTGGCTGCTTTGGGTCTGAATTGCAGCATGTGAGATCTTTAGTTGCAACATGAGAACTCTTTGTTGCTCCATGTGTGATCTCAGTGCTCTGACCAGGGATTAAACCCAGGTCCCCTGCATTGGGAACGCAGAGTCTTAGCCACTGGACCACAAGGAAAGTGCCTAAATTCTAGTCTTTTAAAAAATAATTCCCCACTGCACCAAAGATTGAGGATCTTTGAAGAGACCTCTGATAAATGGTACACTCCCACATTTTGAACAAGTTGAGGGAAAAAAAAAGGAGAGACGGAGCCAGGGACTTCTCTGGCAGTTCAGTGGTTAAGACTTTCCCTTTCATTGCAGAGGGTGTGGGTTCAATCCCTGGTTGGGGAGCTAAAATCCCACATGACTCAAGGTCAAAAACCAGAACATAAAACAACAGGCAACATTGTAACAAATTCAATAAAGACTTTAAAAATGATCCACATCAAAAAAAAAAAAAAAAAACCCTCAAAAAAATCATGCTAAAAAAAAGACAGAGAGCCAAAATATCAGGTTTACTATTGCTAAAGATAAAATGGAAAATGTGGCTTTAGGCATATTATGCAAGAGGCTTGCTGGTACTAAACTCCCAAATGTGGCAGCTGTGTTCACTCAGACTCGGGCATGTCAGACTAGAGCCGGCTTCCCACACACAGAGTGTCCCACTCGAGCGAGACTCAGGGCTTCGAGGAGCAGAGGAAAGCTTTTTTTAAAAAAGAAAAAAAATAGACTTTAGGGCTTCCCTGGTGACTCAGTGGTAAAGAGTCCGCCTGCCAGTGTAGGAGACACGAGTTCAACCCCTGATATAGGACGAGCCCACGTGCCATGGAGCAGCTAAGCCCAGGAGCCGCACCTGCTGAACCTGTGCTCTAGAGTCCAGAAGCCGCACCTGCTGAAACCCACGCGTCGTAGAGCCAGTGCTCCACAAAAGAACCCATGAGAAGCCTGCTTGTCGCAACTAAAGTGGCCTCTGCTCGACACAACTAGAGAGAGCCTGCACAAAGCAACAAAGACACGGCACACTCAAAAATAACTACATGAATAAAACCATTTTTAAAATAGACTTGCATGTCTAGAGGAGTCTTCGGTTCACAGCGTAATTGCACAGAGGGCACAGGGAGTTTCCGTACACCCGCTGCCCTCTCCATGCACAAGGCCTCCCGCACCATCGCCATGCCCTGTCGGAGTGGAACGTTCCTTACAGTCCAGGAACCTGCACCAGCACACCACCCTCTCCCAGAGTCCACAGTTCTCACTAGGGTTCACTCTTGGTGTTGGACATTCTGTGGGTTTGGGCAAATGTGTAATGACATGTTCCCACCATTATGGTATCACAAGAGTAGTTTCACTGCCCTAAAAAACCCTGTGTTTCACTTACTCTCTCCTTTCCCCTATCCCCTGGCAACTGCTGATCTTTTCTTACTGCCTCCATAGTAAACAAGCCCCTTTCACAATGCCAGATAGTTGAAATCGTACAGAACGCAGCCTTTTCAGATCGGCTTCCTTCACTTAGTCATATTCATTTAAGTTTCCTCTATGTCTTTTCATGGCTTGATAGCTCATTTCTTTTTTTTTTTTTTTTCTGTCTGTGTAAACTGCTTTTTAAACGTATCTAATCAGCATATGACATTATATTAGGGACTTCCCTGGTGGTCCAATGCTAAAGACTTCGCCTTCCAATGCAGGCGGTGTGGGTTCGATTCCTGGTGGGGGAGCTCAGATCCCATATGATTCCCAGCCAAAAACCAAATCATAAAACAGAAGCAATATTGTAACAAATTCAATAAAGACTTTAAAAAAAGGTCCACATCAAAAAAATCTTTAAAAAAATTATATTAGTTTCAGGTATGCAACATACTGATTTGGTAATTGTATATTTGTATATTGTTTAATTGTATGTATTATAAAATGACTACCACAATAAGTCTAGTTGACATTCTTCACTACACACACATAGAATACATAGTTACAACTATTTTTTCTGGTTATGAGAGCTTTTAAGATCTATTCCCTTAGCTACTTTTTAATATGCAATACACTATTATTCCCTGGTAGCTCAGTGGTAAAGAATCTGCCTGCAATGCAGGAGACCGCCTGGAGAAAGGCAGATCCCCTGGAGAAGGAAATGGCAACCTACTCCAATATTCTTGCCTGGGAAATCCCATGGACAGAGGATCCCGGCAGGTTATAGTTCATGGGGTCACAAAGACTCAGACACAATTGAGTACACACTCACACACATAAAGAACTATAGTGACTGTGCTGTATGTTACATTTAATTTTTGGCCCTCAATAATTTTTCACTGTACGGATGTACTATAGTTGATTTATCCATTCATCTACTGAAGGACATCTTGGTTGCTTCTAAGTTTGGGCAATTAGAATAAAGTTGCTATAAACATCCATGCACAGGTTTTTGTGTGGGTATAAGTTTTCAGCTCCTTTGGGTGAATGCCAAAGAGCACAATGTTAATTCATATGTTAAGAGTATGCCTAGTTTTTGTAAGAAACCACCAAACTATCTTTCAAGGTGGGCTGCACCGTTTTGCATTCCTTCTAGCGATGAATGACAGTTTCTATTGTTCCACATCTTCACTAGTAATTGGTATCATATGTGTTCTGAATTTGGGCCATTATAATCAGAGGAGAGCTTTTGCCCTTTGGAGTCCCACTTGATCCCAAGAGTAAGTTTAAAGCCAAGCAGATTGTCTAGTTACTCTTCAGTTCACCCACCAGATGAGTTAGCGTGTGAAAAGATAGAGAAAGGTTGCATGTGCTCAGGGAAATGTGCTTTTCTTGATAGCATTTATCCCAATAATTCTTCCTTTTATCTGTCTTCTTGTCTGCCTTGCACATATTAGATCCTCAATAAATTAATGAATAATAATTATGTGAGCGAATGAATGAAAGGTAGGGACCACATTCGTCTTCTTTTCTGTTGCTTCTGAAACTTTGGGCAGGGAGATTGACACAAAGATTTGTTGAATCAATGAATTAACAAAACAATACATGAGTGAATCAGTGAAGGGTGACATAGTATATATTGTTAGACTCATCACTGTGTCCTTTGTTCCTAGCCAAGTGCCTGATACCTGGCAGGGACTCAGTAAAGTATCTAAGTGAACAGATATGTGAATTAATGAAGGCATACATGAGTGAATGAATGAATGAATAGATATCTATGGTGTGCAGTGAGGGAGGTTAAGGTCCCACCTGTCCAGCCGTGGTCAGTGCTAACTCAAGAGTTAGGGCCACACACTAACAGTGAGTCCAGAGGAAGGGAGCATTAGATTTCTGAAAATGTTGAAGGAATTGGAGATGTGACAGTCTGTCTTCAAATGTCGTTAAACATCTGCCAGGCTGTCATGGGAGGAGGAGTCAGACATACTCTGGGATCCCCAAGGAACCAGTGGAGGAAGTTTTAATAAGGCAGATTTTGGAACAATTTAAAAATGAAAAGAACCTACATGCTTTGTGCACCAATCACGTACAAGGCATCTGCAAGTTGTTTAGCCTGCGTTCAGTTGCATTTCACATCTTCCCAAACCAGGCGTGGTTTCCCCACACTCAGACACAAGGGACGACGTGGCGAAGAAGATATGGTTCGCTCAAAGTCACAGTTATAACAGAATAAACCAGTATGCCGACTCAGGACCAGCTGATTCCATAGCCTACACTGCTTAGAGTAGACCCCCACCCCCACAAAAAAGTGTAAGTAATCTTGTCAGGTAGTGAGCTCCCCGTCACTGGAGGTAGTTGAGTAGAGACATGGTCACTCACTTGGTTAAGCCAAGAGAGACTATGCAAAAGAGCTGGAAGGACAGACTGAACTAGAGTCTCTAGTTTTCTGGCTGTGGGTTTGCCCATTCTTATATTGAGGCCAATGTCGTCATGGGTTTGAGACAGTGGTTTTGGTCTAGCAAGCTTACTTCGAAGGTGATCTACCTGTCCTCTAAGCTACATCTAAGAGGCTTATAGCACACACCTGATATTAAGTGTAAGAATGGCAAGTAGATTTTATGTTTCAGTTTGATTCAATTGATAGTGGCTGCCTGGAGCGCTGTTCTATTATAGAGCTTTGGTTAGTTTCTGTGGGAACGGTGTTTTGATTGATGAGTGATGTCTGTCCTGGGTATGGGACAGTAGCTGGCAGACATCTGCCACATCTATGCCATCTTTGCTCCAGGATGTGCATTTTGACTTTGGAGAGCCCAAGTGGATAATAGTGGAAAAGCCATATTCATCGAAGAAAATACCAAAGTACATCGTCTTAGAGCCAGAAAAGGGATTAATTTTCAACATGAAGATTTGAAGCAGTCCAGATTCCAATTCCTAAACATCACTCATTCTTGTTTTCTTGTGGGCCTGTCCTTTAATTAGGAGGTTCTGCAAACACTTCAAAGCCGAGCATTTCCCTGGCCAGCCCAGCCCAGTGGCTGTCCCTGCCAGCTCCCCAGTTCCCTGCCAGCCACGGTTTCCCCTGAGCACCAGACTGGGTTTTGATCATGCAAATAGAAATGGATGTTTCCCACTGTGCAGTAAATAGCCTGTCTCCATGCTCAGCCTACATCTTTATTCCCGTAGCCAATTAGAGGCATGGCTACCTCCCCATGCAGAACTGAGGAAGCACCTCTGCTCATTCCCTTCTTGGATGTTGGAGGGGATGCTCTGCTCCCCCATCCCGGTCTTATCCAGGCCTCCAGAAAATCTGAGCGCCTTCCTTGGACAAGGGACTTGAGGAGTCTGTGACATCCCTGCCCGTCCACTGGGCACACACCTTTCTATAGCTGCTGCAGTGTTTGAAAAGTGGGGGTGGAGGGGCTTCCCTGGTGTCCAGTGGTTGGGGATCCACCTGCCAGTGCAGCAGACATGGTTCAATCCCAGGGCAGGGAAGATCCCACATGCCTTGCGGCAACCAAACCAGTACTCCCCAACTACTGAGCCAGAGCTCTAAAGCCCACAGGTCACAACTACTGATCCCACGCTCCCCAACTAAGAAGTTTGTGAGCCTACAGCCTGTGGTCCACAACAAGAGAAGCCACTGCAATGAGAAGCCCACACATCACGATGAAGAGTAGCCCTGCTCACTGCAACTAGAGAAAGCCACACAACGCAATGAAGACTCAACACAGCCAAAACAAAACATATATTTTTTTAAAAGGTGAGAGTGGAGCCTGATAGTTTGGGGTTTGGCTCCAAATCTTGATTCTATCATGTACTTGCTGTGTTCCTTTGCACAAGTCACTCAACCTCTCTGGGCTTCACTTTCCTCATCTGTAAAATGGGAATAGTGTTTTCATCAGGAGGTGTTCCCTCCCTTACTCATTCCGCTGTCAATTATGAATACCCATCCCAGGCATCTGTGCCTTGCTACTGCCATAGTTTGCATTTAGATCTCGGTAGCTCTGCCCTGTCTAGGGTTTGTGCTTGGTTAGGCAGAAATTATTATTATTTTTAAAAGCCAGAGAAGCTGCTGTTTGAATTTGTCAATTTCTCTGTGCACAATGGGACATTAAGTCATCTTGGAGCAGATTTTCTCTTTCCTGCGAAGAATCCCTGAAGGAGGCCCCCTTAGTCATGGAATAAGGGCCAGTATGGTGCAAATGATCCTAGAACAGAACAAAGGGGTCTTTTCTGATGTTTGACCAAGGCTGCACCTCCCAGTATTCCAGAACTGGTGACTGGGAGGAAGGTGGGTACATCAGGGGCTTCTTGGGGAAAATATTTCAAGATCCCGACTTCTTCCTCATGTCTGAAGTTCAGTGATACAGTCTGAGAGGGTTCTGATTTAGTCTACAAGCAGAAAAGGACATCAAAGCTTCAGAGGTCACTTCAAGGGGAAGCTGTGAGCTGGGCTTGACCTCAGAGCTGTGGGTCTGTCTGACCTGTGTGGTGGCCATGACTTGAAGCCCCTCTTCCCAGAGGATGTGCTCTGGGGGAAATCTTGGAGCCGGAGAGTGAAAACTAGGAAGGTAATCCTCAGAAACCGAGGAAGAATCGCCACAGCCTGCAGGGAATGCAGACCTGCTCTGTTCAATACAGTGGCCACCAGCTCCATGTGGTGATTGAAGATTAAAATTAAATTAATTAAATGGGAATAAAATTGAATCTGTTTCCTCAGTCGTATGTAGCCACATTTCAAGGGCTGGGTTGCCACATGTGGTTAGCGGTTACATTAGCTAGTGCAGAATCGTCGACTGTCTCCATGACTGCAAAAACATTCCCTCAGGGACTTCCCTGGTGGTCCGAGGCTAAGGCTCTATGCTCCCAATGCAGAGGGCCTGGGTTTGACTCCTGGTTGGGGAATGAGATCCCACATGTTACAACTAAGAGTTAACATGTCACAACTAAGGGTTTGCATGCCTCAACGAAGAGCGAATGTGCTGCTACTGAGACCCGGCACAGTCAAATAAATAAATATATTTTTTTAAGTTCCCTTGAAGAAAGAAAGAAAGGAAAGTGTTAGTCACTCAGTTGTGTCCAACTCTTTGTGACTCCATGGTCTGTAGCCCAACAGTCTCCTCTGTCCATGGAATTCTCAAGGCAAGAATACTAGAGTGGGTTGCCATTCCCTTTCCAGGGGATCTTCCCAACCCAGGGATTGAACCCAGGTATTCTGCAATGCAGGAAGATTCTTAACCACCTGGGTAAAGCAGCCAAAAATTTCCCTCAGATGGAGCTAATTTGCAGAAGGATTTTTCAGCATCATCATTACTGACACTCGGGGTGATGGATCACTCTTGGTTGTAGGGGGCTGTCATCTCATACACTGTGGGATGTTTAGCAGCATCTCTGGCCTCCACTGTCTAGATGCTAAAAAAACTCACCCCTGGGGTGGCAACCAAATTATCTCCAGACGTTGGTCCTTCGGGGGTGGTGGCGGTGACAAAACTGTCCCCAGTCGAGACCCACTGGCCCAGATCATGTAGACCATCCTGAGCATTGCCTGAGGGGTGGGGGAGGGGCACAAAGACACAACTGGGCGGGACCAGCTTCCTTCAGGGTGAGATAGGAGAGCAGAGAGCACAGCTGGCCCCATCAGCATGCACTGGACACATGTTCAGAG
Source organism: Budorcas taxicolor (assembly GCF_023091745.1). Lineage (NCBI taxonomy): Eukaryota > Metazoa > Chordata > Mammalia > Artiodactyla > Bovidae > Budorcas > Budorcas taxicolor. The sequence goes on from NC_068928.1 coordinate 25,599,134, forward strand.
TTCTTGGACAGTAGGAAGGATGGAAAGAGATGGAGAGGGTTGGCAAGGAGGCCATAAGGATCACCTGGGTCACACAAGTTACATCTGCATCACTGCCGATGTCTCCTGCATGGTCTCCCAGCCTCCTGCTCCCTCTCCCATGATCAACCCTACCTGCTGACTGCTGGAGGGATGGGTGTGCACAAAAAGCCTTGAATGTTATTTCCATTTTTTAAGTGCAAAGAGTAATTTCTCACTGCTCTTAAAGTCAAGACACTTGGGCCTGGCACCCAGATCCCTCTTGGCCTGTTTCCCCTGAACTTTTTCAGGTTGATACCACACTACCTCTGAATTTCTCATGGGCCACACTGGTCTCTGCCCAAGTGGGGCCCTTTCACACTTCTGTGAGTTAGCATCTGCTGGTCCCTGTCTCCGTGTCCTCTCTCTTCTCTCCATCTTTCCTGTGTCCGTGATCCCCAAGACGATCTACCTGCTCACTGATTCACTGAAAGAACTCTTGGGACTCAGAGTATTGGTGTTCTCCTGGCTATTTATTTTTGTTTATTATCACGAAAAGATGCACAGGAACAACGAGGGAGAAAGATATCAAATGGTCTGGCTTCCTCTGCTCTCCCTCCCATGAGGGGCCACACTGAACAGGCTCCTTCTCCAGCAGCATAAATGTAGCCACATGTGTGTAATGTTTCTGCCCAGGGAAGCCTGTTTGAGACTCCAATTTCAGTGTTTTTATTAGGAGCTGATCACCTGGGCATTCTTAGTCAAGACACTGCCAAAGCATCAGACTTCCAGAAGGAAAGCAAGGGTTCCACCTAAAACATGTTGTTTGCAGAGTTTAGTCACAACAAAGCAGCTTTATCAGTTAAGGAATATTTCAAGAGCCAGGTTCCCTGACACTAGCCAAGGACCAACCTTGCAAGCAAACTCTTCTAAAGAGAGCAGCAACTTCTCTGTGTTCCTTCTTTGCTGCAGATTTATTTTCCCAGATCAAAGGTCGCACTCTTTGTAAATCCTTGCTTGTCTCCCGGGTAAAGCTAGTTCAGGGTCTCTGGGTCTCGGTAGCTTCCTTGTATCATAGAAGAAACCATAGGGGTTTTGTAATGGCCTGTGAATTTCCCCTCCAGACTTTGGGAATGTTCAAGGCAGGGCCATCACAGGGTTCAGTACTCAGTAAAGACTTGCTATCTGCTGAATAAACAGATGATTGGAAAGCATTAATGTGCTAGAGACCTAGGATGCAGAAGATAGAAACCAGAAAATACATGGTCCCTGCTCCCCAGGGAGTATGGGAGGAATGCCCAGGCCCAGTGAGATGAAACAGGTGAGCAGTGAGCCAGACAGAACTCTCATTTTGGCCCCCCACTCATCCCGCAGCCAGACCTGGTGGTCCACCAGCCAGGAGAGCCTGCGGGGCAGCCGCAGCTGAGTTTATATCCCCCTCTCTGCTGCCAACCAAGGAGATTACACCTTTCCCGAGTGGCAGCTCACTAGCTGGGAACATCAGGTTTGGAGCAGCAAGATCCCCCCTAGACATCTGGCAGGGCATCTTGAGGTGCACAAGTGGCCCAGGTAAGGGAAGAAGACATCACTGGCTAGAGAATAATACTGAGCATCCCTTTAAGAGGGCACTAGCAGGATGCTCCTGGGGAGGAAGGAGGTAGAGGGACGGGCTGCCCTCAAAGTTCCAGGGCCCTTTAGTTGGAAAATGCAGCCTACATGCCCTCCCTGGACTTTGGAGTCCAGGCGACCTGGGCTGGAATTCCAGCCCCATCATTTGCTGTGAGATCTGGCAAGTGCCTTAGATTCCTTGAGCCTCAGTCTCCTCATCTGTAACACGGGAAGAATATTTCCTTCCTGAGGCTGATGTACGCGTTCAATGATGCAAACAGTTCAGTGCCCAGAAAGTGGAACTGGCTGTGACTGCCATGCTTGTGGGCTCTGTACAATTACTGTCAGCCTGTGGGGCTCAGTTTGCTGTGCCCCTTCCCCTGAGGGGCAGACTAGCTCCCTGCTTTGAGTCTCAGACCCTCCCCTTTGGCCCATCCTTTGGGTCGTGGCTCTGGCTGCCACAAGGGTATTTTCTTGGTTAGCCAAGCTCGCCCTGGACAAACATCTCTTGCCAAAATGAAAAAAACAAAACAAAACAAAAAAAAACCAGCCCCAGAGACTTTGGGGGTAACCATGGCAACTGCTTTCTGAGTAGGATTACTGTTACTTTCTCAAAAAGTTCTCTTTTCCATCAGCTTTGGGATACTCCGAAGTTCACTGAATTTTTAAGTATGGTTTTATTATATCTTGGAGCTAAATGTTTTTGTGGCAGAAACCCTTCCCCAGTCAAGTAATGCAAGTTAATGTGAAAAAGACTAGAAATTGGTTCCAGTGACAACTTTTTCCCCCCAAGTTGCTCACAACCACTGTCTATTTTTACCCCCAGCGAATGTGATAATCCGGGCAAGATGATCTGGCAGTCTTGTTGATGACCAGTTTTATTTCTCCATGTCTCCTTTAAGCTGCTCCATCCATCAGAAGAAGGGAGAGACTGTGGGATCCTCAGGGCAGGGACCCTGTGGATTCAGGTCTGTGGCTGAGCTCCCGCGCGCCAAGCTGGAATAAATGATGGAGAAGTTCAGTGTTCCAGCAGTGGGACTGTAGGTGAGACTCTTCACCTCATGGGTCCCAGGTTCCTCACTGTAAAGGGGGTCCGTGATACCAAGCTACCAGCCCAGCTATTTTGTGGCATCTAATAAGTGCTCTATAACTGAATGGATGGATGGATGGACGAATGAATGAACAAGTGAACCATCTAACTAATTAATTCCTTGCTGTGTCTCTTGCAAGGCTCAAGTGAAGGAATGATTATGGAAGTTCATTATAAGCTGTGAAGTGCTCTTCAGTACATGGATTGCAGTTATTGTGGTTAATAATTAAAACACCACCCACTCGGTCTGCCGAACCACCTCCTGCCCATCCTGCTCAGCTCAGGTTGGCTTCTTCATGCCCTGTCTCAAAAGTCTTCACTCCTCCGGGACTTCCCTGCCAGCCCAGCGGTTAAGGCTCCATGCTTCCAATGCAAGGGTCATGGGTTCTATCCCTGATCTGACAACTAAGATTCCACATGCTGCGTGGTCAAAAAAAAAAAAACAACTTTACTCCTTATGGAGGAAAGTGCATGATCTTGACAGTGAAGACCCCACAGTTTGGTTCCACTCTGACTTTCCAGGTGAATCCATTTGTGTCCTTCTGTCACGGTTCAGACAGAAAGCCTCCTCTTTCCCGGAAGGGTGAAGAAGGGAATGTGAATGCCAAAGTCACAATGTCAGAACTCACTCCATCTTGTTGCTATCAAGGGAGAAAGAAAATCCTGGGGGTCATTCAATGATGTAAACTGTTTCCAGGAAATAGCCATGCTGCCCTTCACCCCCTTGAGCTTAGAGCCTGCACAGACACTGAATGGCCCCCATTCCACAGCCCAGCACGTGGTCTGGCAAAGCTGAGCCCATTCCATGGCATTTTCTGGTGCCCAGGACTTGGCCGGGCAGCTGCCTGTAGAGCAGGGATGAAGAGTGAGTGAGGATGGCTAGAAAAAAATAGAGCAAGCACTTGCCAAGTGCCTAGCAGGTTCCAGCTACTAAGCTAGGCTCCGTGTATGTACTTAGCTGCTCAGTCATGTCTGACTCTGTGTCAGACAGACTGTGTGTGTGTGTCTGTGACCTGTGGACTGTAGCCCACCAGGCTCCTCTGTCCATGGGATTCCCCAGGCAAGAATACTGGAGTAGGTTGCCAGTTCCTTCTCCAGGGGATCTTCCCAACCCAGGGATTGAACCTGGGTCTCCTGGATTGCAGGAGAACTCTTTACCATCCAAGACACCAAGGAAACCCCAGGCTCTGTGTGCCCTCTCCCTAATATAAATCCTGCCCAGCGGAGATGCTTGGGACATTTAACAGATGAGACCCAACAAAGGAAGGAGCCAGCTCCTGGACCTTAGCATCAGTCTCTCTCACACTCACTGCACCTGGCCCCAGCTGGTGGCTGCATCCCGGGAATGTTGTGGTCCCATGTCTGGCTCTCTCGACCTCCAGAAAGCCCCTGCTAAGCCCAGAGCCTAGCCTTAGCAGAGCCTGAGGGAAGGATCTGCGGAAGGGAGAGTGGGGCTACCTGGGAGATAGAAAACCCTGAGGGCAGGGGAGTAGGAAGTTCACCTGGAGGTGATGTCCACCAAGAAGAAAGCCTGGACCAGAATCCTGAGGGCCACAGCCTTTGAAGGGGAGCTTTCTCTGCTGACCTCCAAGGACAGGCTATTTATACCCACACTATCAGTACCCTGGCCGGACCGAAGCAGGCACCCAGTGAACACTGGCCTCATCCGTGAGCAATGCCGTCTTGAGGAGGCTTCATTGCAGTGACTCTGGCAAGGATGCCATTCCCTCTGCTATCCCGCTGATGTGAGTGTCTAAAATTAGCTGGTCGATACTGTAAACACTGCTGAAAGGTCAGGCCTCCCGCAGCCCGTGGCAGGGAAATCTCAACACTGAGTGACTTTGACCAAGTGAGAAAGCACAGCTGTTTGAAATTGTGAAGCTGGTCTGGAAAGAGCTCAGGGCTGGATCATCTAAGATTGCTCCCTTCCTCAACCACTTAAGACCAATGTCACCTCGTCCTGCTCATTCCAAGGACAGCTCCCCTGTGCCATCCACCCAGCCCTAGCTCTGGCCTCACTATTTTCACTTGGAGGATCATTCAGCATCCTTTCTCACTGAGCTCCCAGGCCCTCCATCCACTCCTACACTGGCCTCTAGAGAAGCTGCCTAAAGAACAGACATCATCCTCCTCATCATTAGTTTAGCATTGACTAAAGGATTAGTATCTGCCAACCCCAGGGCTTCACTGGTGGCTCAGCTGGTAAAGAACCTGCCTGTAACATGGGAGACCTGGCTTCGATCCCTGGGTTGAAGGGAATGGCTAACCACTCCAGTATTCTGGCCTGAGAATTCCATAGAGAATTCCATAGAGAATTTCATGGGGTCACAGAGTCGGACATGACTGAGCGATCATTTCACTTCAAGCCTAGGACCAAGCACTTTACGTACATTAATTCACTTATACCTGAGAACAACCCTGGAACAAAGCTACTATCATCCCCATTTTACAGATGGGGACTCCGAGGCTTAGAGCAGTGAGTGCATTGCTTCAGGGCCACGGCTACGAAGGTGCAGATCTAGGGCTCCAACTCAGATTTGTCTGCCTCTGTTGTCCTCATTCTTGACTTTGACATCTTGCTGAGCAGCCAGAGATGGATGAGGCATGACTTCCTCTGGGAGCTCAGCGTCTTAGGGGAGAGAAACCTGCACAGAGAGCACATAGTAAACAATGAGGTGGGCGCAATGCGGAATGAGCGAAGTGCTGCCAGAGGCGGTGCCTTTAACTGGCTGGGGCAACTGGGGAGGATTCCCTGCCTTGCTGAGGGCCTGGCAGGGGAGCTGGCTGCTGGAGGGCAAACAGGACGGAAGTGCACTTTATGCAGAAGGAGCAGCATATGGGGGCCTTTGGTGCACTGAGTAAAATGCAGTTCTGTCCTGGGTATTGGAAGAAGTAATAGGGCTAATAATTTTCTCACACGTCCCGACCTGAGCCCCGCCTGTGTTCCCGGAGGCAGCTCCTGCTAGGGACTGTCCTCTTCTCCAGGGGCTCAGCCCAGGCCTCTGGGTGTTGCGCTTGGCTCTTCTCTTTCTCTTCCATCTTCCATCTGGCCCATTAGCAAATTCACTCCAGGCTACATTCAGACTACATCCAGAATCTGCTCCCTCACGTCCCCCTCCGCTCCTGCCCCCTTATCTTACCCTTGGATTATTGCCATGGGCTCTGAACTTGTCCTTGCCTGAATAGTCTATCTTCCACGGTGGTCAGAGTGCCTCTTCTTAAAAGCAAGTCAGATCATGTTACCCTCAAAACCCTCTGAGGGCTCCCATCAGAGTGAATCGGAGGAAAAGACCAGGGCTTGCAACGAGAAGAGAGCCTCCAAGGCGACAAATCCATGGCGCCCTGCGTCTCACCTTCTCACCCCTTTTCCTATCCCCTCTGGCCACACCAGCCACCAGCTATTCCTTCAAACTCCCGTCTGTCACCTCTAAGTCCCCGCATTGGCTGCTCCCCTTCCTGGCATCTGCCTGACCCACCTCCTCACTTCCTGCAGGGACCCACTCAAGTTACCTTCTTCCCAAGGTTACACTCTCCCTAAAACTCCAACCCACCTCCCTCACCATATTTCATATCCCCTTTCTATAATTTAGGGCATCCCTGGTGGCTCAGAGGTTAAAGCGTCTGCCTCCAATGTGGGAAACCCGGGTTCAATCCCTGGGTCGGGAATATACCCTAGAGAAGGAAATGGCAACCCACTCCAGTATTCTTGCCTGGAGAAGCCCATGGACAGAGGAGCTTGGTAGGCTACAGTCCACAGGGTCACAAAGAGTCAGGCACAACTGAGTGATGGCACTTTCTACACTTTCTTTCTGTACTTCTATAATTTAACTTTTGTTTTATTTATTTTTAATTTATTTTTCATTGAAGTAAAATTGAATTACAATGTTGTGTTAATTATTGCTGTACAGCAAAGTGACTGAGTTTTATATATATATACACATTCTTTTTCATATTCTTTTCCATTATGATTTATCACAGGACATTGAATGTAGTTCCCTGTGCTCTACAGCAGGATTGCTGTTGTTTAGTCGCCAAGTTGTGTCTGATTCTACTGCGACCCTATGGACTGTAGCCCACCAGGCTCCTCTGTCCGTGGGATTTCCAAGGCAAGAATACTAGAGTGGGTTGCCATTTCCCTGTCCATGGGATCTTCTTGACTCAGGGATCGAATTGGCATCTTGTGCATTGGCAAGTGGGTTCTTTACCACTGAGCCACTGGGGAAGCCCCATACAGTAGGATCTTGTTGTTTATTCTAATTTTTCTTTTAAACACAAGTTAGTGCCACTATTTAGCGTCTGTGACATTTGACTTATCTGGAGAATTGCCTGTTTGCACCTCTAAAATGTAAACTGCATGAGAGTGGGGATTTGATTTCAATTTATTAACCACTTGGAGCTGATAGGCAGGGAGAAAGAAGGCTCTGGTCGAAAGATAGGAGGAATTAATTTGTGGTCAGGAATTGTGAGCCTCCTGGTGTTTGATATTCCTAAAGGGGACCCCTTCTAAGGAATGATCAGGCAGGGAGGGAGAGGTGGTTGGAGTAGATCCAGGAAGGGAGAGTCTCTACCTTCTGAGGCTTTGTCCCCTCGGCCATTGAAACCACATAGGATGCAGGCAGAAGACAAGGAAAGGAGAAGTGGGACCTGAGACCACAGTCTAGAAAAGCTATGGCGCTGGGCAGAGGAGAGATGGGAGATGAGTACTTCCACTAGCGATGTCACTTTGAAGCAGGAGTTCATTTGTCTGGAAGTCACATTGCGATCCGGTTACCTCTGACCATGGTTCATACCTTTTCAAAGAGGCTCTTGGTCACCTATAGGCTGAACAAAATCTAAACATCCCAGTTGCATCAGAAGTCCCTGGTCATTTGCCTTGACCTGCCTTCCAGACTGGGCTCTTCTAACATGGGCTTTTGAAAGGGACACAATCTTTGGAGCCAAAGGATCTGAGTCAGAGCCCTGGCTCTGCTATGGACTCACCTCTTTGAGTCTCAGTTTTCCCATCTGAAAAATGGGTCTAATATGCCTAATGCATAAGGTTCATTTAGGAATTAAATCCAATACACATATGCAAACAGAATACGTGACATATACTTAGTCCTTGACAAATGACAACTGCGATTTCTACCACTTGAGTCTCTGAGTCTCCATTTCTCCATCCATATCATGAAGCCAGTGATGTCTAAGGATTAAATGACAGTGTGTGTGTGTTTGTGTGTGTGTGTTAGTTGCTCAGTCGTGTCTGACTCTTTTGCAACCCCATGGACTATAGCCCACCACGCTCCTCTGTCCATGGAATTCTCCAGACAAGAATACTGTAGGTTGATGAAAATGCTCACAAAGAGTAGATTCTTGGGCGTTGGTAATTATGCCATGTAACGCCAATCTACCCACTCTTTCCTGAACATTGCTTCTTCTTTCTCAACCCTACACCGTTAATCATGCCCTTTTCTCTCCCTGGAGGGCCTCCCTCCCATGTTGGGTCTGCCCTTGCCTGACATTTACCCAAAACTCAGCTCAGCTGGCCTAGTACTGAAGCTATTTGTTAGTTTACTTCTGCTTCCCATTAGATTGTGAGCTCTGGCAGGGCACAGAGTAAGGGGTTCCCACACCAGGGAGTCTGCAGCTCCCTGCCCAAAGCTATGCCCATGATGGGTACTAGATAAATGTGGGTTTAACTGGATTATGACAGAAGGATCAAGGGGAGTTGCTGTCTTTCCCTTAACTCCTTTTCCAATCAGATGTCTAACTGCTCGGTCAGGATAGGAATTAATTGCATCAAAGACCATTTTCCTGGAGAAAAGCTGCCAATTTAGGATTTTAGAAATAATTGCAGTTCTGTGTTATGTCCCATTTGAGGAAGGAGAGGAGACTCAGATAAACAAGCTCACAGCAAGGGGCAGAGGTGTTCCCATCGCTCTTAATAAAGGGTGCACTTCATCTCTTATGATCACATTCAAAGTGCCCTCCCACCAGCTGAGATTCTTTCTGATGCCTAAATATCCCCACTCGCCACACTGGGGTTCAGAGTGGGAGCTGCAGGCCTCTGGCTCAGCTTCAAGTTCTGGCTGTCTGCACAGCTTTCAGGTGGGGTTTGCTCAGCCTTTGCTCGATTCCCAGAGGCTTCCTTTCTCAGGAGCTCCAGGCCGCTGGCCATTTGCAGGTGCTTTTCACTGCCCATCTCCCAGTGCACCTTCAGCTTGGACCATCACATCAGCTCCCTTGTCAGGGTCCGTGCTCTTCCAGGCTCCCACTCCAGTGCACACTTCACAGCACCTTTCTGGAACACATATCTGAAGATGCCCTTCCCTCCTTTCTGACTTGGAAAACTCCTACTTTTCCTTCAAAACCCGGCTTAAATGTGGTCATTTCAGACAGTGAGGTGTGAGGGGAGACGGAGCTGTGGTGGCAGGGAGCTGGGGAAGGGCGCAGATGTGGGGAGCAGTGCAGGATTCTGTCAGGCAAGCATCTGAGCCAGAGAGCGCTGGGAGGGACATTGGAAGAGATGGGATGCTCGGGAGGCAGAAGAAAAGGAGCAGAGGAAGGTGACGTCACAGGAAGGTGACGTGTTCAAACCCACCCCTCCGTGGTAGATCTCTCTGCATCCCTCCCGCCGCAGACTTAGTATTCCCACAAGAAGTTCCCAGCAACTTGGTCAAGGCCTCATGCTCTGGGGTCTTATATCAGGTTGCACAACTCTGTTGTATTATATGTATAAATGGTGCCCTTTGGAGCTATGCCTATGGTGACCCTACAGCCTGACCTTCTGGGCAGAGATCGTTCCATCAACAACGACCAGGTTAGTGTGAGCCTAGGAGACCTTCATAGAACCTTCATAGACCCTCATATGGGGGTCCCACTGAGTCAATCCTGGGCTCTCAGGGATTCTAACAGAAAGTCATCAGCAGAAAAGTTCAGCTGAGATGACCCCACTTTACCTCTGTTAGTCACCGAGAATTTGAGGTTCTCATCACTTGCTGAGGCCAAAGGCCAAAGGCAGATGACCTCTCTTGAGTCTGGGAAGGGCATGAGAAAGGAGGACCTGTCATTAGGGAATCTGATGGGGTGCTGATTACTGCTGTCCAAGCTGGATTTTCCTTTTAAATGATTCATAAACACAAGTTTAAATGTTTGTGTCCAGGCAGCCGTCTAAAATGAATAAATAAGCTGATACAGTTAGAAAAAATTGCCCTGTCAGAAATACCAAAACTGGATTTGACAACTCATTATTCTATAAATGAATTTATTCTGTTTTCAGTACCTTAGCTAGACTTTGGGACCTTGTGACAAAAGGCAGGAGGGGGCACTTTGCATTCTGCTGTTATTTAACCCTCTACCATGCTGACCCAAGTAGTGGGCCTGGTTATCCCTGAGACTCTATGCAATGCATTTTCCTAAGGCCTAAATTCCTACTCTTCCACCTAGGGACAGGGTTCTCTGGAGTCCTGTTAGTAGAATGTTCTGGAATCTTGCTTCCATAAACTGTTGGTTAGAGAAAATTGAGACTTTCCAGGAAGTCATACTTGGAGTCATCAGATTTCACATTTGGGAGTCTATCCTAAAGAGATATGACACGTTCAAAAAGATAAGGTCATGATTCCAGGGCTTGGAGTGGGGAGTGATGAATAGGCGGAGCACAGAGGATTTTTAGGGAGGTGAAAATACTCTCTGAATGATACTATAATGGTGGGTACATGGCCTTATACATTTGTTGTGACTGCAGAAATTGAGACAATACTAAAATGTATGCAAAATTTAAAGGGCTAAGAACTTTCAAGACTATCAGATATCAAGATATTTTTAAATAAAGGGACAGGTATGGCACAAAAATAAGTAAATAGAGATGACACAAAATGGCCCACCTACATGTATGGATGAGTATGTATACACACACTATTGATTATGACAACGGTAGAACTGCCCAACAGTGGGGGGAAGACAGTCATCTCATTAAATACTGAGAGCTCAACTATGGATATCTGTATGGGAAAATGAATGTTGACACCTACCCCACAACATACATAAAAATTAATTCAGATGGAGCATAGATTCAAACAGAAAAGCTAAACCAATAAAGCTACTAGGACACGATAAAGGAAATCATCTTCAAAACCTTGGAGTAGGCAAGGTTTCTCAAACAGGACATCAAAGCAATACCCTTAAGTGAAAAGTTTGACAGGTTTTGTTGTTCAGTCGCTCAGTCATGTCCAGTTCTTTGCGACCCTATGGACTGCAGCACTCCTGGCTTCCCTGTCCTTCACTATCTCCCAGAGTTTGCTCAGACTCATGTCCATTGAGTTGGTGATGCCATCCAACCATCTCACCCTCTGTCGTCCCCTTCTCCTCCTGCCTTCAATCTTTCCCAGCATCAGGGACTTTTCCAGTGAGTCAGCTCTTTGCATCAGGTGGCCAAAATATTGGAGCTTCAGCTTCAGCATCAGTTCTTCCAAAGAACATTCAAGGTTTATTTCCTTTAAGATTGACTGGTTTGAATCTTGCAGTGCAAGAGATTCTTAAGAATCCTCTCCAGCACCGCAGTTCAAAGCATCACTTCTTCGGTGCTCAGCCTTTTTTATGGTCCAACTCTCACATTCATACATGACTACTGGAAAAGCCATAGCTTTGACTATACGAACCTTGTAATGACAGGTTGGACTACATTAAACTTCATTCATCAAGAGACCCATTAAGAGAGTAAAAAGACAAGCCAATGTAGGAAAAGATATTTTCAACACATATAACCAACAAAGGACTAATAGAGAAAGTATTTAGAACACCTACAAATAAATAAAAGAAAAAGATAATAGAAAACCAGGCTAATTATTTGAAGAGGTGCTTTACAAAAGAGGATATTTAAATAACAAATAAACTGAAATTGTGTTAAAAAATCTTTGGTTATCAGGGAAATGCATTTTAAAACCACTCTCAAGACGCAGTCTAAAATAAGACTTTAAGTACTGACAAAAATGTGGAATAACTGCAGTCCTCTTACACTGCTTGTAGGAATATAATTTTGCACAACCATTTTAGAAAAGAGTGGCAACATCTATCAAAGGTGAAAAGATACATACCCTATAACCAGCAATCCGGTCTTAGACATCGGACCAACAGAATATACATCTATGTCTGTAATGTATAAGAGTGGGGACTTTCCTGGTGGTCCTGTGGTGGTTCCAATGAAAAGGGTTTGATCCCTGGTCAAGGAGCTAAGATCTCACGTGCCTCATGACCAAAAAAAACACATAACATAAAGCAGAAACAATATTATTACAAATTCAATAAAGACTTTAAAAATGGCCCACATCCAAAAAAAAAAAAAAAAAAGTCTGTTAAAAAAGACCTGTAAAAGAGTATCCATAGCAATGTTACCTGTGATAGGCAAAAATTGGAAACACGTCCAATACCCATTAAGGCAGGATGAGCAAATAAATTGCAGTAAATTCATAGCATGAGATATTAAACAACAATGAAAATAACCAAGCAACTGAGAGTCACAATAGCATGGATGAATCTCACAGTGTTGAACAAAAGCCCAGACACAGAAAAACACATACCCTATAGTCCCATTTATGTTAAACCCTAAATTAGGCAAAATTAACCCAAGGTCTTGGAAGTTAGGATAATGACTTCCATGGGGGAAGATTGATAAGAGGGGGACACAAATGAGATTCTAGGATGCTGATAACATTTTATCTCTTGATCTGTGCTTAGTTGCTCAGTTGTGTGTGACTCTTTGTGACCCTATGGACTGTAGCCTGCCAGGCTCCTCTGTTCATGGGATTCTCCAGGCAAAAATACTGGAGTGGGTTGCCATGCCCTCCTGGAGGAGATCTTCCCAACTCAAGGATTGAACCCAGGTGTTCTGCACTGCAGGCAGATTCTTTACCATCTGAGCCACCAGAGAAGACCATCTCTTGATCTGGACAGAGCTTATATGGATGTGGCCACTATGAGAAATTTTAACTGTCGATCTCTAATCTGTATACTTTCCAGGACTTACGTTGTATTCCAATAAGATGGTATATATATGTTTTATAAGAGTATTTTTTAATAAATAAATATATTAAAATAATATGCTTAATTTTGATCTGGAGGCAAGGTAAACAGGCAAGGAGTAGAAAGATGACGGTCTTAGATTCACCATGGGTTTGAGGCAAAACACACCTGTCAGTCAGGCCAGGAGTCCTCCTGGTGGACTTGGAAGGGAAAAATGGTGGGAAAAGACTATAGTTTCTCCTAAGTTTTCTTTTAAAATCAAGGTGAGGAAATTGTCAGCCAGGCTCTTACCCAATGGGTACTCACCATAGATCCTTCATAACTTATTCTTTGCTGAGAATAAACGTGTGCGTCCCAGTGAATTGATGATGATTTTCTTGCCTTGGGAGTTGAGGAGATTGTTTCTCCTTTTCTGCTTCATCACACTGTGGTCCAAACACAGCCTCTGTTGGAGAGGAGGAAAATCAATAGAGGACTTGAGTTTATTGAGTATGATCTTACAACTTTCTATCAAGAAATTATTTCTAGAATTGGAATCCGGAAAGTGAAACAAATCACTGAGTGCATATAGATTTGGGGATGCTTTCTTCCCCATCTCCACCTTTGTCCCATCTGCCTAGGAGTTTAAATGCTGGGTCTTTCTCCACATTATACCAAAACATATGCATGCATGCACACGTGTGATTGCACGCGCGCACACACACACACACACACACTCACACAGGGAGGCTTCCTGCCTCGAAGCCCATACTCTTCCCATTATTTCCTGTATTCACTTTGTTTTTTTTTTCCCCCTTGGCTGCATTTCGCTGCCTAGGGGATTTTAGTTCCCAGACCAGAGATCCATCCTGTGTCCCAGGCAGTGGAAGCTCAAGGTCTAACCACTGGACCACCAGGGAAGTCCCATCCAGCATCCTCTTTGGACATCCTTTTGCTAAGTGCCATGTTGTTGGCCTCAATTTACAAGATAATCTCTCTGGCCCCTCCCCTTACTCAGCCCTAGATGCTGGTTCTCTGAGTTCTCCTGCCTCTTTGGAAGCAAACAGGTGGTCACAGGACCAAAAAAAGGGCATGATGAAAGTCTGTTGATCCTGTTAAGGATTCAATAATTTGAACTTCGGGGCACAAGGAATCAGCGTGGGCCCCATTGGGGCCTCGTGGTTTTAGGTCCATCCTCTACGCACTGTCAGGAGTTTCTCTATGCATGGAAGGTGATGCAGAACAGGTCAGTCTGAACTTTGAAAGGTCTGCTCCTCCCCTTCTCCACCAATACCTGCCTGGGCTGCCAAAGTCATCTTCCTGCTCCTGAAGCCACTCTTCTGCTTCATTCACTTGCTCCCTCATTCACTCCTCATCTATAACTCATGAATCACACGCTATAGGGACAAGTCCTAGAGCTCGAAAAGAACCTCCTCCCCCCGACCCCACCAAACTGACCATTGACCATCGAGATTTGTAATTTCTTTGGCAATGTCAATGGCCAGAGAATGCACAGCCCCCTTGAGGAGTAACCCCAAATCTGAGCGTCATCTGGCTCAGGAAGGGGTGCCCGACCCCTGAGGTCACTGAAGTATCCAGCAGCCATGGTTGTCTAGCTCAAGCACCCACTTTGCTAGATGTCTCTTACAATCCTCCACTCTACCCCAGGAGACAGAGAAGCCAGAATTTGGAATGTACCCTCCCTGAACCAGCCCTCGGGCCGAAGGAGCACCCCCTTGGGGTCTGAGGTACCCATGGAAGCTCCAGGGATGAGCTTGGATGGCAGCCTCCAGCATTCGTGTGACTTTCATGACAGTTACATTAATGCTGCTCTTGACCCCACTTCATCACATTACCTGACTTCCTTTCAGCACAGAGGTTGCTCAGCGAAGGGTATAATTTCCTGACTCTAATGCATGACAAGGTTTCACTTAAAGGATGAAATAAAATTACCTTGGGAGGCTGACACTGGGAAGTCACAGATACGACTTGGTCTGCAGGGACCTTCAGGTCTGGTCAGATCAGAGAGAGCTCAGATGAGTCCCTAGCACAGCCTCCCTGTGACTTGCAGCTGCTGGTTCCATGGCCTGGGCCAGGGTTCAGCGAGGGCCAGGGTGGAAGCTCCGTGAGGCCAGAGTCAGGATGCACTTTCTGATCACAGCATGTGATGATCCTTAATTGAACTGGCCCTTCCATGACTGCAATCTATGGCCTTGGACACATCCATGCCATACTCTAACCACTGAGCTTTCTGGCCACCATTTCCTTCAATAAGCATCCTTCCCAAAGTTGGAAGTTTCACCTGTCATTCATTTGGCTTCAGTGAAACTTCTCACAGTCCACTGAATCACATGGAATTATGTGGAGCTGGGGGCTGAGAGCAGGGCTGGAGCTTCCCCAAGGTTATCGAGGGAGTCACTGACCTAGAACAGAGTTCTTGAATGAAAGAGACAAGACAATGCCAATGGTGAAAGGAAGATCCCGCCTTCTACGTGATCACCATCTGATTGCCATCCTGATGGGTGAAAGAAGCAGGACAGAGGTGAAAGGAGTGAGTGAGACCCTTGAGAGATGCTCCTTTCCTGGGAAGTGGTCCCAAGCTGGACACCAGCCTCTGGAAAGGCACAAGTCCAGAGTGGAACATTCATTTCCTCTACTTGCAAATCTCCCTTTGGAAACTAGCAATGATCTGTGAGACACTTCTGCCTCTGAGACTCAGGAAGAACTCAATAAGCATGCAGTTATAAAATCAGATCTGTAGAAAATTCAGGCTGGCAGAAAAAGCCTCCTCCAATCCAGCCAGTTCACTGGAGCTTCAGGCTTGAGCCCTCAGAGAACTAACTGGCTGTACTTGAACTACTCCGTCTATAACTCACACCCCGACAGGTCTCTTTGGAGGACTGAAGCTTGGACTGTGGCAGTCTTCAAAGATGCAACACAAGTTATTTTTAATATGCATGGAGAGAATCCATTTGGGAGGAGGAGGTTTGGTGCTAAGCACAGCAGCTGGACTTGCAGGTTGCAATGAGACCTAATTTTAGAGTTGTTTTGACACTTTTCTAGGGTTTAGTCACTGGTGCCTGGGATCAGAGAAGCCCAGAAATAGGGAGTGCATGTCTGGGGGCTTCCCTGGTGGCTTAGCGGTTAAGAATCTGCCTTACAATGGAGGTGGACACAGGTTTAATCCCTGATCTGGGAACCAGGAACCCACATGGTACCAGGAAACTAAGCTGGCGAGCTACAACTAAAGGGAGTCTGCATGCCTCAAGGACGAGCCCCCATGTGGCCACTAAGACCCAACACAGCCAAAAATAAATAAAACAAAATAATGTGTGTCTGTCCAGTTACTTTGGAAGCACAAAAAACTTCCTAGATAGAAAGGGCCAGGAGTTACTTTAGAAAATTTTATTTTCTTTTTTAAAAATATTTTTTATGTGGACCATTTTTAAGGTCTTCATTGAGTTTGTGACAGTATTGCTTCTGTTCTATGTTTTTCTGGGGGGGGGGGGGGGTTTGGCCATGAAGCATGTGGGACCCCAGCTCCCCAACCAAGGATCAAATGTGCACCCCCTGCATTGGAAGGTGAAGTTTTAACCACTGGACTTCCAGAGAAGTCCCAGAAAACAGTTTCTTTAATATCTAAACATACGTTTACCTTTGTTATTGTTCAGTCGCTCAGTCGTGTCTGACTCTGTGACCCCATGGACTGCAGCACTCCAGGCTCCCCTGTCCATTTACCTTATGGATCTGATATTTCACTTCTAGATATTTATCCGAGACAAATGAAAACCAATGTCCACAAAAATCCTTGCATAAGAATGTTCAAGCTTTTTTCAAGATAGTCAAAACCCGGAAACAACTCCATTATCAAGCGAATGGATAAATTGTGGTGGAGTTGCACAATGGAATACCACTCAGCAATAAGTTTTAAAAATCTGTTGAGATATGCTGTGACATGGAAAAGTCTCAAAAAATAATAACATGCTAAACGAAAGAAGCCAAATACGAAGAATACATACAGTATGATTCCATTTTTATGATATTCTGGGATAGGCAAACTCACCTACTTGTGCACGCTAAGTCACTTCAGTCATGTCCAACTCTTTGTGACCCCATGTATTGTAGTCTGCCAGGCTCCTCTGTCCATGGGAGTCACCAGGCAAGAATGCTGGAGTGGGTTGCCATGCCCTCCAGAGGATCTTCCCGACCCAGGAATCGAGCACGTCTCTCACATCTCCTGTGTTGGCAGGTGGGTTCTTCACCACTAGCGCCACCTGGGAAGCCCCAGGCAAACTGTCCTATGATGATCAAAATCAGATCAGGGTGTTACCAGGTGGTCTAGCAGTTAGGACTTGGTGCTTTTACTGTCAAGACCCGAGTTCAATCCCCGATCAGGGAAATGAGATCCTATAAGCTGCACAGTGTGGCCAAACAAACAAACAAACAAAATCAGACCAGACGTTTCTCTCTAGTGGAGGGATTGACTGGGAGTGGACACAAGGGAAGTTTCCATAGTGATAAAAATGTCCTCTCCTGGGTCCATCACATCTCTTCTCCTCCATGCCTCATGTTGAAGTCAAACAGATTGATTTCCTGTCTCCATGCATTCAGTCTTGTGTTTTGGGCTCATGCCATTCCCTCTTCCTGGAAATCCTGTCCTCAGCCATTGTGTGCAGGTGCAGATATTTTCTATCCTCCAGGACCTAGTTAAAATCTCCCTTTCTCAGGATTTCTTTGGTGGTCCAGTGGTTAAGAATCTGCTTCCCAATGCAGTGGGCGTGAGTTCAATCCTCGATCAAGGAAGTAAGATCCCATATGCAGTTTTCATTCCAATCCCAAAGAAAGGCAATGTCAAAGAATGTTCAAACTACTGCACAATTTCACTCAGCTCACATGCTAGCAAAGTAATGCTGAAAATTCTCCAAGCTAGGCTTCAACAGTACTTGAACAGAGAACTTCCAGATGTACAAGCTGGATTTAGAAAAGGCAGAGGAACCAGAGATCAAATTGCCAACACCCGTTGGATCATAGAAAAAGCAAGACAATTCTAGAAAAACTTCTGCTTCATTGACTACACTAAATCCTTTGACTGTGTGGATCACAGCAAACTGTGGAAAATTCTTAAAGACATGGGAATACCAGACCACCTGACTGCCTCCTGAGAAATCTGTATGCAGGGGAAGAAGCCACAGTTAGAACTGGATATGGAACAACGGACTGGTTCCAAATTGGGAAAGGAGCATGTCAAGGCTGTATATTGTCACCTTGCTTATTTAACTTATATGCAGAGTACATCATGCTAAATGGCAGGCTGGATGAATCACAGCCTGGAATCAAGACTGCTGGGAGAAATATCAATAACCTCAGATATGCAGATGACACAATCCTTATGGCAGAAAGCGAAGAGGAACTAAAAGTGAAAGAGAGTGAAAAAGCTGGCTTAAAACTCAACATTCAAAAAACGAAGATCATGGCATCTGGTCCCATCACTTCATGGGGAATAGACGAGGAAACAATGGAAACAGTGACACATTTTATTTTCTTGGGCTTCAAAATCACTGCAGATGGTGGTTGCAGCCTTGAAATTAAGACACTTGCTCCTTGGAAGAAAAGCTATGACCAAACTAGACAGCATATTGAAAAGGAGAGACATTACTTTACTGACAAAGGTCCGTCTAGTCAAAGTTATGGTTTTTCCAGTAGTCATGTATGGATGTGATATCTGGGCCATAAAGAAAGCTGAGCACCAAAGAACTGATGCTTTTGAACTGCGGAGTTGAAGAAGACTCTTGAGAGTCCCTTGGACAGCAAGGAAATCAAACCAGTCAATCCTAATGGAAATCAGTCCTGAATATTCACTGGAAAGATTGATGCTGAAGCTGAAGCTCCAATACTTTGGCCACCTGATGCAAAGAACTGACTCACTAGAAAAGACCCTCATGCTGGGAAAGACTGAGGGCAGGAGGAGAAGCAGATGATAGAGGATGAGACGGTTGGATGGCATCATGGACCACATGGCATCTTGGATGACAAAGAGTTAGATAGGAATGAGTGACTAGGTTGAACTCATGCCAAGGGACAACTAAGTCCATGAGGTGCAACTCCTGAGCCCACATATCACAACTAAAGAACTTCTTGCACATCTCAACTACAGAAGGCCCATGCCCCACAAGGAAGACCCATTTTTTTTTTTATTTTTAAAAAGATCCTCCCCCTCTAGGAAGTATTCCCTACTCGCCTCCTACTAGTGGCAATTACACTGTCCTTCCAGCATTGACCCTGTAGTTTGGAGGCTTTTTTCCCTATTTTTCTTCTGGTTTTGAACACTCTGTCTAGTTTTGTTAACAGCTGTTGTATCCATGCTTTAACTCCCTTGCTCTGTTAAGATCTTGCCAGCAGCCAGAGTTGTGTGGATTCCAGCCACCTCATCCCCTAATAAAGGATCCTCCGTAGATGTCCGATATATACAGGGGAAATGAGTGAAACTCGAGTCTTCCTCTTTGTCAGCCACTGCATGGTATTGTGCTCTGACCCCTTTTATTTTTCATCTCTGTAGGATGCAAGCCACACTGATCTTTGCTGGAGCATCCTCTGTGCCCCCAGAGAGGGCTGGGCTGCCAACTTCTCATGAAGTAATTAAATGACAAATTACCTGCAGGCTCTCAGCTGGAAAACCTATAGGAGCACGGCCTTTCCATATTCATAGGATTTAATCAAATCTGAACGCTTGGAAGAACTTCATAGCCTTTGTTCCAAAGGCCTGTATTTGCAGATGGGGAAACTGATGCTCAGAGCAGGACTGTAGCTCCTTCAAGGATCCATGGGGCTTTTGTGGAATCAGATGCTTATCATCCTTTCCTCAAGTTTCTATAGTGAGAGGAAGCTTCCATTCCACTGGCCAGGATGGGGCAGGATTGGAGGAATATTTCTCATCACTCCAGTATCCTGGCTTGGAAAACTTCATGAACAGAGGAGCCTGTCAGGCTACAGTTCATACGGTTGCAAAGAACTGGACATGACTCAGCATGCATGCATGCACGCACGCACATACACACACACACACCACTCTTTCTCCAGAAAGAGGAAAGCCTTATCATATTGGAGAGATGAGATTAAAGACCACAGGCCAAGCATTGCCCAGTCTTTCCCATAGACTGTTTTTGCCTCCAGCTGCTTCCTCCATGTAGTAGGCTCCAGGGCAGGGCTTCTTCCCCCGCTCCCACTCCACTAAACAGTCAGTCACCCAGGGGAGGCTCAGATTCTCTAGGTATTCCTGCCCTCACTAGGTGGGTAAATGAAATTCAGGAGAAAAGAAAACCTCATGTGTCATATGTTGGGCTTGGACCAAGATGAGTTCATCATCCTCTGTTGATTATACAGTTGATATTATATATTGATCCTTATATGGCTTCTTGGGTCTGTTTTCAGAGTTGTAGTTAATTGTCACCCTCAGTATCAATCTGGGGGCAAGTGGCAATGCCAAGGTATAGCCACCTACTCAATTCCCCTAGAAGTGAGGTAGGACCTGGGGAAGAGAAAGTGTCAGGACTGGTGGCCCAGTTTCTTATCTGGACGACCAGATGGGTGAGGAAGTTGATCTTTGGGGGTAAAAAACAGATGCTAAGTGGAGGAGCAGATTCAGGGAGATGAAAATGTGTTCAGTATTTGGCCACAGAGCTCTCAGGGGCTCCAAATCTGAGTGACAGATAGAGAATGAGGAAACCAGCAAGACAGGGACAATGAAAATGTGGTCCATAGGCCAACAGTCTCAGCATCACCTAGCAACCAGTTAGATACACAAATTTCCCAGCCCCACCCCAGACCTACTGAATCAGAAACTCTGGCCTTGAGGCCCAATCAGTGTTTTAATAAACTCTCCAGGTAATTTTGACCCCCGTTAGAGTTTAAGAATCTCTGGCATCAGAGGTCATCTTCTTACATGTCTTTAATTAGATTTATTTCTAGGTATTTTTCTGGCATTTGGTAGGTTTTGATGCTATGATAAATATTATTTTTGAATTTATTGTTCTGGTTGCTTGTTGCTGGTATATGAAGATACTGGAGCTTCTCTGGTGGCTCAGACAGTAAAGAATTGCTCCTGCAATGCAGGAGATCCAGGTTTGATCCCTGGTTTGGATAGATTCCCCTGGAGAAGGGAATGGCAACTCACTCCAATATTCTTGCCTGGAGAATTCCGTGGACAGAGGAGCCTGGTAAGCTACAGTCCATGGTTTCGCAAACAGGCAGACATAGCTGAGCAACTAACACACACACACACACACACACACACACACACACACACACGTAGAAATACAATTGATTTCAATTTGTCTTGAATCCAGCAACCTTGCAAAATTCACTTATGAATTCTAATCATTGATCCACAGATTCATCCCTTTGGATTTCCTATGTGACTGGTGAATGATATGAGAGGGTGACAGAGAAGAGGTCATAGATTTGGAAATCAGTGTAACATCTGTAAACCCAATAAAAAGCTTTTTTTTTTTTTTTTTGAGAAAAGGAGTCCAAACTTAGATTGCAGGGCACTGTTGTACACTCCAGGGGTATGCATGCTTGTGAACACACAGGCACAGAGAATGTTCCAGATATCATGTAGGTGAAGTGTGGGCTGGATTTCAGAGGTTCTGGCTTCCAGAACCTCTCCCTCTGTCTCACTATGACTGCCAGACTTCCCCTTAGCAAAGTCAGAGGTTGGCACAGGTTGACTAAATGAAATATAGTTTCCAGGTAGGGAAAAGTAGATTTCTCAGGTGTGGACAGGATTGTGTGCCAGCTAGATTGATCAACCATCTGGTTTGCCCTAGAACCAAAGGTTTTCCCTGGATGAGGGACTTTCAGTGCTAAAGCAAGGACACTCCCAAGCAAATTGAGACAGTTGGTCACCCTAACTTCTAACTTGGCTTCCACGAAGCTGAGAAACCTGGTGGACCAAAGATACCCAAAGAGTCCATCATGAGAGTAATGCCCGACCCCAGACAGGTGAGGAGTAAAGATCTATTTTGAGAACCATGAGTGTTCTGGGCTTTCCAGGTGGCTCAGCAGTAAAGAATCCACCTACAGTTCAGGAGCCACGGGAGACATGGGTTTTATTCCTGAGCCAGGAAGATACCCTGGAGGATGGCATGGCAATCCAGTCTAGTATTCACATCTGGAAAAATCCCATGGACAGAGCAGCCTGGGAGGCTATATAGTCCATAGGGTTGAAAAGAGTTGGACACCAGACTGAAGTGACTTAGCACACGCTCATGAATATTCCCCAGCTTTCACATTGAGGCCATACTCCTTGATCTCTCCACCCTATAAGCCTGAAACTCTACCAGCCAAGTTGCCTGCTTCTTGATCGGTCTATCCTGATATTGGGCAGACTGGGGGTGCTTTGTTACCAGAGTTCTCTTGGAATCTCTGAGAAGTCAGTACCTTGGGGTTTTTGACCATGATCTTCAGCATCCAGGTACCATACCATAAGATGCCTGCTCCCTGTCATGTTTCCCCCTTGACACTTGAGACAAATACATTCTCATGTGTAATTTCCATTTCATAGCCCAAATTCCACCACTTTCCATGCAAGAAAGCACATCTTTCTTGCAAGCAAGTAATACTATGACAAGGATAGCCTAGAATTCTCTCCAATTTTTTTTAAAGAAGAAATCATTTGCAAATGTCAGTCATTTATTATTAGTTACAAACTACCAGCAACATAACACATGTGGATGTTAGTGTATTGAGATACTTTCTTGAGGACTATCAGGTCTGAAACAAATGGTTTGGGGTGAAAGAACACCTGTGTGGGGACTGGTGGCAGCAGAGATGCTAGAAGACACCAAAGGTACTGGCCATGACAAGGAGTTCTGACTCACCAACCCAGATGGAGATTTCGTGTCTATAGCCTCCAGACTGTAGGGTCCATGGCCAACAGCACTAGTGAGTCATGGACATCACTCACCAGCTGTCTGCCCCCTGTCATTTCTCCTCCCACTCTCATGTCTCTTTGCAGGCAGCTAAGTCTCTGAGAGTCATATCTTCACATCCCTGTCCCAGATAGGGAAGATGTTGAAGATCCAGGTGTCCTTGGCATCTGGACCTGCAAGGTCCCTGCCATGCCTCTTCACTCACGGGTAAATGGCTTTAGGAGCAGACTTGCATGCGGCTGAGAGAAGGGAAAGGAATCTGGGCATTGAATCATAAAACCCAAGCTTGGGTCCTAGCTTAATCCCTCTGAACCTTAGCCTCCTCATTCATCTCACATCTCTCAAAATCTGCATGCCGAAATCACTATTCTGCAACCAACCATGTAACAATTGATATAGGCAAGAATCCTTAATGGATGCCAAAACCATTGGGTGAAATGATATTGGGGAATGGGATATTCATGCAGTGTCTGGGTATCATTCCACAGTTACTTGTTAATTACAAAAAGAAAATGTACTTCTGCAGTGGCAAAGGCTGTTATGTGCGTGCTCAGTGATGTCCAACTGTTTGCAACCCCATGGACTGTAGCCTGCCAGGTTCCTCTGTCCATGGAATTTTTCAGGCAAGTATACTAGAGGGGGTTGCTGTTTCCTCCTCCAGGGGATCTTCCTGACCTGGGGATAGAATCTGCATCTCTTGCATCTCGTGCATTGGCAGGCAGGTTCTTTACCACTGCGCCAGCTGGGAAGCCCAAGGATTGGAGTTTACAAATCATTAAAGCCTAATAATACCCATGTCATACTAGTATTGTCTCTGTAATAGTTCTCCCCCCACCAAAACCAAACAGAGGCAAGTTCCTCCTTGCGTATTCCTACTGATGGGCTGCTCACTACTTTCCAAGATAGCCTCTTTCCCGTGTGGTCAGTACTATCTGAGAAGCAGAAATCTTCCTGAAGCTTCTACTATCCAGTGTCGGCATTGTCTTTGGCAGTTTCAGCATATAACTGAATCCTTTCTCCCCAGGAGAACTCATCAGAAATGGGTAGACAGAGACTGTGGCCCTGCTGTCCGCATACAGCTCTGCTCCTGGCAAGCCTTCAGCTTCTGCTGTTTCACCTGGATTAGCTTTCTAGTCCCCTCCTCCCCCTGGTGGCCCTCACAATGTGTCATCACCCACATTGTCTATATTCCTGATTCACTACCCTCCATGCCTCTAATGGCCCCCTCCACTACCATGTTCTGTGATGTCCAGCTTGGACCATCTATTCTGCACCACCCCAAACAGTACCACCTGCAGAAGTCATCAATCCCATTGGGGATCGTATATGTGCATCTGCTGAAGGACAAGTTTTCCTCTTCACGCAAGGCTGGAACTAGCATCAAATACCTCCTGTGGTCCAGGTTGTCCCATTTAATCTTCCCCATCAATCCCATGAGATCAGTAGGAACACTCCCAACTTACAAATTAGGTGACAGGCTCAGAGAGCTTCGATAGAGACTTGCCAACTAATAAATGATGATGACAGATTTGTGGTCTCAGATCTGTGGGATTTCTAAGTTCAGGCTTTATCTTCCACATCACATAGGTGCAGCATGGCTTACCCCCAAGGATGGGCTTGACAGAGCAAGACAGGTGATACCCATCAACACCTGAGGGGCAGGTGTCAGCCTCAGAACACGTACAGGGGACTCCTCATCTCCCCACACCTGCCCAGATGTGGACATGCGGTGTCACGGCTGATGGCTACTGTGTTTTGTTTCTGGACTCAGCCTTCTGCATGTTCCCAAGTGAGCGTCAGATTCAGAGCTGTATTGTAACGCAGGGAGCACCAGTGACCTCTCAGCCCTGTATGCTATTCCTCTCTGCTGCTGCTGCTAAGTCACTTCAGTCGTGTCCGACTCTGTGCAGCCCCATAGACGGCAGCCCATCAGGCTCCCCCGTCCCTGGGATTCTCCAGGCAAGAACACTGGAGTGGGTTGCCATTTCCTTCTCCAATGCATGAAAGTGAAAGTGAAGTCGCTCAGTCGTGTCCGACCCTCAGCGGCCCCATGGACTGCAGCCTTCCGGGCTCCTCCGTCCATGGGATTTTCCAGGCAAGAGTACTGGAGTGGGGTGCCATTGCCTTCTCCGATGATATTCCTCTTTATTAGTTCTTTATTGTGACAAAACCACTTATGCCAGAACTTGGTAGCTTAAAACAACAGATATTTGTCCCTTCACAGTTTCTGTGAGTCAGGAATCTGGCAGCTGCTTAGCTGTCTCTGACTCAGTATCTCACAGGCTGTAGCAACTGTATCAGCTGGTGCTGAAGTCATCTGGAGCTCCCCTGAGGCTGGAGGATTCACTTCCAAATTACTCTTGTGACTGTAGGAAGGAAGCTTTGGTTCTTCTTCACACGAACTCCTGTATCAAGACACTGACAACTCGGCTACTGGTTCCTCCCAGCACAAGTAAGCCAGGAGAGACAGGGGCCTCAGGATGGAAGCCATAGTTGTCTTTATGAATCCTTTTATAGTCTGAATTTAGAAGTGACAGACCATCATTACCTCCAAAATAGTCCCTTGGCCATACAGCCTAATCCTTGTACTACATAGGAAGGGGCATGAACACAATGGCAGAAACATCAAGAGGCAGGGACTGTGGGCGCCAACCTGGAGTTGGCTATCACATCCCCGAACAACATGTTTTTCCCTAAATCATGTGTGACTTCTGCAATCTGCTCGGGCACATTTGAGAAGCCACAGGAGTTCCAAAGGTGCACATGTGCACATGCCTGCTTACACACACACACACACACACACACATACACACACTCCTTAAAGAGACAATGGTAGTGCCTTCCTCAGCCATTCTTGAATGATGCTTTTGAGAAACATTTGCTGGTTAGCTTCCTGGATGGAGGCACCTCAGGCTTCCCTGGTGGCTCAGATGGTAGAGAATCTGCCTGCAATGCAGGAGACCCAGGTTTGACCCCTAAGTTGGGAAGATCCCCTAAAGAATTGAATGGCTACCCACTCCAGAGGAGGCATCTCAGAGATGGGTGCTGGGTCAAGGGGGATTCAGGCTTCCATAGACAAGAGGACAAGGAAGAAAGGCCAGGAGGAGATGTTGTTATGACTGTGTCTAACGGGGAGGGGAAGGAAGTAGAGTCAGGAGGGGAAGAGGGGTGTATATTAATAGTTAACAAGTGGATCATCTCCGAATGGAGACACCCATGCAGCTCCAGAACTGAAGCACTTGAAACAGCTTTCAGGGTCAGAGATGACAATAGCGATCCATGAATGTGGGAGTTTGAAGGCGATTGAGGTGGAGTTGGGGTGGGTAGGAACTGTAGTTGTGAGAGAATCAGTCAAGGAAATTAGTCATTTTTTCTCTGTATTCATGGCTATTCCCATATCCTCACTCTATCTTTGGAGATTTCTCCTACTCTTGTTTCTAATTTAACATAGTCTCATTTTTTTCTCTATTTTTTTTTTAAATTTTCTTAATTAGGTTAGCTAGTGGTTTATTTCCTTTATTGCATTTTTCTCCATGAAGTTCCAGCTCTTATATTTATTAGTGCTACTGGTTTTAATTCATTAATTTCTGTCTTTATCTTTGGCAGTTCCTTCTATTGCTTTTCTTAAGCTTGTTTTGTTCTTGCTCTTCCCAACTTTTGGAACTGAGCCCCTAATTTATTTTCCTTTCTTAAACGAAAACGTATTTAAAATCGTGACTTGTCTTCTGCCTTTAAATTCAACCTTATCTGATACTGAGACTTAGATTCCTGCTTTCCTTTGCTGCATTTGCCAGGTAGGGGGCTAAACCATCCTTTGTTTTTTCATCTCTTTGGGTCTTGGTTTTAGACGCGTTTGTCTACAGCATATAATTTGCCTTTGTTTTTACAAGACATCTGAGAGCTTTTTCTTTAACAGGAGAGTACATCTCATTTGCAATTACAAATAAGACATGCTTGTTGGTTCTCAGGCTGTATAACAAACATTTTAAAAATAAACAGAAAGAAACATTAAAAATAAAAAAGAATATAAAAAAGATGACAGGGCTGTTTTCTTTTACTTTTTCTCAAAGGTTTTCCTGCTGGTAAATTGGAAAGGTTTAGTTCTTGTGTGTGTGTTTCTCTTAATGATGCTGGTGTCTCACTTTGTAAGCTGTAACTTTGTCAGTCATCTCCGATGCACCACTTGGGTCCTCTTGGACTCACCTGTCTCTTGTTCTGCATGTCACCGAATCTACCAGCTTCAAGCAGGCACAGCCTGATGGAGCCAAGGGACATCAGGAGATAACACACGTGCCACACGCAAGTGCAGAGGTATTTACACCTCACAGTGAAAGTGAAAGTGAAAGTGTTAGTCGTTCAGTCCTGTCCGACTGTTTGCGACCCCATCGACTGGAAGCCAACAGGCTCCTCAGTCCATAAAATTCTCCAGACAAGAACACTGGAGAGGGTAGCCATTCCCTTCTCCAGGGGATCTTCCTGACCCAGGGATCTAACCCAGGTCTCCTGCATGGCAGGCAGACTGAGCCATCAGGGAAGCCCTGTTTATACCTCATGGAATAAGCCATTAACCAGTAGGAAATGAGAGCTTGTAGATAAACTCTTCCCACTTTCTCTCCCTGGACAGACCATCCTAAAACACAGTTCATGTGTTTACTCAAGCTGCCATAACAAATATCTCAGACTAGGGGACTTAAACAACAGGAATGTCTCTTTCCCCAGTTCCGGAGGCTGGAAGTCCAAGTTCAAGGTTCCTTCAGAGGCCTCTCTCCTTGGCTTGCATAGAACTGTGTCTTGCTGTGCCCTCACCTGGTCATTCCTCTGTCTGTGTCCTAACGCTCTCTTCCCGTAAGAACGCCATTCATACTGGATCATGGAATATTGTGCTCAGTCATGTCCGACACTTTGGAACACCATGGACGGAATTATCCAGGTAAGAATACTAGAGTGGGTTGCCATTTCCTTCTCCAGGGCTTATTCCTGACCTAGAGATCCAACGCAAGTCTCCCTCATTGCAGGCAGATTCTTTACCACTGCACCTCCTTGGAAGACCCTATAATGGATCAGGGACCACCCATATAACTTCATTTTAAATTAATTACCTCTACAGAACTGAAAGAGACACGTGTACCCCAATGTTCATCACAGCACTGGTTATAATAGCCAGGACATGGAAGCAACCTGGATGTCCATCAGCAGACGAATGGATAAGAAAGCTGTGGTACATATACACAATGAATATTACTCAGCCATTAAAAATAATACATTTGAATCAGTTCTAATGAGGTGGATGAAACTGGAGCCTATTATACAGAGTGAAGTAAGACAGAAAGAAAAACACCAATACAGTATATTCATGCATATATATGGAATTTAGAAAGATGGTAATGATAACCCTGTATGCGAGACAGCAAAAGAGACACAGATGTATTAGAACAGTCTTTTGGACTCTGTGGGAGAGGGCGAGGGTGGGATGGTTTGGGAGAATGGCATTGAAACATGTATATTATCATATATGAAACAGATCACCAGTCCAGTTTTGATGCATGATACAGGGTGCTCGGGGCTGGTGCACTGGGATGACCCAGAGGGATGGGATGGGGAGGAAGGTGGGAGGGGGGTTCAGGATGGGGAACACATGTACACCCATGGCAGATTCATGTCAATGTATGGCAAAACCAATACAATATTGTAAAGTAATTAGCTTACAAAAAAAAATAAATAAATAAATAGAAGGAAAAAAAATAATTGCCTATAAAGGTCCTATATCCAAATACAGTCATATTCTGAGGTACCAGGGGTCAGGAAGTCAACATATGAATTCAGAGGGGTTGGAAGACAGTTCAGTGCATAACATGCAGTTTTCTATGACTTCCCTGAGCCTTGTCCCAGGAGACAAAAGAATCATTTGCACCCAGTGGCAGCCAGCTGGATTTTAATGCTATGGACTGGGAACTTCCTTGGTGGTCCATTATTGAAGAATCCACCTTTCAAAGCAGAGGACTCAGTTTTGATCCCTAGATAAGGACCTAAGATCCCACATGCCTAGGGGCAACTGAGCCCATGCTCCACAATTAGAGAGCCTTCACACCACAGCAATAGATCCCATGAGCCACAACCAAGACCCAGACACAGCAAAAATAAATAATACATAAATTTTTTAAATGGGGTCTCATTTTAAAAAATCTTACAGGCTTTCCTTCTTCCTGTGTCATCCCTTTTGTCCTTCATCTCTACTTCCGGTGATTGACATCCCTGATACATTATATTCTCCAAGACTTTGCCAAAGGTTGTGCTTCCTGGGAGGCTGGATCAAGACAGTATTTAAACCTGGAGTTATCATCTTGACTCTGTATATGAGTGATGGGAACTTAAATATGGTTCATGTCCCCACTTTCTCCCATCTAATCTCATTTCCCAGTTTTGATGACCATATTGTTGTTGAATACTTTCCATAGTCATCTTTATACCTTTCAAAACATATTTATATACCCATCAGTTGCTTCCTTTCTCTAAGCCACATCATTTAGCCCCAGTTTCTTTGAAAAACAAGGAAATCTGCTTCTTTCCCTCTCACTTTGCTTTCCAATATGTGTCAAAATTATTACATTATTACTGCAGTAGCTTATAACACATTGCACATTGTTCACCTTAATTCTCTTTCTTATTATCAGCTCCACATTTTAATAGAAACACTGTAATCGAGCAGGAACTCATGGGGCCGTCCTAAGACAGACCCTCCCCCTTATCCTGTGCTTTAGTTCCTCTTTGAAGTACCTAGCTAATAGTATTTGATGCACATTTCCTGAGTTGCTTTGCAGATGTGAAAATCCTCACCAAATGGGAAAACTACTTGATGACTATTCTCCTGGAGCCTAAGGACTGATAATGTTCACACCTGTGACAGCACCCTGCTACCACACCATCAGCCAGTCAGAGAACTGTGCATGAGCTGATTATTTACCCTGCTACCCGCATCCCTCACCTGGCTTTTAAAAGTGCTTTGTCAAAACCTTGAGCTAGCCGAGACTTTTCAGGGCAAGAAATACCTCTTCTCCTGGCATGGTCCTGCACTGAAACTTTCTCTGCTCCAAACTCCGATGTTTCAGTTTGTCTGGCCTCACTGTGCACTGGGCACACATACTTGAGCTAACAACATTGCTCAGTGTTTGTCCTTTTATCATGATTTGCTGGTAATAAAATGTCATCTATTTTACTCTCTTCCAAGCACCAAAGTACCAAGTACCAAAAGGTACTCTCTTCCAAGAAGACCTTATGGTAATTATTACATGTTTAATGATAATCATGTCTCACTCTTTTCCGGAGTGACAGCTTAGCAGGGAATAAAATTCTTCATAGGTGACACTGGGGAAATTTTATCAGCAACAGTTGCTAAATATCAGTGTCTCTCTCTATAAGAGGGCTACACATCCTTGCCCCCTGCCAGGTGACAGGCAGTGTCTCACAGTAGGTGAGAAGTTTCCCCCACCACCACTCCCGCCCCATTTCCCTTATTTCTTTTCCTAAGGGCTTTGTAGTTTCATTGTCCATTGCCTTCAAGCCCTGAATATGCTGTGCAAAATCCAAGAGCAGTCTGATTTTCTTCTTTATTGGGTGTTTTGTATTTTTGGCTTGAATATCCATTGTAATTTTTTTTATCTTTGAAGTCCAGAAATGTCACTATGATGCATCTTCATTTTAGGTATTAGGTTGGCCAAAACACAAAATGTTTGTTTGGGTTTTTCCATAAAGTCTTCCAGAAAACCCTGAGTGAAATTTTTGGCCAACTCAGTATTTTAATCTTTATTTGTTTTGGGGCAGAGTATATCCTTTCAATTTGCCTATTCAAGTTTTTATTTTAAGCAAGTTTTTTCCCATAGATATGGATGATATTTCCATTACTGGTGTCACTGAAGCAGGAAAAAAGAACAAATTGAAATGAAAAATAAATTTAGTGATGATAAAAGATATATATCCTCAAATCCTTTTATATGTATCTGCAAAGGTCTCTATTCAATTTTTTCTGCGCTCTTTGGTCTTCTATAGTTAATGCTTGTCTCTAATCCTTTTAAATACTTTTCTTTCATTTAATTGCATTTGATTTTCTCCAAAAAACTGTATGTTTTTGGCAGTTTTTCCCCCTCTTATTGCTGATTCTAATTTGACTTGTTTCTTATTATAATGAATATAATTATAATGATAGCAACAATTATATAACACTCACTGTGTACCCACTCCAATATTCTTACCTGAAGAATTCTATGGACAGAGGAGAACAACTGAGTAACTTTCACTGTTTACCAGGAACTATTCTAAATGCTTCTACAAATGTTTTTATGTTTATATATATTTATTTATTATATTTATCCTGGCATCTACTTTATGACATGGTGCTATTATCCTTACCTGCGGTACAGAGGTTCCAGCTGAGCTATTTCAAATCCTAAAAGATGATGCTGTGAAAGTGTTGCACTCAATATGCCAGCAAATTTGGAAAACTCAGCAGTGGCCACAGGACTGAAAAGGTCAGTTTTCATTCCAATCCCAAAGAAAGGCAATGTTCAAACTACCACAGAATTGCACTCATCTCACACGCTAGCAAAGTAATGCTCAAAATTCGCCAAGCCAGGCTTCAACAGTACTTGAACTGTGAACTTCCAGATGTTCAAGCTGGATTTAGAAAAGGCAGAGAAGCCAGAGATCAAATTGCCAACATCCACTGAATCATTGAGAAAGCAAAAGAGTTCCAGAAATGCATCTACTTCTGCTTTATTGACTACGCCAAAGCCTTTGACTGTGTGGATCACAATAAACTGTGGAAAATTCTTAAAGACATGGGAATACCAGACCACCTGACCTGCCTCCTGAGAAATCTGTATGCAGGTCAGGAAGCAACAGATAGAACTGGACATGGAACAACAGACTGGTTCCAAATAGGAAAAGAAGTACGTCAAGGGTGTATATATATCCTGCATATTTAACTTATATTCAGAGTACATTATGAGAAACGCTGGGCTGGATGAAGCACAAGCTGGAATCAAGATTGCTAGGAGAAATATCAATAACCTCAGATATGCAGATGACACCACCTTTATGGCAGAAAGCAAAGGGGAACTAAAGAGCCTCTTGATGAAAGTGAAAGAGGAGAGTGAAAAAGTTGGCTTAAAACTCAATTTTGGGGAAACTAAGATCATGGCATCTGGTCCCATCACTTCATGGCAAATAGATGGGGGAAGCAATGGAAACAGTGAGACTTTATTTTGGGGGGCTCCAAAATCACTGCAGATGTGATTGCAGCCATGAAATTAAAAGACACTTACTCCTTGGAAGGAAAGTTATGACCAACCTAGATAGCATATAAAAAAGCAGAGACATTACTTTGCCAACAAATGTCCATCTATTCAAAGCTATGGTTTTTCCAGTGGTCATGTATGGATGTGAGAGTTGGACTGCAAAGAAAGTTGAGTGCAGAAGAATTGATGCTTTTGAACTGTGGTGTTGGAGAAGACTCTTGAGAGTCCCTTAGACTGCAAGGAGATCCAACCAGTCCATCCTAAAGGAAATCAGTCCTGAATATTTATTGCAAGGACTGATGTTGAAACTGAAACTCCAATACTTTGGCCACCTGATATGAAGAGCTGACTTATTTGAAAAGACCCTGATGGTGGGAAAGATTGAAGGCAGGAGGAGAAGGGGACAACAGAGGATGAGATTTTTGGATGGCATCACCGACTCAATGGAGATGAGTCTGAGGAAACTCTGGGAGTTAGTGATGGACAGGGCGGCCTGGCGTGCTACAGTCCATGGGGTTGCAAGAAGTCGAACTGAACTGAACTGAGGTACAGATAGAGCAAGTCACTTGATAAAGGTCACACAGCTAGTGAGTAGCAAAGACAGGACATGTCCCCAGGCATATGCTTTTATATTCTCTTCTATTTATTCTCTTTTCCCATTCCTCCCTACTGATTTGGGTTTTTTCCCCTATCATTTATGTTCTCAGGTGTTCAACTCACTTTTATCCTCTACCTTTTGCTGTCTTCTTTTCCTTGATTTTTTCATATGGAGAACACCTGACTCATCATTTTTACCTCCTTCAAAGCATTCTTTCTGGAGTTCTTCATCCATCTCTTGATTAATATCATCCTTGCTTCTTTTATTCCCAAAGTTCCTTTGCACAGAGGCTGGGGTTTTTGTTTGTTTGGTTGCTTGGTTGCTTATTTATCATTCCTCCTGCAATGAAGGAGGTATAGTTTTTGTTCAGCTGACTCTGTGTGAAAGGATTATTGGAATCTGGAAGTAAGCTGAGGGCTGTCAGAAAGATTGACTTGAGTTTGCAGTCAACTTTCTCATTCATTCTCTCCCCAGGGTACGTCTCTGCTCTAGATTACCAGGAAATCTCCTTGGCTCATAGCAAAGTTGCACACTCGCCTCTCACCCCTCCTGGTGTGTCACACATTGGTTTTGGTGTATTTTGATTATCCTTTATTCCTCTGCTGCTTCTCAGGGCTGCTTGTCATCCACAGCCTCCCTGAAATTTGAAACTTGCTAATTGCCAGGGTGATGTTTCTCCCTCCCTATGGGGCTCTGCCTTGGAGATCAGTCCACAGTATAAACCAGGTTTTAGGAAATTCTTGCAGCCTCCACCTTCCCGGGTGGCTCAGATGGTAAAGAATCTGTCTGCAATGCAGGAGACCGGGGTTCAATCCCTGGGTCAGGAAGATCCCCTGGAGAAGGGAATGGCTACCCACTCCAGTATTCTTGCCTGGAAAATCCCTTGGACAGAGTAGCCTGGCAGGCTCCAGTCCATGGGGTTGCAAAGAGTTGGCAGACACAAAAGAGCAACTAACACTTTCACTTTCACTTGCTCTTCCTGGCCGTGGGTCATGGGTTTTGATCATTGGAGCTCTACTTTGCCTGACTTTCTTGGAGGTTTGTAGAAAGCAAGCCACACACTATCCCCCCTCCCCAATTTTCACTGCATTTGCAGTCTAGTTCCATGCAGTGTAGTTGAGAATTATGGGTGTTTCTGAGTTTCTTCAAAGATAAAACTAACTTGTCTCTTTCAAGAAAGAGAGGGACAGAGACATCCTGAATCAAAATCCTCACCCACTTAAAGTCTTGGACTGGGAGGAGATGAGGATCTCCCATCTGAAAGATTAGGATGATGGCAAACTTGCCCCATCCTGTAATATATCCATGCAGTGTGAAGCCATCCATTCCTGAGCAGGATCTACCCTGAGCACAACCCAGGAGACATTCAGGAGCTGCTTTCTGTGGCCACAAAGGCTTTTCAGCATAATATATGTTGGCACATTAAACAGGGACACTGATGAGGGGATTAGAGGAATTTAGATTCTCCATCTCTCTGGTTGAGGAGGGAATGGCACTCTTGACCCCTTATGGAACAGCAGCCAGTGCTGGGGTCCTGGCACTTCATTACCTAGGCTAGAAAAAGAAGGGAATGATGGCCTAGCATCTTCTCTTTCTTCCTCTTTTCCTACTTCTCCTCCTCCTCCTTCTTCTCCTTGATTATCCTGACTCCCATCCTGCATGGCTGCCAAAGGCATGACCACCACTCAGAGTCAGGCAGAAATCCCTTGAGTGCCAAGCCAGTGATGGAGGGAACTGACATGAGCCTATATTTTCAGGAAGACAGTGTCATAAGAGGAACAGCATACAGAGGGGGGAAACAAATGTAAGTTTAGGTCCCAGCTTTGGGTCTGATGTGGGGAGGGCTTTATAGTTTGGAAAGTAGGGGGAAGATCTGAATTTGGGAGATGGAGTTAACTAGGTTTACCTCCCAGTTGTACCACTTACTCAGAAGGACCCTAGGCTGCGATTTCCCTTCTTTTTAAAAACTTTTATTGAAGTATAGTTGATTTGCAAAGTTGGGTTAATTTCTGCTATACGGCGAAGTGATTCAGTTATACTTATATATTATCTTTCATGTTTTTCCATTATTGTTCATCACAGAATATTGAATATAGTTCCCTGTGCTATTCAGCAGGATCTTGTTGTTTATCCATCCTATATATAAAGCTTGCATGAATTCCCCTTCCTCTCAACCTCTTAGTCAATTAAATGGAAACAATAATACAGTTATATTAGAAAGTTGTTGTGAAAATTAATGGAATACTTATGGTTCTGCAAGATGATGGATTTAAATTAATATCAAATCCCTCCATCAATAAATATTTAGAAATGCTAGAAAAATACAAAGTAATTACTTAAAATACAGAATTCAGGAAAAGGAAAACCCCCAGAAATAAGAGTGATAAATGTGTGAGCTCAAAGACGCAGTCCCAGTGCCACGTGCTTAGCAGAAGACATAGACAAGAAGAGTCCATAGCTGCATTCTCCTTAATACCCCCAAATTGGAAACAGTCCAGATGTCCACCAAAAGTAAAACGGATTAATCATGATATATTCAAATAATGGACCAATGTAGACAACTATAGAAGGGAAGTATGGTTATATACTACACCCCAGAGGAAGGTTACAAGCAATTTTAAATGAAAGGAACACATACAATCTGAATCTCTTTATATAAAGTTCAGGGAGAGATAAAGACAACCATTCTGTGGTGCTGGATACATACGTCTATGTGAATACAAACATCTATTGCAAATATTACTGTAAACAAGGGATCAGGGTTCACATCACCAGAGAAAACATGATGAGTAAATGCAACATGAAACCCTGCATGGGATCCTGGAACAGAAAAAGAGCATCAAAGAGAAAATTGGCCAAATCCAAACAGAATATAGAGTTTAGTTAATAATCAAGTACTGATGTTAATTTCTTAGTTTTAATAAATATATCATGATTATTAAAATGTGCATATTATAAGAAACTGGGCAGCAAATCTATGAGAATTCTCTGTACCATCTTTGAATCTTTTCTGTAAATTTAAAATTATGCCAAAATAAAACTTATTAGATGTATCAGTCACTCTCCTAGCTATTATCTGACTGACTTTTAGAAATATATGTCCATCCAAAACCCTGCACGTGAATGCTTACAGAAGCTTTACTGTAATTACCTAAAAGTGAAAGCAGCCAAGATGTTCTTCAGTACATAGGTGATCCAATAAACAAACTTTGGTACTTTCATACAATAGAATACCATCCATCAATAAAAATGAATGAGTTATCAAGCCACCAAAAGACATGGATGAATCTTAAATGCATATCACTGAGTTGAACAAGCCAGTCTGAAAATACATACTGTATGATTTCAATTATTTCGATTATATGACATTCTGGAAAAGGCAAAACCAAAGACAGTAAAAGGATCTTTGGCTGCTAGAGATGTGGTGGAGGGGGTGGTATTTGAATAAGTGAAAAATGAGATTTTTACATGAAGTTATTCTATGTGATATTTTAATAATGAAAATGTGATACTGTGTGACTGACCCTGTGTGTCAAAACCCATGGAACTTTGCAGCACAGAGAATGAAATTTAATGTCTACAAATTTAAAAACACACACACACACATTTAGGAGGTCAGAGAACTCCCAGATGAAATGCAGAATGTGACAAGAGAATCTAATGTTACAAATGCAATGTTACAAAAGAAAAAATCTCACCAAAGAGAGAAGATGGAAAAGATGATGACCAAACTAACTAACTTTGGAAGTAAGTGGAGTCTGGAAGACTAAAGGCAAAAGAAAGTGTACATAAGGACTCTACTTCATAAAGTTATTGCCCATGGAAGTGTGGGTTATCAATTCTGAAACCAATATACCTATATATTGAAATTGAAAAACTAAGTAAACAGATGGTGAAAGGTGGGAGCCAGGTTTCTCACTGTTAGAGTGGGAAGTGAGATAAGCAAGGAGAGGAAGAGAGAATAATCCACGTGGTGATGGATTCGAGCCAGAGGCATCAGCATGAACTCACATTTAATATAGAGACAGAAGCTTATAAATAAAAATATTGATAGAAATGTGTATATACATGAATTAACATACATAAACATATTTTATCTTCTGTCGGCTGAGAGGACCTAGAAGCAACTACATCTCAATCATAACAAACACTCTCACGCCCCAGATCTTGGTTTCTGCGAACATTTCTCATGTAATAGAAACCAGGACTCCTTGGAGAAATGGCTGCTGATTCTAGGACTGGGTCTTCCCTGGTGGCTCAGACGGTAAAGAAGCTGCCTGCAATGCAGGAGACCAGGTTCAATCCTTGGGTCAGGAAGATCCTCTGAAGAAGGGAATGGCAACTCACTCCAGTATTCTTGCCCAGAAAATTCCATGGACAGAGGAGTGTGGTGGGCTACAGTCCATGGGGTTGCAAAGAGTTAGATACGACTTAGCAACCAACATACACAGGACTGGGCAGGAAATATATGAGTCTGGAGTATTTTATAGTGCCAGAGAGTAAGAAGGTGCTTAACACACACACACACACACACACACACACACGTGTGCACGTACACACAAAGATGGGGATATGTCAGAAGGACACAGAAATCATCTGAAAGAGCTCCCAATGGCCAAACCTGGTGCAATTTGAGCCACAAAATAAATAAAGTAGTACTGGGTGAAAGCTCAAGCAGAAGATAAATATTCACAAGTTCCTACTGATATAAATAAATGATTGAATAATTACAGAAATGATGGAGATGAGTCAAATCTCTCAAGCAGAAGAATTTCAAATATTTTATGTAGAGACTCAGCCCTTAAGTTCTTAAGTCCAGACTCTGCATAGGGATCCCCTCTCAAAAAAGTACAAAATTGAAAGCAAGGGGAAAAAAAGAGTAACTTTACAGCAGAGAAAGCCCACACACACTGCCTGAAGC
Source organism: Budorcas taxicolor (assembly GCF_023091745.1). Lineage (NCBI taxonomy): Eukaryota > Metazoa > Chordata > Mammalia > Artiodactyla > Bovidae > Budorcas > Budorcas taxicolor. Next base: position 25,636,542 of record NC_068928.1, read on the forward strand.
CAGGTGATCAAGATGAACAGATACAAGAGATGCGCCATGTTGATAGTACATATCTTGGTTTCGATGTGCTGAGAATGGCACTTTGCCTCTGTGATCTTCTTCCCCACAAAGCATAATTCCAGTCTAACTAAGAGAAAAACATCAGGCAAATCGGAATTGAGGTCTGTTCTCCAAAAGACCTGATCAATATTCTTCAAAACTGTTAAGGTCATAAAAACAAGGAAAGTCTGAGAAATCACCTCAGCTTAGAGGAGCCTAAGAAAATACAATCACTAAATGTAAAAGGTGACCCCTTAGGAGGGATGCTGAAAGAGAAGAAGAACATTTGGTTAAAAAAAAAAATTACAATCTGAATAATATATGGACTTGCTGCTGCTGCTAAGTCGCATCAGTCATGTCCAACTCTGTGCAACCCCATAGACGGCAGCCCACCAGGCTCCTCTGTCCATGGGATTTTCCAGGCAGGAGTACTGGAGTGGGTCGCCAGTGCCTTCTCCACATGGACTTGAGTGGATGATACTATAGCAATATTAGTGTGAGCATAGTAACAAATGTATCATTATAATGTAAGAGAACATACTCTGAGTATGGGGCATATTGGAACTCTCTGTTCTACCCTCACAACTGTTCTATAAACCTAAAACTATCCTATAATAATAAAAAGTTTACTTTAAAAAAAAATACTCTTCAAAAAAGTAATTGCCATAGTAACAGTAGGGGAAAAGCTTACTAGGAAAAAAAAGATATTAATGCTTCTGGGTTTATTGATCTTATAGAATGACAGATTGTCAGAATAAAATCGTGTTTAGGAAAACAAAAACAATGACACATATGCAGAATAAATAGAATTAAAGCTTGGTGTTTAGTAATGCATCCTTGGGTCCTTGGGTGGTAAAACTGCAAGGAAAACCCAGCAAGTCATCACCATAAACATCAAGGTGCTGATTCATTTTGGCGGGAAGGGACCTGAGGGTAATTTCTGAGACCGCAACGCTCTATTTCTTGAATAGGGTGGTGGGTATGTGGGTGATAAATTTGCATTATATTTGTGATAAATTATAGAGCTATATTTTTCTGTTTTGTGAATTTTTCTATGTGTGCTATAGATCACAACAAAGGTTAGGGCGAAAAAAAATGCATGAAATCGAGAGAATGGGTAAGAATGTCCTGTAATTGGTGAAACATACATCCGCAGAAGAATTTTGAAACTGATGAAAATTCTTTAAAAAAAAAAAATTCACACCTAGACACATGACTTAAAAGACAAGAGAAAAACAAATAGGGCAAAACATTAACAATCTATTAAATCTAGCAATTGGGATCTAGGGGATTATATTATTTTGTATGATTTATGAATGCATGGACTATTTTATAATTAGCTTATTTTTTAAAAAATTAAAAAGCACTAATAAGAAAATATAGATAAATAAATAAAATGCCTATTAAGAGAGGTCAGAATAGTGGTTACTTCAGAAAAGAAGTTTTGGAATTAACTGTCATTGACAGGAAAGCAGTACAAAGGTCCCATTGGGGTCTGGAAATTTTTATAATTTGATCTAGTCACTGGTTGTATGGTGGACACATTCCTAAAAATCTATAGGTATGCATTTAGAATTAGCCCACATTGCATACTTCAATGCATATGTTAAATATTCATTAAACAAGGATTTGCCTGGTAGTCCAGTGGCTTAGACTCCACACTCCCAAAGCAGGGGGCTCAAGTTCAATCCCTAGCTGGGGAACTAGATCCCACATTCAACAACTAAGTGTTTGCATACTGTAACTAAAGACTCCGCATTCCGCAATGAAGATCGAAGATCCTGAGTGCTGCAATTAAGACCCAGCACAACCAAATAAACAAATATATTTTTTAAATATATTAATTAAGCAGTTTAAAAGAAGCTTACAAGAAAATGCCTGTGGCAGCACCTGGCACCTGTGTGCATGCTAAGTTGCTTCAATCGTATCCAACTCTTTGCGACACTATGGACTACAGCCTGCCAGATTCCTCTGTCCATGGGATTCTCCAGGCAAGAATACTGGAGTGGGCTGCCATTCCCTTCTCCAGGGAATCTTCCCAACCCAGGGATCGAACCTGCGTCTCATGTCTCCTGCATTGGCAGGCAGGTTCTTTACAACTAGCACCACCCAGTGGCTGGGACCTGCTGCTGCTGCTAAGTCACTTCAGTCGTGTCTGACTCTGTGCGACCCCAGAGACGGCAGCCCACCAGGCTCCCCCGTCCCTGGGATTCTCCAGGCAAGAACGCTGGAGTGGGTTGCCATTTCCTTCTCCAATGCATGAAAGTGAAAAGTGAAAGTGAAGTCGCTCAGTCGTGTCCGACCCTCAGCGACCCCATGGACTACAGCCTTCCAGGCTCCTCGGTCCATGGGATTTTCCAGGCAAGAGTACTGGAATGGGGTGTCATTGCCTTCTCCGGAGAAGCCTGGGACCTAGTAGGTATTAAAAGAATATATGCATGCTCTGATGCTGAAACTGAACCACCAACACTTTGGCCACCTGATGCGAAGAGCTGGCTCATTAGAAAAGACCCTGATGCTGGGAAAGATTGAAAGCAGGATCATAAGGGGATGACAGAGGACGAGATGGTTGGATGACATCACTGACTTAATAGACATGAGTTCGAGTAAGCTCCAGGAGATGGTGAAGGACAGGGAAGCCTGGCGTGCTGCAGTCCATGGAGTCGCAAAGAGTTGACCCAGTATACAGATTGGTATGTTAAGCCCAATATATATGGGTTTGATCATGGAAGACAAGTGACCACGGAAGACAGTGATCACATGCTGAGTACGTAGATAAACCAGGCCTCAGCCCCAGGTGTGCATCTTGGTGTGACGGCTGGGCCTGGGCATCCCCGCCTTCTCCTTGGTTACAAGCCTGAGGCTGAAGCTGGCTTTGGTGGAACCAGAGGCTTAGATTGTGGATGTTCACATATGGCTCCCCCATTCCTCTGGCCAGCCTGTTTACAAGACCCGCTACAAACCCGTCTGCTGTTAAAGCAGTTGCCACTATGAGAACGCCTGCTGCCAGTTCAAGCTCCAGGTGCCTAACAGGTCACAGAACCACCTCCCCACCTCGAGCACCATCCACCCTGCAGGCCTTTGGGTGGCACAGGGCCTATCACTCAGTCTCATGATAATGCAAAAGTTCAAGCGCATGTGGAATGGGAGAGAGCAGAGCCACTGTAGAATCAGTGCCTGCTGGTACATTCTACCACCCACCTCTCCCTACCCCACAGAACACCTTGCTCTCCGGGATAACTTCTGAATTGTTGCGTATAGTCACTAAGTCATGTCTGACTCTTTGCAACTATAGCCCACCAGGCTGTCCATGGGATTCTCCAGGCAAGAATACTGGAGTGGGTTGCTATTCCCTTCTCCAGGGGATCTTCCCAACCCAGAGATCAAATCCACGTCTCCTGCATCTCCTACAATGCAGCTGGATTCTTCACCCACGAAGCCACCCAGGAAGCACATGACTTCTAAATGTGTGTGTGTTAGATGCTCAACTGTGCCCAGCTGATTGCGATGCCATGGCCTGTAGCCCACCAGGCTCCTCTGTCGATAGAATTTTTCAGGCAAGAATCCTGGAGTGGGTTGCCATTTCCTCCTCCAGGGGATCTTCCTGACCCAGGGATGAAACCCATGTCTTCTACACTGGCAGGCAGATTCTTTACCACGGAGCCACTTGGGAAACCCTTAACTTCTGAATAGCACATCCCAATTCACAAGACCACCGCAGTGCCCATTGATTGACACAGTGGATTCTTGTTATCACACTGGGAGTGCCGGTATCAGACCAGGGAATTAGGACCCCCAAGGGTTTACCGGCAGAGGTGGGATTGCAGCCAGGTCTCCTTGCCTTTCCATGCCGCCCACTGTATATATTGCTCTCTGCACACATGGGAGGAGCAATGAGAGAAAACAACAAACTTATACACGAAGTGAGTGCTCAAAATTTCAAGTGCTCTGAGAGAGTGAAGCCTCTGTCTTCATGCTTTAAAAACAAAAAAACAGAGGACTTCCAGGAAACCATGGAGCTACCCCTCCGAAGTGACTCCTGTCACCGCTGTCCCCCAACTCCAAAAAGCGGGGCCTCAAGATCTTTTCTGCTTTTGGAGGAAGCTCAGAGCAATAAAGGAGAAGGGGCAGAGTCCGACATTTTAAAGCTGGAAGTTATAAACTTTTTATTAAGGCGGATTCCGCTTTTATCATTAGCATGTAATGAATTATTCTCAGCTATCAATGCCTTGGTAATTGTCTCTCCGAAGAATCTCATTAAACATTGCAGGAGACTTTTGATCATTATTAACAAAAGTGATAACTTGGAATAATCTTGCATTTCTCAGTTGAGGCTGCAAACCTGAAGCGTTAGGATAGATAATTAATGACAGGTGAAAATCTTCAGAGAGAGCCACCAGCGGTGTTTTGTCTTTGTTCTTCCCAGCGGGTCCTCCTAGGTTAGGGGGAAAGTTTGCTCACTAGCGTCAGACCGTCTCCCTGACCAGTAGCTTGAATTCCTTCTCCACCACTTCCTGGCCATAGATCAACATTTCTTCTCTGAGCATCCATTTCCTTCTATGGGTTCCTTTAGCTACTAGTGAGAGAGATTGAACTTCAAGGCTAAAGCACAGAAAATGTTCACAGGATGCCAGATTCTATTGTTATTAGTCAAGAAATATGTACTCAGATATCTTTCTTCAGAACTCAAAATCATGAAAATTTATTTGAAAGCTCCAACAGTAGCCAATGTGAAATCACAGCCTCCCATTTGAATCAGGATTCTTCTGTGTTGGTCTACATTATTTATAGGAATAACACACATTATGCTCTCGTTATAAACCAAGTACTAAGCTAAGACCTTTAATATGAAGTATCTCATTTGATACTTCACATTATGACAGTTCTAGGAAGTAGAAACCATTTTCCCCACTTGACAGAAGAGATGAGGTCCAAAGTCACTCAGGCAATAAAGAGTGGAGCTGGGATTCAAACCCATGCCGTCCACTTCAGGCACCGCTGTGCTCCACCACGTCACATTTGTTTTAATCTTCTCGGATGCGAAGTGACCTTTTTGAAAGCAGAGAACTCATGATCTCAGAATCCTCTCCATTCTATCCCAAGTTTCTCTCATATGAGCCAAAGATGATTCCAAGACTTCCCAGTGGATTTTCTAATATGCAGGCAATGCCCAGTCCTCACCAGCCTGCTTCTAAATCTTAGTCATAAGGCAGATCATGCTTTCTGAAAATAGTTTGTCCAGTATCTCACATTTCACATGCCCTTCTTATAATCTGATTTTGATGCTCTTCCATTCTGTGGTGGGTTCCATGTTCCCTCCCCTTAAATGCGGAAGGGTTTGTTGCTATGTGACTTCCAAGGGTAGGTCATAATGGCTTTCACATGATTCCCCTAGGAGACGTTTGCTCTTGGAACTCATCATCATGCTGTAAGGAAGCACAGGCATTCTGTGACAAGATCCTCGAGGAGAAACTTACATGGAAAGGAATTGAGACCCCCCAGGCTTCAGATGTAGCTAAGATCCAGGCAACAGTCTGAGCCCACCTGCCACCTACATGAGAGAGTAGCCATATTGAAGATGAATTTTCTGACCCCCCATTGAGCCAACCTAGCTGATGCCACATGGAGCACAGGCAAGCCTTCCTCACCAAACTCTGCCTAAATTATGGATTCACGAGCTAAACTGTGCTTTGGGCTACTATGTATTGAGTGGTTTGTTCTGCGGCCATAGACAAACTAGAAGAAGCTCTATTTTGCTTTCCAGACCCATATTTTCAACTGCTTTCTGTACATGAATGTCCCCAGGTCACTTCAGACTTAATGTATTTAGGGAGTCCTACTTCCATTTTGAACATAGAAGTGAACGTAGAAATCCCCCCAGACGTGTCACTTCCATCCTCATTATGCAAACAACCCAGATAAACTACAAAATCATGACTTTTGTGGAGCCCATCGGAGAACTGAGCTCCTAAGGCAGCCAAGCGATCTGAGTGCCAAAGCATAGCAAGCTCCTTCGAGGAGTGACCACATGGAATGTTTCACCTTCAGAATGCAGGTGGAAGGGATGTAACTACCCCAAAAGTAGGTAAGAAGAAACCAGCTAAAATTGTCATGAACTTTTAAAGGTTTGGCGTAGGCTTACAAAAGACCCTCACGCTAGGAAAGATTGAGGGCAGGAGGAGAAGGGGGTGACAGAGGATGAGATAGTTGGATGGCATCACCGACTCAATGGACATGAGTTTGCACAAACTCCGGGAGATGGTGACAGGGAAGCCTGGCGTGCTCACAACTTGGTGAGTGAACAACGGCAATAGCACAAGGGAAGTTTGCATTTCCTTGCAAACTTTTCCCTAGGGGTCTGGGCAGTGTGCTCATGAGAAAGACTAGAAGCAGGGAGGAAATGTGGGGAGGTTGGAATAGGAGGGATAGGCATACAGCTGATGCTCAACTGCAGTTGGGTCACAGACAAAACCCACCCCTTTCACTCCCCCAGACCCTTCTCTCTCAAAGCAAATGTTTTGAGATCCTGGGAGAGTAAAAGAAGTCCTCCTGCTCCCAAGGCTTAAGCAAAGACAGTTTTCTTTGGGGGAAAGAGGTAGAAGCAGAAGTCGTCTTGTCCTTGGGGAAGGGGGAGGAAACACTCCCAGACCCAGGGTCTTGCTCTGATACAAAGCATAGGTCTGCTAGTGCTGGGGGAGCAAAGGGTCCTGTGTCAGCCTTAGACACAGAACAGTATTTGGCTGCCACAGAGGGAAGAGCAGGACTGTTGATAATATCCCATCCCTGAGGTCCACGTGCAGAGTAGTGTTAGTTGCTCAGTCATGTCCAACTCTATGTGACCCTGTGGACTGTAGACCAATAGGCTCCCCTGTCCATGGGATTCCCAGGCAAAAATACTGAAGTGGGTAGCCATTCCCTCTCCAGGGACTCTTCCCCACCCAGGGATTGAATCCAGGTTTCCTGCATTGTGGGCCAATTATTGACCATCTGAGCCACCAAGGAAGCCCCCAAACAGTCTAACATCTATGTAATTATAGTCCAAGAAGAGGGGGGGTATGGGAGAAATTATCTGAAGGAATAATGGCTAAGGATTTTCCAAAAGTAATGAAATATAGCAAACCATAGGACTTCCCTGGTGGCTCAGATTGTAAAGAATCCACCTGCAATGTGCGAGACCTACGTCCAGTCCCTGGGTGGGGAAGATTCCCTGGAAGGGGGCATGACAACCCTCTCTGGTATTCTTGCCTGGAGATTCCCCATGGACAGAGGAGCCTGGCAGGCTATAGTCCATGGGGTTGCAAAGAGTCAGACATGACTGAATGAATGGCTAAGCACAGCACAGCGAAGCATAGACGCAAGAAAATTGAAGAACAAGCAGAATAAATAACCGCACACACACACGTGTGTGCATATTTGGATACACACTCAGGCACAGACACCTAGACATTTCATAATCAAATTGCTGAAATTCTAAACATCGGAAAGAAAAAGAACATCTTGAAGATAGAGAAAAAGGGAAACATTACGTACAGAAAAACAAATACAAGAATTCGGCAGAAGAGGGAAATGATGCAAGCCAGAAGAAAATGGAGTGACAACTTTAAAGTACCACTGGAAAAAACTGTCAACCTAGAATTTCAAGTCAAGCCAGAATGTCTTCAAGAAATGAAGGTGAAATCAAAAATTTTCAGAAAAATGAAAGCTGAAAGAATATACTGGAGCAGACTTATACCACAAGAAGCTTTAAAGGGAGTCCTTCAAAAGGACTAAAATACCAGATGGAAATTTGGATTTATACAAAGAAATGAAGTACAACAAAAAGTGTAAAAATGTGGATAAATGTCTTTTATGATATTTTTAAACTGATTTTTACATTGCTTTAAAATATAATTGACTGTTGAAGCAAAAGCAGTCATAATGTATCTGGGGTTTATCGCATATGTAGAAGTAAGATATATGTCAACTATAGCATCAAGGCAAAAACGGGAGTGAGGAAACGGAAGTATGTATAGAGACTGTGGCAAAGCTAAAGACATATATTATAACCCCCAAAGCCATCGTTAAAAAGCGAAAGGGAAATGAAACAAATAAACCAAGAGTGGAGATAAAAATGAATTATGAAAAATACCCAACTGATCCAAAAGAAAGCAGAAAAAAGGGAATAAGGAAAACAAACAAAAAAAAGATGTAACAAATAGCAAGCAACCAGCAAGATTCGTCAGAGCCTTTTTCCTTCAGCTTTATTTCCTCCTGAACCTGATGTAATATTTAAACGACAGTGCAGAGTTCTTAGTGAGCCTCAGCCTGTTTAATCAGCACCCAGCATTCTTTGGGTTGTTTCTGAAGATGCTGAGGCCACTGGTGGAAATGGCTCCTCCTCCTCCATCATTAGCTCACAGCCACAGGAAATTACATGCTCTACATTCTTTACAGAAGGTGATTGAATTTTATCAAGGGTGGATCAGAGTAAAGTCTGTTATATGAAGACAGGATTGTTCAGAGCTGCTCAGCAAATGAAATGCCGCCTGGGAAACAAAGACCCCCGTGTCCTCCTCCTCTTTCATGTCTGGCTCCTGCTCCTCATCCCGGAGCTCCAGCATGTTTGTTTTCAGGCTGAAATAGATTTTTAAATGTAAGGTGTTCTTAGGATAAAATCAGGTGTTTTGAAAAAGCAAAAGAAGAAAAGAGAAAAACTAGCAAAACCATATATTTAAATATGTATATTAAACACAACTAGATCAGTATTTGAATTAAATATAAATAGTCTAAGAAACTCAATTTAAAAAAAGAAATGTCAGTTGACTATAGGAGAGTAGATAGAGATTATGATTCCAAAATCTTTCTATTGTTTTGAAGAAGGGTAAAGATACTAATTAACTTCGAACTTTGGTGAAGTAAATGTACTAAAAATTTAAGACAATCACTGAAGTAGTAGATGGTGCCATTTCCCCCAATGTGAAGGATAAAACAGAATCTAGAAAGTAAAACGGGATAAAGCAAAAAAATAAATAAATAAAGGTCAGGTTTGATGAACAAAGGCCAGATCCAGTTCTGTGCTACCTACGAATACACACACACTAAGTATAAAATCATAAATAGAATAAAAAGAAAAGAATGGAAACACATCATGTGAAAATGAATCAAAAGAAAGTTGGAGTGACTATATTAAGACAAGTAGACTTCAGAACAAGGAATATACCAAGAATAAAAAGAGACACTTCATATTCAAAGGGCTTCCCTGGTGGCTCAGTGGTAAAGAATCTGCCTACAATGCAGGAGATGCAGGGGCCTGGGGTTCAATCCCTAGTTCAGGAAGATGTCCTGGAGGCAGGCATGGCAATCTGCTCCACTGTTTTTACCCAGAAAATCCCATGGACAGAGCCTGATGGGCTACAGTCGATGGGGTCTCAAAGAGTCAGACATGGCTAAAGTGACTGAACTCCCACACATATTTTTTCTTAAAAAATACTTCTTAATGTGTAGGCCCTTAACAACAGAACTTCAAAATAAATAAAGCAAAAATTGATAGAACTGTAAGGAGGAAGAGACAAATCCAGCATTACAGCTGGAAACCTCACCACTCTCTCAGTAATCAATAGAACTTGCAGACAGAAAATCAAAAGCGATATAAACAGCCTGAAATCAGAATCGGAGAACATGAACCTAAACCCTCTTCCAAAAAAGAGGAAGGAAGATTCTAACTCATTATATGAGACCAGCATTATCCTAATACTTTAAGTCAGTTAAAGAAATTACAAGAAAAGGAAACTACAGACCAGTGTCCCACAGACCCGTGTTTTGGATGCAAAAGTCTTTAACAAAATATTACCAATTGAATCCAAAAATCTGTTCAAAAAGATAACATGACATGATCTAATGAGAATTATCCTGGAAGTTCAAGATCAATTCAAAACCAGCTAGGGTTAAGATCTCACATAGGGCTGCACTGTTTTTCTACCACTTCCTGAATGGCATGTCAATGGAACCACTCCCCGTGTTAATAACATTTAGAGGAGGTGGGACCATATATATGAAGTTGGCAGTAAATGGTGTCTTGTTGTTTTGTTGTTGTTTGGTCACTAAGTCGTGTCCAACACTTTTGTGACTCATGGACTGTAGCCCGCCACTCTCCTCTGTCCATCGGATTTCCTAGGCAAGAATACTGGAGTGGATTGCCATTTCCTTCTCCAGGGGATCTTTCTGACCCAGGGATCAAACCTGGGTCTCCCGCATAGCAGGAAGATTATTTACCATCTGAGCCATCAGGGAAGCCCCAATTCAATTTGTAATAGGCCTCAGACACAGAGAGTTGTGAATCCCACAAGCTGAAAGAGCCTGTCCATAAGGCAGCTGAGTGAGAGTGATGTTCAGAAATCCAAACAAGTGTCAGCCCCACCAATCACAATCAATCCCATGGATCATGGGTTGTGGGTTCTGGTGAATGAGATGGGCAACACCAAAGCAGCAAACTTCCAGACCTTTATGTGTATCCCAGAGTACAGGGTGAAATGTCAAGTTCAGACCTTCAGGAAAAAACAAGGTGGGGGGGGGTCTAAGTATGACTGAGACCAGCAGCAGGGCCATTTCTGGCCCGAGTCCCTTCTTCAGGGCTGCTGAAAGCTCTGGCAATCTGGGTCCCTCTAAGCTTGTATGTGACAGGTAAGGGGTCCCTGCCAAGAGGAGAGAAGAGCTGGAGGGGAGCTGCAGGGGGCAGGGATCCAGGGCAAGGCAGACAGTTCCCCTCAAGAGATAAACTCTCAGAAGAAAGTCATCCCTTCTTGATGACCCCTTTTGAACCTAAGTTCTGTCTACAAAACCAAGACAGGGTCCCTCCACACTAAACCACAAACCCTTCGTCGTCCTGGCTTCTCTGCAATGACTCACTGCTCTGAGCACGCTTCTCCCCACATCAGGGATGGGAGACACGGAGAAGACCATGGTCCGGTGCCCTCTAAAGTCATTGACAACTACAACGGAAATCACTGATGGTCGACAGTAAGTTAGGGACTGAAATTATTCAAGCTCTTAAAATGGGATAATAAGGTAACTTTCCTCCTCCTGCTATGAGCTCATTTAATTGTAAAGATCTTAATAAATTCAGCCTGATTAACTCCAACCTTGTGGGGGAAGGTTATTCAGTGTTGTGGAATTAATTTTAAACAGAAGCAAAAAAAAAAAAAAAAAATAGAGCAAGGAAAAGAAAATCTCCAGTGAGCAATGAGGAGGGAGGATATTTACGTGCAGGAAGGCAGCTCCGAGGAGGACCACTGCAGGGACCCAGTCTGCTTTTGAAATCTCACAGCACGGGCTTTGATTAATAATTCACTTTCTCAAACTTGGCGGAGCCTCAGGCAAGCTCCCTGGGCCCAGGACCAGCTTGACTGTGCACCCCCAGTGCTGAAGATGAAGGGTGAATCCTGGGGCTCACCTGCCCTTAAGTGCTTTCTGTGTCCCTGTTCTCGCTGTACCTGGGACCCAGGAGCCCATGGTTTATGGTTTCCCATCTCAACTCCTCTACTCGCCAGCTGCCTAACTGTGGCTAAGCTGATCCCTTCAGGCATCAGTTTGGTAAGGAAGGTACAAGGTAAGATCAAAACGCACATGAAGGGATTCTCCCGGTCCCAGGAGTGTGTCAGCCACCAGAGCCATTGTTGCTGGGTGGCCTTGGGGTTGGTGTGTGCTTTCTGAGGCTTTCTTAGCCCTGCTCTCTCCATGGACTCTGCTGAGCCGCATCCCTGACTCTTCCCATCTCTGGTCTCTCTGGTCAGCCCCTTGAGCTGCCCACCCCACCCTGACCTTGACCCACAAACAGCTTGACTGATTTAGAAGAGGAGTCCATTGGTCAAGTTGGACTTCCTGTGGCCCACATGCTCTGCATGTAACAAAATTTATGCTGAAACCTCTGACCAGCCTTAGAATTTCTGTGGTAGGGAAGTGGGTGGGGGGTCTTAGAGAGGCCTACTGACCTGTGTTTGAGGGCCCAGGAAGCCTGATGAAATACCACACCTAAGGACTTCCCTGGTGGTCCAGTGGCTTAGACTCCTAACTCCTAAAGCAGGAGGCCCAGGCTCCAACCCTGGTCGGGGAATTAGATCCCACATTCCACAGCTAAGAGTTCCCATGCACAACTAAAGAACCTGCATGCAGCAACTAAGACCCAGCACAGCCAAAGAAATAAATATTAAAAAGAGAGAGAGATTAGATTTTGTGCTTTCTTTGCTATGGGAAGACACAACAAGAAGATGCTCATTTGCAGGAAAGAGCACCAAATCTGCCAGCACTTTGATCTTGGACTTCTCAGCCTTCAGAAGTGTAAGAAACAAATTTCTGTTGTCAGCCAGTCCATGAGAATTTGTCAGACATAGCCCCAGCCAACCAAGACTGCCCTCCCCCCAAGTTCTCCACTCTCTGCTTATCCCAGTTAAAAGAGTTGCTTAATGGATGTGAGTGGCCCAGATGGGCATGTTGACTGGTGGGTGTCCTGCAGGTACACCTTGAAAAATTAAGCTGACTCTTAGATGGGGGCAGTGATAGAATCTGCCATCAGCTACCAAGTTTTACTGTACCCCAAGCCTGAAACTCCTGTGGGGCCTACCTTTGGCAAGAAGCACATACTTGGGTTTCCCCGGCAACTCAGTGGTAAAGAATCCACCTGCAAGGTAGCAGCTACAGGAGATGCAGTTTCAATCCCTAGGTCAGGAAGATCCCCTGGAGGAGGGCATAACAACCCACCCCAGGATTCTTGCCTGGAGAATCCCATGTACATAGGAACCTGGCCAGGTTCGGTCCATAGCGTGGTAAAGAGTTGGACATGACTGAAATGTCTTAGCACACACACACGCATATACTTGGCCTTGGTGCTCCTACCTTACTTAGCCCGTGGCTCAGAGGGAGTGTTGTGGAGGCCACCCAATGCACACCTGGTTTCGGATCCAGGCCCACTGGCTCCCTGAGAATAGCACTTAGCCGACTTCCATAAACAAGGACATTCATCTTAGTCAGCCTTAATGAACCGCATTTGTCAGACAGGAACCAGAGAGCAGCTGTGTTGGAGGGAGACGAATCACTTAATCCAAGGCTCCTGATGTGGGAGCCCCTGGCACAGTAGCGATCATGGCATTTAACTATGGAAGGGGCCTGGAGGAGCCCCGTCAGGGGAGGGCTGGCTGCCCTTGACTGTTCCTGTCGAGACAAAGCATGTGAGCTGGCAAGTCAGTGTGTGCGCTGGCTGGTGCTTCTCTCCCTGATGAGCATCTGTTTCTGGGGCTGAGTACCCTGCAGATGTCTGGGCAGGAAGAGAGACGTAGGGGGTGGGCAGCCTCTATTGGCAGCAGAATACAGGCCCAGAAAAAAGGACTCTGTTCAGAGTCACTCCTTTGGGTTCCACCAATTTGTTTCCTTTGAGATATTTTTAGGAAAGATTCTTGTGTACCAGAGACAGGAACCCATCTCAAGTGAGTTTAGGCAAAAAACGTATGTATGGACTTCTGTGGGCTGTGAGGTTGAACATCTGTGCTGCAAGCGAGGTTGGCAGCAGCTGGGTTTCACGAACAAGTACCTCTGGGAACTAAAACACACTTCGAACACCTAGGTTTCTCTCCATGCGTCTTCTGCTTGCTGGCTCTGTCCCCTCTCCCTATAGTCTTCCTCCATCAGTGGGACATTTGGAGATGATGGCTCTCAAGTTTTACCTCTCAGGGTTTCCACCACTGGGAAGGGGTTGATGTAAGCCTTTTCTGACCCTAAACTTAAAAAAAAAAAAAAAAAACCCAGGAAAGAGCTCTGATTGGTCATTGTAAGTCAATCAACACAGTCATCTAGCAGCAGTCCCAATCTTTTTGGCCCCAGAGACTGGTTTCATGGAAGACAATTTTCCTGCAGAACTGGGGAGCAGGGGGTGGTTTCGGGATGATTCAAGTGTGTTACATTTATCGTGTACTTTATTTCTATTGTTATTCCATCAACTCCACCTCAGATCATCAGGCATTAGATCCTGAGGTTGGGGACCTCTAATCCATGGCATAAGTCCTGGAGTCACCTACAGCAGCTCCCAGGGGAATCCCATGGCTGGAATCAGAAAGGAGCCGTTCTCAGGGTAAAGTCAGAGGCCTCAGCAGACCGGATAGCACATGTCTGCCCTCATGATCTCACTTTGCCCCAATCCCATATCCAGGTCAGCTTCTCTCTGTACCAGGAGAAGGTCCAGAGACCACTACTTACCTTGAAGACACTCAGGGAATAGGAGTGGGGAGGATGGATGGGCTTTTCAGAGGCTGGTTTCTACCAATCCAATCTTCAGGGCTCTATGTGACACCAGGAAAAATGCTGGGCTTGCCAGGCAATTTTTCTTCATTGGTTTTGACAGTCAAGTATCCCTGAGGCCAGGATCCTTGTGGATTTTGCATATTTACTAAGCTGCTCCTCCTCTGTACTAGCCCCAAGTTCTCAGATACACCTGGAATAAGGACTGTACTTGTGAATGACAACTGCACACTGCAGGTGGCAAAAACGTGGCACAATCACTCCCTGAAATTTTCAGTCTTGACCAAGAACCTCAGTACAAAGTACAAAGTTTATTTTTAAAGTGAAACAACACATTTCACATCATGATCCAGGACCTATAAATACACACACGCGCACACACACACACATATAAAACTGAAACAAGTTTTGAAAACCTCTATTTGCCTCTGTTATACAGGATGCAATTTGATGTTTTGTATTCTGTTCGTTCCTTTTCTATTCTATTTGTACAATGCCACTAAAATTTTTTCATGACCCACAGATGAGACTGAGCCTGCATGGTTTTATTTCTCCTTTTTTTAATTGGAGGATAATTGCTTTACAACATTGTACTGGTTTCTGCCGTACGTCAACGTGAATCAGCTACAAGTATACAAATACGCTCTCCCTCATGAGCCTCCCTCCCACCCCAGATCCCACCCCTCTAGGTCGTCCCCGAGCTGAGCTTCCTGTGTTATACTGTGGCTTCCCATTAGCTATCTGTTTTGCACATTGTAATGTGTGTCAATGCTACTCTCTCAGTTTGTTCCGCTCTCTTCTTCCCCCATTGTGTTCACAAGTCCATTCTCTACATGTGTGTCTCTATTCCTACCCTTCAAATAAATAGATAGACTGAATCACCATGTTGGCAAGAAACATGCATAACCTCACTGAGTCTTCACACAATACAGACCTCATTAAACAGCCATTTTTAGAGCAAAAATTTCATAGATAATGTATATTCTGGATGCCAGACCCTGATCTGGGCTATTTTTTTTAAATAGATCTTTATGGACTTTTTTTTTAATTTTACCCAATCTTTAAAGGTTACTTTCAATTCCCAGTTATTACAAAAGACGGCCTGCATTCCTCGTGTTGTACATTACATCCTTGAGCCTAGTTTGTTCCTCCCACTCCCCACCCCTAGGCAAGGAGCCAGACCTGGGAGAGAAGCTGCCTTCAGTCACACCAAACTAACTCATGTGGAGATGAAGAACCTCCCAGCTGAGCCCTGACTTGATTCCTGACCACACAATGGTGAGATGTCATAAATCAGTGGTTGTCTTGAGTCAGTAAGTGTTGGCTACGTTGCTACACACAATAGACAGTGAGTTTCAAGAGTTCCAAGCCACCAGCAGCGTCCAGGTTCCTGGAATGCCTTTTCTCTTCTCCCTGCAACTGAAGGGAGGAAGGCTGCACTCCACCAAATGGACTCTGCTGAGAATGTGCCAGACCAGCACATCTTGTCTCTCCTCCTCTGCTGCCGGGGCCACTGTGACTTGGGGCAGAATCCCAACTTTATAAGCCAGGAGGATGCAATCAGTGAGACCTTTGGGGGCTTCTGGACCCCCATCTCCAGCATGCTAATCTGCCCAGGGGGCCACTGGACACTCATAGATGCCCTTCATGGAATGGAGGGGGAATTAGAGAGAAGGAAGTTACCAAATGAGGTGAATGTGTCAGGTATGGAAATAGACATAAAGAGCAGAAAAGATTTCCTTGTGTTTCGACAGTAGTCTCAGGGCACCACCACTGACTGACAGTGGAGGGAGAAACACTGCCTTGAAATCAAAAAGTGTTTCTTCAGAGGAGGAGGCTTTGTTGTTATACTCAGGCCCAACACCACACAGTGAAGGAAAAAAGAAACCCCCCACCTCCCCCACCCCAAGAGGCTGTCCCATAAGGGCTGGAGGCCAAGGCCAGAGAGGTGAAAGGTAGAGGGTAGTGGAGGGAGGGGTAAGAACTATTTATTACTATTTACTCGAATTAATAAGATGTTGAGCAACAGCCTCTACATAAAAGCCACAGTTAAAATTAGCAGGTAGTTCATCCTGGTCTAACAATACGGAATAATTAATATCCACACTCATGTGCTTTTTTTCTTTCATAAACAGTAATTAAAGAGAAATATTATATCGCTGCACCTGTTTTTCTCTTTCGGCTTACCACAGTGAGTAAACCCCATCTTTAATTGATGAGAGGAGATGCACATTGGAAAAACCATAGAAAGAGCATGAAAACCCCTCCAGCCTTCCCTGGAGACGTGTAAGAAATCTCAAATTATTAAACCATATGGAGTGCGTAAAGCAAGAGGGCCGTTCCCACTGTGGGGCCAAGACCTAATTTCCCTCTGACTTTCAGCTCCTCTGGCGAGTTCCAAGCTGTCGAGGGAATCAGGCTTGTCTGCCCCGAGGAAGGAGACATCTGTGAGCTGGTATTCCTGAGGGCAAGGAGAGAACTGATTTCTGTGGCCTGTTTCCACTGCTTTCCGACTGGGCCTGAATTCTCTGCCAAGTTCCGAGGCTCTGGGCCCCCCTGTGGACTTCAGCCACCTCCAGCCAGCTCACCCCTCCTGGAGTCAAGGGCTTCAACCAACCTGACAGGTGAGGTCAGGGCAGGAAAAGTTAATGTTTGAGGGCACTTTACAGTTTGCTCTTTGCAGCTCTTAACACTCAGTATGCAAAGTTATTCCGTTCTGCTGAATCCCAGCAGGCCTCCGGCCGCAGCTGCTGCCTGGAAATTCTGTTCCTGCCTTGGGGCTCTGATTCCACCCAGCACCCTGGGCACCTTGGTGAGGATGCTCCACCCACCCCACAGTGTGGATTTTGCAGATGCTCATTTACTAAACCTGCCCAGTGTCTAGATCAGCCCTTGAACTCCTGGAAAAGGGCCCAGATGTCAAAATAATGTGAGCATCCTCCAACTTGTCACTCAGGCTGGAACAAAGCTGTAACTGGAGACAAAGAGCCCCGAGAGAGGACTTGGAGTAGACACTCCATAGACGCAGACGCGAGCCCCCTTTATTAAGCCCCCAGTGCTGCACCTTGGGCTCCATGGGTCCCCTGGTTCTGCAGCAACGTGTCAGTGCAGTTACTCATCTACAACCATCCCTCCCATGGGTTTCCTTGGTGACTCAATGGTAAAGGATCTGCCTGCCAATGCAGGAGATGAGGGTTCGATTCCTGGGTCGGGAAGATCCCCTGGAGGAGGACATGGCAACCCACTCCTGTATTCTTGCCTGGAGAATCCCATGGACAGAGGAGCCTGGTGGGCTATACAGTTCATGGGGCTGTAAAGAGTCAGACATAACTAAGCATAGACATACACAAAAGATGGTAGAAGGAGGCGCTGCAGTCAGCACAGCATTGCCCCTTGAGGCTGCCTCCCAAGCAGTGGAATCCTGCAGGTACAAGGACCGAAGGCTGCCTCACGTCTGCTGTTCTCCTGCTGATGCCCACTGATGGCACCGGCCATCCAGCCTGGCTGGGGCTACTGCTCCAAGCATCATGGGTCCCTTAGACTCATGATGGGTCTGGGACACATCTTGTCACAGTTCAAGGAAGCAGGGTGAGCTCAGAGGGCGGGCTGGGGTGGAGGGTTCCCGGGTCATACCTTGGTATGACTCGGTAAGTATCTTAGGCAAACGAAGGTAAAGCCATGAACGAGGTCCCGGCGATTACTGTGGGCCACACCCCAAGGAAACCAGAGCTGTCAGCAAGGTCAGAGGACTAAGGTGGCCTTGTGGATGGACCCAGAAGTGAGGCAGAATGAAAGGGAAGAGAGTGACTGTGAAGAAGCTTGGAGCTGCTGGACCCTGTTAAGCCTTTGTTCTGAGAGGGAGTCCCTCTTCCCTGTGGGTATTCTGCACGTGGCCTGTCTGCTCCCCAGCCCACTGGGTGAGACCACCTGGTGACCCACCTCTTGGCACCTGCGGCAGAGCTGATCCTCAGTCATTGACCTGACTCTTGACTCTAACTGATTTTGACTGGTTCGCCCACCTCTGACCACAGAAGTGATACACTTTGAATTTTTGTCATTATAAGCAGTCATGCAGGGCTAATGGGAGCAATTTGGAAAAATGCATTCATAACCTCAAAAATATTCAAAACTTCTAGCCTGATAATCATCCTTCTGGGAGTCTAGCCTAAGGGAATCATTAGAGATGTGGACAAGGATTTTGCTCAAAGAAGTTCATGACAGTGTAATTTCGAAGAGAAAGCAACAAACAACAAATTGCTTAAATGTTCCGTGAAAGGAATACGGTTGTGTGTAGAAAATTCCCTATATTGTGAAATACGATGCAGTCACTGAAAGTGATTACAAGGATGTTTTTGAGCGGCTAGATGCCCATGACATACAATTGTATTAAAGAAAAAAAAATATCTGAGTTCTTGAGTTTGGATGTTTGCTACTTATTTGTTCATATATATTTTCTACATTTTCTAAAATTTCCACAATAATCACACAGTACTTTTAGAATCAGAAGAAAAGAAAGAACTGCTGCTGCCTTCTTCGGGCCTTTAAAGACTTGGTTTCCTGAAACCCATGTCTCTCATTAACCCCACTGAGGTTCACAAAGCCGGCGCCACGCGTTCCCTGTCAGACCTTGCCTGGCACAGCCCAGCGGGAAAGTTGTGTGTTTGGCTCTAATTCCAAATCCCAATAAAAACATCACAGCTGTTTTTCTTCTGAATTCTCGTCACTGCAGAAGAGAAAGCTTACCCCACGTTTTTGATTCTCTGCTGCACTGCCAATGTCTCTTTTCATGCAAATACTAAATATACTTTCATGGATCCAGATTATTACTGATGTAACCCAAGATCTGGATAATATAGGCATCATCAGCTGAGTTCTCAAACTCTGAGTTCGGTACTCACAAGTCTCTACAAAGCATGAGGGGACACAAATCCAGTTCTGCCTTGAGAATTGTCTCAGTTCAGAATGGAAAAGCAAATTCAACTTGGCTTAAATGATAAAGGAAATTTATTGTTTCACAGAAACATAAAGTCCAGAGGTAAACAGACTTTAGGCTCAGTTTGATCCAGGGGTCCATGGTGATATCAAGGCCCTAGTGCCATTTATTTCTGCTATTTACTTGGCTCAGTTTCATCCTCAGTCTGATTTCCCTTGGGGCTGTAGCAATCCAGGGAGGTGAGCCTCTATCCACAGGGCCCTGCTCGGCAGGGAGGATGCCACTGTCCCAACCTTTCCAGCTGGAGTATTGAGATTAGATCTGACTGACCAGCTTCCACTCAGGTAGTCACACTTGAACTGTGACAGAGAGATGAAATGCACTGATTATCCTACACTATCGTGTGCCTGAATCAAGCTGGGAGTGAGGGTAGTCAGTTCCACCAGAATCATATGGACCCCCAAGCAGAATTCAGGACCTCTAGACAGTGGAAGATGAATGCCCAGAGTTCCCACAAGTGTCCACCATGGGAAAATTGTCTTTTGACATTTCTTTTAGGAGAATAGCTTAGGGTTGCTTTGCAAGTATCAATTACAGACATGGACATTCAACTCTAATAATTTAGTCAGCAAACCATTAATTTACAAATCTAGTTAAATAAAATGTTGTAATTTCCCATTGTTTCTGGCACTTCAAGAAAATAAATGGTTTAAAGAACATTGATTCAAAATACTTGAGTGGCCCAAGGAAACAAAGGTTAGAAACCTAATTGTAGCTTTTCTTTTGGGGTAGAAAATAAAAGTGAGTTCAGTCAGTAGACCCATGAAATCCATCTGTGAGAAGAGACTCTTTCCTTGGGATCTCACCTAACTTTACTGAAGTTCAGCCCTCTGCCCAGATGCCTGCCCTTCCCCTCCCTTCTCTGTTAACATTCCTTCTCAGATGTCCATGGTCCTCTGACATGCCCTCCTCTAGCAAGGCTTCCCAACCTTCCCAACCAACCCGTGGTTCTCTCCTGTGCGCTCAGCCTGCACTTGCTACATTATTCCGCGGTGCTGTGCTCCCATCTGTTACCCTGTAGACCATAATAACCAGGGGTCCAGGGACTGGGATGAAGTGAGAGGAAGGACAGTGATCATGAAAACCTCCTGTTGGTGGTGGTGGTGGTGGTTTAGTTGTAAGCATCTAGAGATTCACTTTCACTTTTCACTTTCATTCATTGGAGAAGGAAATGGCAACCCACTCCAGTGTTCTTGCCTGGAGAATCCCAGGGACGGGGGAGCCTGGTGGGCTGCCATCTATGGGGTCGCACAGAGTCGGACACGACTGAAGCGACTTAGCAGCAGCAGCAGCAGAGGTTTACCACTATACAGTCTTAAGGAAACACAGGACTTAAATGGAACTCAGCTGTGTCTGAGACTTTGTGACCCCACAGACTATACAGTCCATGGAATTCTCCAGGCCAGAATACTGGAGTGGGTAGCCTTTCCCTTTTCCAAGGGATCTTCCCAGGGACCCCGGAAAAAGTTTTATTGAGCAAAATCGTGTCTCATTTCAGAAAATGTTTCCAAGCCAGAATCAACCTCTGCCCCCTCCTTCCTGCCTCTCTCTCCCTACATCTCTTGGCCACAGGCTGCCCTCCCTCCCGCTCCACCCCAAGAAAGCTGCTCTGGCCACAGTCTGTTGGCACCTTCTGGCCCAAGGCACGGGAGGCCCCCTTCATCATTTGCATCAGGGATCAGCAAGCTATCACTTACTTACAGGCCATATCCAGCCTGCCACCTGCTTTTGTGTGACCCATGAAAACAGTTTTCACACTTTGAAATGGTTGGCCAAAACCATGACAAGAAGAATGCAATTTCGTGACATGTGAAAATGACATGAAATTAAGATGGGGACCTCTGTGGAGGGTCCACTGATGTTTTCCTGGAACACGCTCGCTCATGGACGTAGTCCCCGTGTCTGCTTTCTGGCTGCAGCAGCAGAACTGAGCAGTTATAGCAGATGCCTTCTGACCTGCAAAGCCAGAAATATTTACTCTCTCGCCCTCTGCAGAAAATGTTTGCTAACCCCCACTTTAGATGTTTAAACTGGGCTCTGCTCTGAGAAGTCAGACATATCAGTGACCTTTCTCTCTCTCTGACTCCACCAGTGACAACTCAGTGTGGTAGACTAGACAAAAGAGGCCCGCTTTCTGCTCTCTCCTATGGACAATTTCCCATACTCGCCCTTGGGGAGAAGTTTCTGCCAAGCCCAGGACCAGGTTAAGAGACCCTCACCTTGACAAGGTCACCTATGAAGGGCTGAAGTTTCAAAAACTGGTTCGTCCCTGGGCCCAGAAGCCCCGCCCACACTCCCAAAGCTGTCCGTCATCTTCTCCCCTCTGGAAGCAGGAAACAGTCCTTGGGAGCCCAGACACCAAGGCTCTTCCCCTCTTGGAGAGTCTGCCACAGCCCTTACAGTTTCTGGACTTCAAACGTACTCTGACCACCAAAGGCAGCCACCAGCTTCAGAAAACTCATTTGAAATTGAAAAACGGGGATGAAATCACCTACCCGACTGTCTGAACGAATGCCGTTCTTCCTTTACAGACTAAGGCGGAGAATTGAAGTTGCTATTCAAACCGGAAAGTTCCTTTTGATGGTTCAAACAAGGAGAGGAAATGGCTTCAAGTGTGTTCTTTGAAGCTAATCAAGTCTGTGGTGTTCCTCAGCCCTGCTGTTTGGATTCATGGGAGGGAAGCCCTTGTTTGAAAGACATCCCAGAGAACATGTGTCTTAGCCTTGGCTTTGAAGCAGTTCTCAAACCTGGCGGAGTCCCTGTCAGGCCCTTGTTATATGTACTCAGACTTGAGCTGGCTTTGTGGCCTCCAGGCTGGGGTCACAAGGGGATCTTGTGATGGTCAAGATGTGGGCAGCCCCAAATGTGACTTCCCTCCCCTACTTCAGCTGTGCAAACTCAGCAAAACCATTTCCCTCTCTGAGCCCCAGGCTCTTCCTTTGTGGAATGAGACTCTTCAGAGTGTTCTGCAAAAGACTTTGCAGATTAAGTAAATGACGTCAAGTTTACGAGCACACAGATTGTACATAATACGTCGTAAACCAATATTGAAACAGCAGTGAAGCAAGCATCTTGTTTCCCTTGGGAACTTGAGCCCTCTGGAAATAGGTAAACTTTGTGTTTTCTTACCACCTTTGCTTAAAAACTGACAAAGACCATCTGCTAAGCTTCTCCCAACACACACTAACAACTACCACCAGCAAACAATAACAAAACTGGGACAGGTGCAGCGTAGTTACAAGGTGTTGGGGCAAATGCTTTACATCCTTATCCACTGGATTCTCATAACAGCCCTGGAAGGCAGGTATCAGTACTGTGTTTTCTCACTTCTTAGGTGAAGACCTGAGGCAGCTAGTAAGCTGGGAAAACAGGATCAGAACCTGTAACATAAACCATTTTTCTATATTGTCTTCAGTAAAGAGACAAACGGACATGAACTTGGGCAAACTCTGGGAGATAGTGAGGGACAGGGAAGCCTGATGTGCTGCAGTCCATGGGGTTGCAAAGAGTCAAACGCGACTTGGCGACTGAACAACAGCAACGACAGAGACAAATAATGGATAGATGTGTGGACAGCTAAGTGAATGACTAAATGAATACATTAATCCCTTACATCCAGGCTGCCCAGGCTAACAGCATTTGCAGAATTTTAGAGAAACAGTCTGCTAAGGGCAGACAATGCAGATGAGGTATTCAGGGGCGGTGTGTCTGTCTCCTGTGTCCATCCAATGCAGCAACTCAGCCCACTGTCCTATCCAAGCCCTTGAAAGCAAAGGTCAAGGTGCCAGAGAAAGGTCCAGAGGTAAGGGCTCAGAAATGTGACCAAAGGGACAAGCCTTTGTGATGACAAGCAACGAGGCCGAAAACACATGTGAATCTGCCGCCTCAGCGGTCCTGAGACCCAGCCCCTTCAGAGCCCTTCTCCAATCTCCTGGCAACACCACCTTCTCCCTTTTATTTCTCTGGCCCAAGGGGAGGTCACAGATTCCTGCAGGTACTAATCTCTGAGCCACCTCTGTATACGCACTTGTGCTCTTTCATTCTTCCCATATCCAGGTAACCCATCTCCTACATCGTTGTTGCTCAGTTGCCAAGTCGTATCTGACTCTTTGCGACCCGAGGGACTGCAGTGCACCAGGCTTCCCTGTCCTTCACTGTCTCCTGCGGTTTGCTGGAGATAGTTTCAAACTTAACTGGAGTTTGTTCAAACACATGTCCATTGAGTTGGTGATGCCATCCAACAATCTTATCCTCTGTCACCCCCTAATCTCCTACATTAAATCCCCTCCGTTTGAAATACTTAGTGTGACTCCAGGTTTCCTAACTGCCTCACCCTTCCTCCTGACTTAGCATAAATGAGTCTCAGGTCCTTGTAACCAAAAGTTCCTTGACAATAACAGAATGGGTTTGTGACTTGCCCAGAGGTCTGAATTCAGGTCATCTTATTCTTGTCCGAGATCCTTGTTCTCCTCTCTGCACCCTTGGGTCATACAGACCAAAAAGAAGTGTGTGGCATGAATGCATGAATGTGCCAGCAACCACAGGCACTGAGTATTCTCACTCACCCTCTTTCCTTGGACTAACAATAGGTTAACCCCTTGCTTCCTGAAAGAGTTTAAGCTACCCATCCTTCAGCAAAACACACAGAGACTAGGCTCTTGTCCAAACTCCGCTCATAGCTCTGTCTGCAATTTCCTCTGGACAAAGAGTCTGCACTACCCTTTTACTGGAGAAGATTAGTCTTCTCAGCCAGGTGACAGGCGCCAAATGGGAGGTGAAGCGCTCTGCCCTCTCTCTACCATCTGTTAACATAACCCCAAGCCATTCTCAGGTTTGTGCTGAACCCGCTTAGCTTGTTCCGAGCAGGCTGCCAATGCTTTGATTGCTTTTCTCTCAGTGTGTGCACTCTGAGGGTACCCCGGATTCCGGCCTACTTCTCCTGCCTCTTGGGAGGAAGCATCTGATGTGATAACATATCAACTGACTGAGCAAAGATCCAGGAAAGATGGTGGTAATTGTAGACAACCAGAATCAGCATCATTTTGCACATTCAGGACTGTTTCTTATTACTTTGTAGGCTTCTGTTCACATGTTCTCAGCCTGGGATGTCATGAATATATGGCCCGTAGCGGCTGAGTTGAATTTAATGAGATGGCCCTTTATTGCTGCAAAAATATGACCTGACAAACTCAACATCTGTCTCTGTGGAAACTGAGGAGGGACCCAAATCTAACCACGGAATGGGGTCCAACCTCCCATGCAAATACTTTCCTTTAGATCTGTTTAGAGGAGAATAGAAGGTGGGGGCCGTGACCCACCCCTGCCCAGGACATCTGTACTATCTCATTTATGCCTCTCCTGAATAAGGTGAAACAGACATCACTGCTCAGGGCAATTACTTCTCTTCGAATCATTTTACACCACTGACATGACAAGAGCGAAGAGAGGCAGGAAATTCAATCCCTTCCAATGTCTGCACAGAAGATTAACCACCTCAAAGAAATTAGGAAAGTGTCTTCATAACAGTGACAGAAAGACATTGCTATTCAGTATGTTAATGAAAAATCCATTGATGTTTGGCATTTATCAAGTGTCAAAAATTAAATTTAGCTGTCCTGTGATTTTAATTAGCGGTAACCCAGTTAAGCCAGCAGGTAGCTGCTATGGTTCAGGCAGATGCCTTCATCTGCATATCTTTTACCAGATAACATGAGTGAAAGGAGTGGGAGGCACAGAAAAGCTTCAGGAGAAGGTGGTGTTTCAACCAGACTTTGAAGAAGTTTGACATCTCAAAGGGGATAAGCTCGCTTTAGGAAGAATGAAGAGCACGTGCAAAGGGGAAGAGAGTTAAAAGAACAAGACACATTCTCAGAATAGCAAATAGCCCAGTTTGCCTGGAGAGTGATGGGGAGATGAGAAGCCGAGGCAGACAGGAGATGGGCTGTGAAAGGTCTCAAAGCTAAAGCAGAAATCATTATGTAGAAATGGGGAGCAGTTAAAAGCTTTGGGGCAAAAACCTTATATATACATATGTTTGCAAAATGTATGTTTACATATATGAATACAAAGAAAATATACAAAGAAAATATACCAAACAGATAACCGTAGCTACTGCTGGAGAGAAGAGTGGCCTTGGATGGAGCAGACAGACCTTCTCTAAATTGTATGCTAGAATGTTTACCAATAAATGAAAGCATTGTGTAATTAAAATAATTTCATACAATTTTAGACAAATGTCCTAGGGCCACAAATTGACCCAACTTTGCTCAACCATAAGAAAACACAGCTTACTTCTTTCTTCGTGTACTCAGTCGCTCAGTCATGTCAGATTCTTTGCCACCCCGTGGGCCGTAGCCTGCCAGGCTCCTCTGTCCATGGGATTTCCCAGGCAAGAATCCTGGGGCAGGTTGCCATTTCCTACTGCAGGTTTCTTTCTGACCCAGGGATCGAACCAGCGTCTCCTGTGTCTCTTGCATTGGCAGGCAGACTCTTTACCACTGCGCCTTGACAGATCTAATCTTCTGGCCATCCTGCATCCCTCTGACTGACAGAGGGCAGGAGCTGGGGAAACAGACAAACATTAAACTTTCCAATCAATAGTGTCTTGGTATCTGACAGTTTGATGGTCTCTGCTAAACAATGAGCCCCTTTCTGATACCATCTTCATCTCTCTGATTTCTTCCTTCTGCCTCTGCTCTTCTCTGAAAGAGAAGCTTTCCTGCCCTCATGGTAAGAGGAGAAGGGGGCTTTGAGCCTAATAGGATCCTTCCGGTCATCCTGGTCTGTCTCAGTGGCCAGCCACACCAGCTGGTCTTTGGGGTGGTCATGCTACCACTGAAACAGGAGGGGAGGGGGCAGGGCATGACCTTTAAAAGAATGGCATAGCCCGAGGACACAACACAAACTGATTAGAACCATATAGTTCCAGGATGGTGGATGAGTCGACTGTCAGTAGACCACAAGCCTCAGCATATGCTCACTCATAACACATCAACAAGCTAAATGACACCCACAGGTGCCTTGACAGTTCCAAGGCCAACCATAAAGGTCAAGAAGTGGTTGTTGTTGTTGTTCAGTCACTAAGGCGTGTCCAACTCTTTGCGACCCGATGGACTGCAGTGTGCCAGGCTTCCCTGTCCATCACCATCCCCTGGAGTTTGCTCAAACTCATGCCTGTTGAGTCAGTGATGCCATCCAACCATCTCATCCTCTGTCACCCACTTCTCCTCCTGCCTCAATCTTTCCCACCATCAGGGTCTTTTCCAATAAGTCAGCCCTTCCCATCAGGTGGCCAAAGTATTGGAGCTTCAGCACCAGTCTTTCCAGTGAATATTCAGGGTTGATTTCCTTTAGGATTGACTAGTTCGATCTCCTTGCTGTCCAAGGGACTCTCAAGAGTCTCCTCCAGCACCACAGCTGGAAAGCATCAGTTCTTCAGTGCCCAGCTTTCTTTGTGGTTCAACTCTCACATCTGTACATGACTACTGGAAAAACCATAGCTTTGACTATACGGACCTTTGTTGGCAAAGTGGTAAGTAAGGTAAAATGAGGTCTGAAGAGTGATTTCTAATGAGTAGAGTAGCAACCCCAAAAGCGTAGCTCAGTGTGCACTGTGAGCATGCCTCGTGCCTGCTCTTACACCCCCAGCCACACCATCGCCTTCTGAATGACCAGCAGAGCATTTCCATCTTTTGTTTCACCTTAATCAGAGAAGCCTCTGAGAACTCTCTGCTTCTCAGTCTGAACAGCTTAAGGGCTGTCTCTCAGAGAAGGAGGGGGTGCTGGTCCCCCAGGCTCCTTCGGACAATCCTCACATCTCAACCCTCGCTCCCAGTCCTTTTGTGACATAAAGAGGTGTCTTGGGGTTGATCAACCCCAGTCTTCCTCATCCACTCTGAGTCCTGCAGATGGCTGGGGGCTCTGACCCTCTGCACTTGGGAAGAGCAGTGGAGTTGCTTGTTTGGGACTGAACAATGGCTGAAGAGCAAGGGGCCACTTGGGACGTCAGCCGCCTGTACTCAGAAAATATCAGGCCAAGCCACAAAGAGACCAGGTCAGGATCCACACCAAGGAAGGAGGTCACTTTACCTGCCAGCCTCGGAGTCTCTTTCCTGGCTCAGCTCCAAGTATCCAGAATCCCTGAGGAGCAGAGACAACAAAAGGAGATTTGTTTGTTTAGGGGCTGTAGTGAGGGAGTGATCTGGGAGAGCCAGAGAGCAGCTGGGCCTCTGCCTGTGGCTTAGAAGTTGACTTTTCCTGTTGTAGTAAAAAATAATTCATCTCTTCTTGAAGTGACAGGTGGCTGGACCAGTTTCTTTGACTTTCAGCAAACACAAGAAGCCCCATGCACAGAAGGAAGGAATTAGTCAAATGCAACATTTGGGACCCAGTTCTTTAGCAGCCAGACAAGAATTAGGAACAGAGGCTCAGGCTTTCTGAAGAATCTTTTTTTTTTTTATGGCTTCCAGAAAACACATCCCAACTTAAGTCCATTACTTTCACTTTTGAGTAACAGAAAACCCAGAATAGGACTTCCCTTGTGGTCCAGTTGTTAAGAATCTACCTGCCAAGGCAGGGGACACAGGTTCAATCCCTGATCCAGGAAGATCCTACATGCTGCTGAACAATTAAGTCCGTTCACCACAACTACTGAGCCCATAGGCCCTTAGAGACCATGCTGCACAACGAAAGAAGCCACTGCAATGAGAATCCTGTGCTCCACAACTAGAGAAAGGTCGTGAACAGCAACAAAGAACAAAGACCCAGTGCAGCCAAAAATAAATAAATAAAAAGAAAAAAAAAATTTTAACAAAAGAAAACCCAGAATAGACTCATTAGGACCAAAAAAAAAAAAAAATCCCTGCCATAGAACAGAAGAATCTGAAGCATCAGGCATGAGCTGATCCAGGGTTCAAATGATATCACCAGCAAGCTCTTTCAGTGTCTAAGTTTGGCCCTCTCTGTGTGCTCTCCTTTCTTATTTAGTCTCTCCCCTCATGGCTAAAAATTGACCATCAGAAACTTCTGGGACCTGGGACTGTGTAATTCCAGGTTCAAATCAGTGGGCACGGGAAGGTGGAAGAGACCTTTGTCCTGGCAGTCACAGCTATGAAAATCAAGACAGTCTGTCTGTTTGCGCTGGCTCCATCTGGAGACAACCTTGAACCAATCATCGACGTCTAGAGAATGCAGTATACCAACTGGTTTGAGCCTGGGTTATATGTCCCAGCCTGACGCATAACTGAGACTAAGGGAATGACAATCCATAAACACAGTTGGAGCTGTTGCTGGGAGACCAAGGAGGGAGATGTGGATGCAAGAGAAAACAGCCATTGTCCTTTACAGTTACTAACTTTTAATGGGCTCCAGCTGTGTGCTGGGGCTTTCCATGCCATCGTCTCACTTATCCTCTCAACACCACATCCTTATTTTACAAATGACAAAGCAGGCTGTTAAAGGTCCATCAGGAAGACTGTCTCAGAGGTCCTGAATGAAGACCCTTAATATGATCCATGATGCCCAACATTTCTTCCAGACACTGCAGTCATATGACAATAAATTTTTGCTTTTTGTGTAATGAGTTTAGTGTAGGTTTTTCTAACAGAGATGGCGATCACTATTAGCAGAGTTACTCTGTTTTCAGAAGGTGAACTTTCACGGACTCCCTAAGAACGGAACACCTACAAAGATCAAAAAGTGAAAGTGTTAGTTGCTGAGTCGTGACCAACTCTTTGTGATCCCATAGACTGTGTCGCCCACCAGGTTTCTCTGTCCACGGAACTCTCCAGGCAAGAATACTGGAGTTGGTTGCCATTTCCTTCTTCAAGGGATCTTCCCAACCCAAGGATTGAACCTGGGTCTCCTGTATCACAGGCAAATTCTTTACCATCCGAGCCACCAGGGAAGCCCCAAATTTTACCACAAAGATCGAACAGTCCACCTATTCCTGGACCATCTTCACCCCACCAGTTCTGGACACATCAGCAAGTTCAAACTCATCTTATTTTCCAAGTGAATCACCATAAGCCCCATCCCTGACTCCTTCCCAATAATCCATGTTGCTTGCCTTTCTATGCTGAATCAGGAAGCTTCTTATCTTAACTAAACTAGATACAGCCCCCTCCAGGGAGCCATCAGGCAGAACATCTGCAAAAAACACAAAAAGCTGGATGCTGCCAAGCACCCATCTTCACAAGGAGCAGACTGAGGTCACTGCCAGAGCCAGGGAAATCAATATGGGAGCAAAGATAAGCTTCCAGATGAGTGGTGGGAACAAATGACAGCCAGCATGGCTGCTTCGAATGTCCAAAAATTAGATTGTCAGAACCTAATAAGTAAGTAAGTGTCAGTCCCTCACTCATGTCTGACTCTTTGAGACCCATGGACTGTAGCCCACCAGGTTCCTTTGTCCGTGGAATTCTCTCCAGACAAGAATACTGGAGTGGGTTGCCATTCCCTTCTCCAGGGAATCTTTCCAAGACAGCGACCAAATCCCAGTCTCCTGCATGGCTGACATTTTCTTTACCATCTGAGCCACCAGGAAAGCCAAGTAGAGAAACTCAACTCCCAAATTCGAGAGTTTGGACTACAGATAAACAGAGTGAGACCTGTCCCCTTTACTGGCAAAGCTTCTGATGGCTCTTCCCTGTAAGCCAGTACACAGGAAGAAGGAAGCTTTTTACCTATTTACATTGTGCTCAGATATAGTCCCATCTTCAAACTCTGTCTCTGCCACCTCCCCTCCGCCCACCTCCCAGGTATTCTTATATGTATATTCTTTTATATATATGTGTGTGTATGTATATATGTACATGTACATATATATATATACTTTAATTTGGCTGCTCCTGGTCTTAGTGGTGGCACACAGGATCTTTGTAGTTCCGGCATTCCAACTCTTAGTTGTGGCAAGTGGGGTCTAGTTCCCCCACCAGATATGGGACCCAGGCTCCCTGCACTGAGAGTGCAAAGTCTTAGCCACTGGAGGACCAGGGAAGCCCCATATACTCGCTTTAGTTAATGGTCTTAGACAGGCTACAAATATCAGCATTTTTTATTTCTCCCCCTCTCATCTGATCAATCTCGAAGCCAGTGGCTCTCAGACTTAGCTGCACTTTAGCTTCACCTGTGATTTGTTTTGTTTTCTCAAATACAGATGCCTGGGCCCCATTCATCTCTGGCAGGAGAGTTTCAACTTTTTCCCACGGTGACCTGTTGGGAAAAAATACATTTTATATCATAGCCCAGCACACTTATATCTAAAAGTATGAAAAAAATCACACTCTTGCTATGTGGGAGGTACTCTAATGTTTTCCTATACTACTCTTTTCCGTCATTGCTGTTTTTAAATGCCGATCATGATCTGCTCAGAGCTCATGTAGATTGGAAAACCCTCGCTCAAGATGTTAGTTTGTGTCATCCTGTCTGAATTTCCTCTTCTTCCAGTTTCAGGCTCATAACCCAGTTCTTTGCAATTTCTTGCTTTGGGGATTTTTTTAATGCAGACACTGCCTGAAGTCAAAGGCTCTCCCAGACTTTTGTAAAAACCTAAACTCTTTGATGAGATTACGTATGATGTCCCCAAGGGGGAAAGAAAGAAATGGCCACGGAAGGTGACAGAAGATTAGAAACTGATTTCCACCAGACCGGAAATGGGAACAATGATGTGGGTTTTGGGAGTAGCTGGAAATGTGTCCTGGGAAAGTGGCAAGACCTCCCCAGTGGCTGCATGGCCTCTCTGCAAGGCTGGGCTCTAAAACCTCTGGACTGTAGGGCAAAAATTCTCATGCCCCAGAATTGCAAGGAATCAGAAGGCTGCTCTACTTCAAGGGACCTCACTGAGAAAGGGGGATACCTGCAACCATTCCATAACTAGCTGGAAATTAAACACCCAGCTCTACCTCAGGTGCCACTTAGACTCCTGAAATTCCCATGGAGCCCAAGAAGTGGGGAGGATGAGATACCTGCCAATCAGTGAGGCTGGCTCTCCCACCATCTTGTTGAGATGCAGACACAGGCAGACTTAAGTCAATTTAAAATAGAACTAAGAGGGACTTCCCTGGCGGTCCAGTGACTGAGACCCCTGTGCTGCTAAGGCAGGAGGCCCAGGTTTGATTCCTGGTTGGGAAACTAAAATCCCACATGCTACAACTAAGACCCGGCACAGCCAAATAAATAAAT
Source organism: Budorcas taxicolor (assembly GCF_023091745.1). NCBI lineage: Eukaryota > Metazoa > Chordata > Mammalia > Artiodactyla > Bovidae > Budorcas > Budorcas taxicolor. The sequence continues at coordinate 25,668,016 of NC_068928.1, forward strand.
ATTTTTAAAAATAAAATGGAACTAAGAGGTGTAGTATTTCTTTATACTTCTAGGTCCATGAAATACGACTCATATCTATCAGACCTTATCCTACACCCACTCTTCCCACTCCACATTCTTTCATCCCTGCCACCTTTATTTCACAACAGACTGCTGCTACTGCTGCTGCTGCTGCTAAGTCGCTTCAGTCGTGTCCGACTCTGCACAACCCCATGGACTGCAGCCTACCAGGCTCCTCCATCCATGGGATTTTCCAGGCAAGAGTACTAGAGTGGGGTGCCATTGCCTTCTCCACACAACAGGCTAGAGTCAGGCTTTTCTGATCTTCCAAACAGAAAGGCAAGGCCCACAGTAGATAAAGGACCTGGTGTGATCACTCAGCAAGCTGATAGGTGAATTAAGCTTCTAAATCCAGCTTCTACTTTAGCCCACGGGAGAAGTCGGGAGGAAGGTGGTTATCCTGGGGGTGAGAGAACCACCCCATAAAGGGAAATGCCTTGAGGATGAGAGACTGGTGCTGCTCACAGTGGCTTCTGGGCAGTCCCAGAAGTGCCCATATGGACACAACAGATCAGTGGGCAAATGGCCAGCATCCACCCACACAGTGTCCTGGAGAACAGAAGGGCGTGGGCTGTGCTGCCCTCTTAGATGGAAATGTGTACCAAGAACCCCAGCATGGTGGGCAGGCTGAAGGACAGAGTTCACTCAAGGTCGGTTGAAAGCTGAATGGCAGCACGTAAACTATTTTCAAGGGCAAATTTGGAGTGTATGTCGATTCAAATCTGGGTGCGCCAAACTGAAGGTGGGACCCCCCACCAACAGGAGTGAGGGGAGGATTTTACAGGGAGGAGCAGAAGTGAAGCCAGTGTTTGGTGGGTGAGAGGTTCCGCGGTGGCTTTACTGGGGAAGCGAAGTAGGCTGTGTGTGACTGTTTGCTCTCAAGAGTCAGTGTCTCAGAATGAAGTGCACAGACCTTGGCTGAGGTTGTGGTTGGCCCGTGCCGCAACCAAGCCATCAGAGTCACCCCAGTCGAATGGCCTCTTGTTCAAATACTTTAACAGGTCTCAGTTCAGTACAGGTGAGTGTGGGGCAGGAAGCCAGCAGAAGATGGTCCAGCAGTTGCTACAAAGGTCAGCCTCCCTGTGCGAGGCCCAAACTCACCCCCCGATTCCCAAACTCACCCCCCAATTCTCAGATTTCCTAAAGTGTTTAAAACTGACAGCGCCATCCATTTTAAAACCTGTGCCAATTAAGATTTTCTAGAAACCTAGGTCTTAACATATGTCCTTCTACTCTTTAAAAATGGTCTCTCCATAATCCTGGAAGTTCCCAAGTGGCTCAGATGGTAAAGAATCTGCCAGTAGTGCAGGAGAACTGGGTTCCATCCCTGGGTCGGGAAGATCCCCTGGAGAAGAGAATTGCTACCCACTCCAGTATTCTTGCCTGGAGAATTCTGTGGACAGAGGAGCCTGGTGGGCTACACTCCATGGAGTCACAAAGAGTTGGACATGACTGAGTGACTAACACTTTCACTAGAAAATTACAAAATGACATTTCTTATTTGTTTATTTCAAATGGTGGTGAAATACGCATAACATAAACTTTACCACCTTAATCATTTCTAACCGTATAATTCCGTGGCATTACGTTCATTCACATTTTTGTGCAACCATCACTACCAACCATCTTCAGAACTCTTTTCATTTTGCAAAACTGAAGCTCTGTGCCCATTAAACACTAACTCTCCCCACCCTCAGTTCTTAGCAAGCATCATTCTATGTTTTGGTCTCTATGGATTTGACTACTCTAGGTATCTTACATCTAAGTGGTACCATATATACAGAATTGGTCATTTTGTTACTGGCTTATTTCACTTAGAAGAATATGTCATCAAGTTTCATCCACATTGGAACGTATCAGAATCTTCTTCCTTTACTCTGAGTAATGTTCCATTGCACGTATATAACAAGTTTTGTTTATCCATTCATCTATCGATGAACCCTTTGGTTGCTTCCACCTTTTTAACTACTGTGAGTAATGCTGCTGTGGACCTGGATATATGAATATCTCTTTAAGACTGTTTCCGATTTTGGCGTGGTATGTATGCAGAAGGGGCATTGCTAAATCATTTGGTAATTCTATTTTTAACGGTGTGAGAATCTATCATACTGTTTTCCATAGCTACCGAAACTGCATTTCTTGAGGAATTTTCTGATATTTAAAATGATCAGGGAATGCAGCTGACCCTCCCCTATTATTCTGATGCTGAAGGGGTTTATCGTCTTTATTTCTAGAAGATGAGTAGAAACCGCATAAAGCATTAATGCAGAATGTCTTATCCAACTTAATCACACTCAGCCCAAGCCGGCCACCTCAGAATGGGATGCTGGGTTCCAGCTGCATCCATGGCCTCAAAAGTGGCCTTTCTCCTTGCCCTCAGTGGGCTGCCTGGACCTCTGGCCACAGTCACACCTCTCAACCCCTCGGGGCCTTTGGGCAGCAGTACTTGGAGTATGGAGCCTGGAGGAAGTGGTTATTATCCTGGGTACCAAAAAACCCAGGACCACGTCGAGTGGGGAGGGGCAATTCCACCCTCCCCCCCAAATCATGATATGTTGACATAAAGAAGGACACTGGGCATGTCATATGAGACACTCTCTACACACACATACTTATGAAAGAGGGTCTTTAGTGGGAGCACCCTTTCTACACTGTACACTGCACATTGGTTCAGAATATATTCCACATCTGGCAAGATGCCAAGCTTATAAGCTCTTCTTTCCAGCTGAGACTTACTCTAGCTGATTTTTCCACAGATCACTGGAAAGGCAGTTTTAAAAGGCAGCTGCTTGTTGAAATTGGGGTACAACAAAAAAACCAAGAAGACTCACGTGCATCAGTACATTGCCTACTTTAACGGCGTGCACACTCGGTCGTGTTCGACTCTTCGTGACCCCATGGACTGTAGCCTGCCAGATTCCTCTGTCCACATAATTTTCCAGGCAAGAATACTGGAGTGGGCTGTCATTTCCCACTCCAAGGGTTCTTCCCAACCCTAGAATCAAAGCTGTGTCTCTAGTGTCTCCTGCACCGGCAGGTGGATTCTTTACTATGGTCCCACCTGGAGAGATCTTTTCCTCTAATAGGACTTTCTGCATAGAAGCCAATGCTGTGTTAGATGTCATGTGCTATGGAGACCATTCAGCAAGTCCATGCTGGCCAAGACATGACAGGTGGGGAGTGGCAAACTCAAACTGCAGATAAGTGTCCATTCTGGGGAGATCACACAATGGAAACAGCCAGTCGGTCATCAGGCTACCACTAAGTGGCTGGCTGTTCCCCTAAGAATACCATACAGTATGAAGCCCAGAGCTTGGGGCTCCCAGATCTGTCCTGTGTGAGTCCATTTCCCTGACCCTCCATGTCATCACCTATAAAATGGGGATAATAATAGAATCCACTAAGGATTAAATGAGTGAATGCGTATAAAGCACTAAGGACTGTGTCTGGCACCAGTGGATTTTGGAGGCGTTCTGCACTCTATTACTATGACCAAAGCAGTCTCAGGAGAGTAGTGTGCTCTGTCATTCTCCCCAGTTTCTGCAGGACTTCCAAATAGAGGCTTGACAGCTTTTTCTTGGGCTGTCTTTGCAAGCATGTCTGTATAACAAACAGCCTTGGAAGTTATTATGTCTGTCTCCAGGGCAGAGGGCAGATTGGATTGCTGTCCAAGACAATAATAAGAATGTTCCCCTCCGGGCAAACATTGAGCAGGTTATAAAACCCTGGAGTTGCCTAAACTCAGATTCTTCAGCAGTGACACAAACCCACCCCACGTGCAGTATGCACCTGGGTTGCTCTGCATCACTCCATGAAACTTGGGGGTTAAACCATTGCAAACATGAGGCTCAGGCTCCTGGCTGGGCTGTGAGTCATAAAGTTTTTGGTCTACAATCCAGGAGGACTCCTGTGAGCACACATGAAATGGTGACACACTAAATTGTAAGCTTTCCAACAATGCAAAATTTCAGAGTCCTTGACAAACAGAAGTGGAAAGTTGGTTGCTGCTGCTGCTGCTGCTGCTGCTGCTGCTGCTGGCAAATCAGATTCATCAGTGATCATTTCCAGGACTACCTCGACCCATATTGTCGAATTCATTCCCCGCCTCCCTCCAAGCCTTCATAGATCCTTTTTCCAAGACCTAGTTCTGTCCCATGTATGTGGGTGAAGTGTTTAGTTGCTCAGTTGTGTCCAACTCTTTGTGACCCTATGGACTGTAGGCCGCCAGGCTCCTCTGTCCATGGGATTTCCCAAGCAAGGATACTAGAGTGGGTTGCCATTTTCTTCTCCAGGGGATCTTCCCAACCCAGGGATCAAACCCAAGTCTCCTGCATTGCAGGCAGATTCTTTACCATCTGAGCCACCAAGGAAGCCCAGGTATGTGGATAGACCTGGGGAATTCAGACCAAGTCTCAGGGCTCACCTTGTTCAAGAAGCCCCACCAGACTCAGGTGGTTCCTTCCCTGTGCTACACTTTCCCCATCTCCACGGAGCCAAGTGGCAGGTTTTCCAGTGCCCTGGATATTAGGTCTATCAGAGAACGTTTATTCCAGGCCAGCATTCTTCAAACTGATGGGATCAAAATACACGGCCACGACTGGCTAAGATATCAGGCAAAACTGGCTTTAGTGTAGCCATCGGCAAACCCAAAGGAGAACCCCAGGAGAAATGGATGCAGGTCTAGACCTGCACTCGGCAGCACCAGCTTCACCACTCCACTGCGGCTGCCTCAAACACGCTGCTCCGTCTGGAGGATTTCAACAAGCCAGGCAGCACTGCGCTAAGCTCTGTGATAACAGCCCTGTGAGACACCAGGCCCAGATCAGAGATGAGAAAGTTTCAGAGAGAAGGCATTTGCCCAGGATCACAGCTAGTACATGGCAGAGCCAGGATTTGAACTGTCACCCCTCTGAGAGTGAGGAATTTCTTCCCATTGCACCCCCATCTGCCCCCGGATGAGACAGAACACCTCCCTTTCCTCACCAGGGCGCTGTTTCTCCACCGGGTTCCCACGTCAGCCTGTGGATTTCTCAAAGGTTCCCTCTCCCCTGGGACTGAGAGCATCCAGGCACAGGTGCCAATCCCCCAGCTGAGAAGGTTTGCTGGCTGGTTGTTAATTAGCAGGTACTTAACATCTAGAAGTCATTAATGCACCTGAAGTGTTTGACAGCAAATAAAGTACTGAACAGGCTTCCCTGGTGGCTCAGGGGTAAAGAACCCGCCTGTCAATGCAGGAGACATGGGTTCGATCTCTGGGTTTGAAAGGTCCCCTGGAGAAGGAAATGGCAACCTTCTCCATGAGAAATCCCATGGACAGAGGAGCCTGGCAGGCTATAGTCCATGGAGTTGCAAAAGAGTTGGACATGACTTAGCGACTAGGAAGCAACAAAGTACTGAACTCCTGGCAGGACCAGCCTCCTGTCGCCTGCCGTGGCACTGACTTCTCAGCAGGTCACTGCTTTCTTATCCTGGCCCTCTCCATCCTCTGAGACGCACGGAAGAAAAAACAAGTCTGTCTTTGTCCTCTGGCTTTTATCTTCTTTGCCCAAGGCAATTTTACACTTTCAAGGTCTAAGCCATGGTGAATCTTACTTACAAAACTGGCCCCAGCTTTTGGCTGAGCCGCTAACCTAGCCCCAGGTTGATACTCAAGGCTGCCTCTCCAATTTGCAGGTCTCAGGAGAGGAAGGTCTTTTCTACATCCTCACCACCACCCCCTTCCGTCAGCTAGTTGGATGATGGAAGAGGTGGCTCAGAGCCATGAGATGAGCTCTCAAGAGCCCACGCTTCTCCACCTGCACGTCGCCCCAGCCCAGGGTGGGGAACGTGCCCTCCCTTCTGGTTCCTCCAGCCCTCTCACTCTCTCCTCTGAAGGCCAGAGCACTGTGCACAGCAGCAAGAGAGCCGGTACCATTGGCTGCACTTGGTTCCCACCAGGCCCCAGGTAAAGGCAGGCCCGGCGCAAATCCTTCCAAGCACTCAAGGACAAAGCTAAAAGAATATTTTCTTCATTGACTCATTTAATATTTATGTATTTATTCATTTTAACCAATTTAAATTGAAGTATAAAATATATATACATTCTTTTCCAGATTTTTTTCTATTATAGTTTATTATAAGATACTGAATATAAGTTCCCTGTGCTATACAGTGGACCCTTGTTGTTTATCTATTTTATATATAGTAGTGTGTACGTGTTTATCCCAAACTCCTAATTTATTCCCCCACCCCCACTACCCCCTTTAGTAGCCATAAGTTCGTGTTCTATGTCTGTGAGCCTATTTCTGTTTTGTACATAAGTTCATTTGTATCATTTTTTAGATTCCACATGTAAGTGATGCCATGTGATATTATCTTTCTCTGTCTGACTTATTTCACTCAGTATGATCATCAAACGGCATTATTCATTCTTTTTTATGGCAGAGTAATATTCCATGCCATACACATACCACATCTTCTTCATCCATTCATCTATTGATGGACACAGGTTGCTTCCATGTCTTGGCTGTTGTAAATAGTGCTGCTGTGAACACTGGGGTGCATGTGTATTTTCAAATTAAAATTTTCTCCAGATATTTACCCAGGAGTGGGACTGCAGGATCATAGGGTAGCTCTATTTTTAGCCTTTTAAGGAATCTCTGTACTGTGCTCCTTAGTGGCTGCACCAACTTACATTCCCACCAACAGTGTAGGAGGGTTCCCGTTTCTCCATACCCTCTCCAGCATTTAGTATTTGTAGACTTTTGAATGATGGCCATTCTGACTGGGGTGAGGTGATCTCTCACTGTAAAATTTGGAAGAATATCCTCCTCAGGTCTTTGCTGAGGGCTTTAACATCACAGTGAAATGAAGCGCTGACTGCTCACCTCTCTTTCTAACACATAATTTATATAACATGAAAGCAATCGTTTTAAAGTGTACAATTCTGTGGCATTTTGTACTTTCACAGTGTTGTGCAACTGCCACCCCTAAATAGTTCCAAAATATTTCTATCATTCCCCCCCAAAAAGAGACCCTCCCCCATTCCCATAAGCAGTCATTTCCACTCTCTCTTCCTCCAGGGGTAAGTCTCCAATTTACTCTTTGTCTTTGTAGATTTACCTGTTCTTGATATAGAGTATAAATCAGTTCATACAACGTGTAGCGTTTTGTGTCTGGCTTCTTTTACGGAACGTGATGCTATTGAGGTTCATCCATGTTGTGGCATTAAATGAACATTTGCACACCCATATTCATAGCAGCAATATTCACAGTGGAAACAAACCATATGTCCCTCAGTGGATGAACAGATAAATAAAATGTAGTATTTCCATATACTGGAATATTACTCAGCCATAAAAAGGGATGGGGTTTCAGAGAGACTGGAAGTAGAAAGGCAAGTGGGGGAGTTACTGGTTAATGAGGACAGAATTTCAGTTAGAGAAGATGAAAAATTTCTAGAGAAGCTGATGGAGGTGTCATGGTGGTAAGGTCGCAAACAATGTGCATGCATTTAACACCTTCAAAATGGTTGAGGTAAATTTTGTTATTCATCAGTCAGTTCAGTTCAGTTCAGTCACTCAGTCATGTCTGACTCTTTGTGACCCGATGAATCGCAGCACGCCAGGCCTCCCTGTCCATCACCAACTCCCGGAGTTCACTCAGACTCACGTCCATCGAGTCAGTGATGCCATCCAGCCATCTCATCCTCTGTCGTCCCCTTCTCCTCCTGCCCCCAATCCCTCCCAGCATCAGGGTCTTTTCCAATGAGTCAACTCTTCCCATCAGGTGGCCAAAGTATTGGAGTTTCAGCTTCAACATCAGTCCTTCCAATGAACACCCAGGAATGCATACTTGACCATAATATAAGAAAAGGAATGGGGAACTGATAAATGCTACAATGTGAATGAACCTTGAAAATATCATGCCTGCTCCCCACCATTGCCGCTTTTGTTCCGTTTTGTTGTTACACAGAGTAAGCCTTTAAAGCAACTTCCGAACAGCTTCTGGATTTGAACCCCACATTGGTTGTCCTGCTCACTCTCGCTAGTACGTGTGCCAGCTATCACCATCATCCTCACCACCACCACTATCACCGTCACCACCATCATCATCATTATTCACATTTAACATTGAAGGAAGCACTGAGTAAAATTTCCAGAGTTTCCATTTTGCAGGATGAAAAAAGTCGGGGAGATGGATGGTGGTAATGGTTGCACAACAATATGAATGTATTTAATGCTCCTGAACTTTACACTTAAAAATGGCTGAGATGGTAAATTTTATTTGGGGTATCTGCCACAACTTTTCAAAAGTGCGGGAGGAAGAGGATTTTTCATGAGTTAATTTCACGAGGTTCCACAGCTATCAAGTGGCAGGGAGGGGCGCTGAATCACTAACGATGGGAGGGTTGGGAAATAGTCTCAGATGCCCAGGGCCAGGCCAGAGTGATGGGGCAGCCCTGGGCCATGAGTCTAGGGACCAGGCTGTAGGCCAGGCTCTGCCAACTGACCTCAGGGTGACCCTGGGCCAGTCCCTTTCATTCATTGGTTCTCTGGGGGCTCTGAAAGTGAAGAAACTGTGATTCAGAATGCGTGCCTGTGGTCTGAGAACACCCTTACAGACACCAAGAGCAGCCTAGCAGAGGGAAGTCAATTCCTTCAGTCCTGGCCCAGCATCAGATCTGGGGACAGAGCTCCTAATTCAAGCGGATGTGCCAGGTGCCAAGAGGCATCCAAGGAGCTCCCCGCCTGCGGAGACAATAATGGCTTATGACTCTGAACTCACCGGAAGGTTAGCTAGGTCAAAGCGGGAGCTCGAGCGTTTGTTTAAATTTCTGTCCAAGAATCTCTCCACTTGCGGCTGGAAGATAATGAGTTCTGAGCCACGCCAGAGTCCGGCGCTCTGTGAGTTTGACACGATCTGCTCTTTGAAGAGAAATCCACGCATACTAATCACCAGAAAGGAAAAAAGCAGAGCAAACCACCATCGTTCACTCAGAGCGCTGCTACTTGCTCAGCACTGAGATAAGACAGAGGCAAACGGAAGAGGTGAGTGCCGGGCTTCTAGGAATCTGCCTGCTGGTGGTGGATCCTGCCAATGAGTAAGCAGGGATCAGAAGTCAGAGAAGAAAATAACAGGAAGGGAATGCACGGCTGAAAACAGCCTCGGCAGGGAGAAGTTGAGTCCTAAGGACAGTGTTTCCCTGGATCACCGTGAGCCATGCCGGGACCTAGACCTACCACCCCCCCGACCCCTGGACTGTAAGAGCCAGGAGAATAGGGATGTGGTCTGGTTCATTCCTGTATCACCTACGCTGCCATGGTGCCTGACATGGAGTGAGTGACTCCAGGACCATCCTTGAGCTGCATGAGGGTCCCCTTAGGGTACAGATTAGAGACCAGAGCCTGGTGAGGTGGGGCAACCAGCCAGAAGTCTCCCCAGTGAGCCCAGAGCTTACCTTACATTTCAGTTTCATCCAACATCTATTCACTGGGCCCCTGCTACCTGCCCTCTCACCACCCAAAGCCTCACCTCCCTCTCCTGCTCACTTCTCTCCAGCCACTATTCCTTCAGTGCCCCAGGCATAGTCCTACCCCAGCTGTTCCCTCAACCTGGAGTGTCTCTCTCCTGCCCTGCTGACATAGCTGAATCCCTCTCATCACTCAGGGGTCAGTTCAAATGTTTCCTCTTCAGGAAACCTTGCCATCCACTCGATCAGTAGCCCTACTCCACCCTGAACATAGCTCTCGATGCCAGTCCTGTTCTCTCCAGATGCCAGTCCTCTTCCTCCCCATGGTTGTCCTGCTTTACTTGACGACCAGGTTATGTTCTGCAGACCCAGGAAACTGAGCTCCACTGGAGTGAAGGCTTGCCTGGGACGTCGCCTCTGAGGGGGACTGCATGATGTAAAAAGCTGCAAAGAGAAGCCGGCCCCCACAGAACAAGGACCTGGTTTTGGAGCTTCTCTACAAACCTGGCACAGAACGTAGCACATCCGTGAGCACTCAGGAAAGACGAGATGGATGGAAGGTGAAGATGAAGGGGAGGGAGGGGACAGGGGAAGAGAGAAAAGGGAAGATGGGGAGAAAAGGAAAAAGGGGAGAGAAGGAAAGGGAAAGAGAAGGAGAAACTTGGCCACTGTTCCAAGACCTCATGGACTATGGAGAAGACAAATTTGCACACAAATGGTCAGGGTGAAGTGCGCTATGTGCTAAGGTACAGGACAAAGAAGATGGAATGCTTACGCCCAAGGCAAGTCAAGCAGTACTTCAGAGAAGCGGTGTCACGAGAACTGGTTTTGAAGGATGGAGAGGAGTTCTCCAGAAATCGGGATGTCATTTCTAGAGGGAGACAGCAACATCTGGAAAAGTCAAGAGTTATGAAAACAACGTGGGATTGTTAGGCAAGCCCATCTGATGGGTGACTGGTGCAGAACAGGCAGTTGGGGAGGACAGCTGGAGAGGAGAGCTGCAGGCAGCAGCAGGACCATTGCTGAAAGTCCCTGGGTGCCAGCCCTGGGAGCTTGAACTTGATGCTGTAGGTGACCTGGGAGCAAGAGTCTCATGTTGGCAAGAGGCACAAGTGATGGTCCAGGCAAGAAATGATGTGACTATTAGCAATGGTGGACAGAAAAAGGGAAGATTCCAGAGAGATTTGGGGGACAAAGAATAGGGTGTGGTGATCAAATACGGGGGATGAGGGAGAAGGGAGGTTTAGGAAGTGCCCGTGTTTCTGGTTTAGGGACCAGTGGGGCCACCTCTGAGCTGGGCGCCTGGGAGCAGCAGCTGGGTCGTCAGCACCAGGTCAGGACCTCCAGAGGCCCAGGGCCCAGAGCTGGGTGCAGAACAGCCTTTGATAAAGGGCCAGCTGCCAACTATCCAAACTAGAGAGAGCAGAGGGATCCGTGAGCCCTGCCGGCTCCCTCATATATTTAACAGGTCTCATAAATCACATAAAATTTTATAAATCCTACAAATTCTCTTTTTATGAAGCGTGAAAATCACCTGTAAGACACCACCTGTGGTTGTAAGCAATCCCCTGAGAAATCTGGGTTATTCTCAAACAGATGGATGTCCACCACCTTGGGGACTTGACGCCCCCCTCCCTGCCCGGGTACCCCAGCACGTGCCTTCCTGAAGGTGAGGAACCACATGGGTTAAAATTCCAGGGCTGCCACTTCCTGGCTGAGACTTTGGGCGTGACACATAAATTCCCTGACCCTCAGTTTCATCTTCTTTAAAATGGAGATGACATTTCCATAGGAAATGACACCTGTTCGTTGATTCTCAACTTCCTCTAGAGGAGCTAACTCAGAATTTGTGTCCCAGTGGGCTGCTCATGCCTCCCGGGATCTGTAGTCACCCTGCCCAGAACTGTCTCCCTCAGGGTTCTGAGAGGCCTGGGGCCATGGGGTGGGCTTAGTGAGAAAGAAGATTCCTGCTTTCTTTCCAATGTGTGTGCTCAGTCATTCAGTCATGTCCGACTCTCTGTGACCCCATGGACTGGAGCCTGCCAGGCTCCTCTGTCCATGGAATTCTCCAAGCATTTCCTTCTCCAAAGGATCTTCCTGACCCAGCGATCAAACTCAAGTCTCCTGTGGCACCTGCATTGCAGACAGATTCTTAACCGCTGAGCCATCGGAGACGCCCTTATCAGGACCTAAACCCTTCTAACTTCCAGGTACCTTATGAGCCATCTTGGGATGTCTGCATCCCAAGAGATGCAGACAGAGGCAGAAAAAAAGCAAATCTGGTCTAACATGACTGTCTTTCCCACCATCCCACCAGCACACTTGGGACTCCTGGCTACAGGTACTCCAGAAGTGTCTGAGTCCCCAGGGTCCAGTCCCAGACTCTGAGCCCTGCCTATAGGGTGTGATGCCCCTCCTCCCCAGTACACATCCACCCTCAGTGTTCAATTCCCAGCACTCAACAGTTTCACTACAAGACCCTTTACCAACAAAGTAAACTCGAAGGCTCTCATAGAACTGTAGTCAATCATTTAGCATCCATCCTCTGAGAAAATACATACCCACGAAAAGTAAAAGCAGATGCACTGACCTTTTAAAAACAAAACACTACCTTACTCACGACAACAAAATATATATGTGTGTGTCTGGGAAAACATGGTGTGTTTATTTCTAGAGAAGCTTGGAGAAACCCCTGTGGGAATACATCTCTATCCAACACCACATCCCTCCCTCCCACCCCCCCAAATGCACTCACCCGCGGAGCTCTTGACACCTCCAGACCCTCAGGACCTCAGGACTCCAACTTCCGTCCAAGTCCAGTCACACTGAAGTCTGAAGCAGAGAAAAAAGTGTACCCCTACATACACTTATCAAACATTTCCCCCTTCAAACTAAGTGGGAAAAGCTAGTAAGAGCTCTGCAATCCTGTAACACAACTGTAGATAAAGCCCTGTGTGACCCAATACATTTGCGTGCCATTACCAATCTTCACGGGCTTCCCTGGTGGCTCAGATGGTGAAGAATCTGCCTGCAGTGCAGGAGACCCGAGTAAGATCCCTGGGTTAGGAAGATCCCCTGGAGAAGGGACTGGCTAACCACTCCAGTATTTTTGCCTAGAGAATTCCGAGGACAGAGGAGCCTGGCAGGCTACAGTCCGTGGGGGTGCAAAGAGTCAGATACAACTGAGCAACTTCCACAACACACACACACACACACACCAATCTTCATAAGCCCAGGGTGAGGGAGTGTCAGCCAGGTGGACTGATCAGAATCACCTCTTCTGGTTGCAAAGTAATGTAGCCTCACAAAACAACCAACTGTTTCTATTTAAAATGGTGATATTTTGGGACTTCTCCATTGGTCCTGGAGAAGGTGATGGCACCCCACTCCAGTACTCTTGCCTGGAAAATCCCATGGACGGAGGAGCCTGGTAGGCTGCAGTCCATGGGGTTGCGAAGAGTCGGACACGACTGAGCGACTTCCCTTTCACTTTTCACTTTCATACATTGGAGAAGGAAATGGCAACCCACTCCAGTGTTCTTGCCTGGAGAATCCCAGGGACGGGGGAGCCTGGTGGGCTGCCGTCTATGGGGTCGCACAGAGTCGGACACGACTGAAGTGAGAGGCTAAGATTCTGCGATCCCAATGCAGGGGGCCCGGGGTCCTTCCATAGTCAGGGAACTACTCTCATATGCAAGCATGTGCTTAGTCGCTCAGTTGTGTCCAGCTCTTTGCGACCCCATGGACTATAGCCTGCCAGGCTCCTCTGTCCGTGGGGATTCTCCAGCTCCTGTTCACCAACTCCTGTTCTTGGCCGCGTACAACCCTGTCTTCAAGTGAACCTCCCTCTCTACCATATACGTCCTTCTCATGCAGAATAGGAAGCTCTATCTTTATAATATTGCATCTTAAACACATCTGCATATTAATCACTTTGTAAAAAAAAATTTATTGGAAGGTAATTTCTTTACAATATTGTGCTGGTTTCTGCCATACAGCATCATGAATCAGCCATAGGTATACATATGTCCCCTCACTCCTGAACCTCCTTCCTATCTCCCACCCATCCCACCCCTCTAGGTTGTCACAGAGCACTGGATTGAGCTCCCTGTGTCATACAGCAACGCATCTGCCTACTAATCACTTTTAATGGCTACAGAGCATTCTCTCCAGAATGCATGTGTGTAATAGTGAAATGTATATGCATATATATTTAATATATATGTGGTTAAATAAATATTCAATAACATCTATAGTGGTTAAACACAGTATGGCATAGATTACTCAACCATTATTTATTATTCTATTTGGCAGTATTACCTTGCTGCGTACGGGGCTCCTAGTTAGGAACGGGAGACACAACAGCGAGAGACGCATAAAAGGTCCCTGCCAATCAGGGAGTATATATTCCCACCATTGCTGTTCCCAATTCAGTCATGGTCAGCTTTGTCCTCAGTTTTCTGGAATATTCTTCCCATCTGTCCTCAAATAGAATGTGTCAAAACATATGTCCCAGTTTGGGATTCTGAAATCAGGGCTTCGTGTTCATAAATATCCTTTTTCTTTCTGATAATTTCTTTTGGATAAATTCCCAGGAGTAGCGTCACTGCCCCAAGCATGTAAACTTTTTAAGGACTCTTGAGTAGTAATGTTAGTTGCTCAGTCGTGTCCGACTCTCCTACCCCACGGACAGTAGCCCACCAGGCTCCTCTGTCCATGGGCTTCTCCAGGCAAGAATACTACAGTGGGTTGCCATTCCTTTCTCCAGGGGATCTTCCCAACCCAGGAATCGCACTTGGGGCTCCTGCATTGCAGGCAGATTCTTTACTGTCTAAGCTACATAATCTGTCTTGATACAGATTATGAAATTGCTTCCCAAAGAGAAACATCCAATTCATACACCACCACCAGCATTGTGGTTCATGATTATACCTCAACTGGGTCAGTCCTGGGTGTGATAATTATATTTCTTAA